>NC_083357.1:47364765-47669515 GCF_030254825.1 Meriones unguiculatus
GCAAATAAGGCATTCCCAGCACCTTGGCTCCCAGCCAAAGATATCCACTCACCCTGAAAGCCTCCGCCTACTCCCCAAAGGTTTAAATAGCCTTTGCTCCCCACAGTCTCACTGAAGCTGTCTCCTGGGAGGCCTGTTTCTTGGTGCTCACCCGAGGCCTTCATCCCCCCAGCCATTCCTGCCCTGCTCACTCTTCCAGGATCTGTTGGGCAGTCACCCCATTATGGAAGGGGAAGTGAGGTACCAGAACAGCAAAAGGCCATCATCATTTTTCCACTTAGAAGGCTTTTAGAGCATTACTTTTTAATTTCTTGTTCTGGGCATTTATGAGTTGAGTGTAGGTCCCTTGATTCTGGGTATAATAAATGTTGAAGACATTTGGAAGATGCAACTGTAGGAGATAAAATGACTATCAGGTCTTTAGGCAAAACTTTACAATGCTACAGCTGGAATTGGTGGTTCACAACTGTAATCTCTGCACAAGGGAAGCTGGAGGAGGGGGACTGCCAGAAGTTTGAGGCCTAGCCTGGGCTACATAGTGAATTCCAGGCCAGCCTGAGCTATATGGAAGACCTTGTCTCAAACCCCCAAAGCATTCTTTCACAGTGTGGAGGTTTTACAGTCAACGTCTTAGTGTGAGTAACTTGAGGGTTTTCCTAGGTTACCTCTTCTGCTTTTCACTGATCACTGACTCTGTACAGAAGAACAGAACTGAAGGAGGGCAGTAAAGCAAGGCCCTGAAATGTTCAGGAGCCATTGCTGCAGCTGTTGGGAAGAGATTTAATAGTTTCCAGTTTCTTAAAAGTTTTTAAAAACGTTAATTAACCTATCCGTTTTTCCATTTTATGTGCATTGGAGTTTTGCTTGCGTGTATGTCTGTTGTGAGGATGTCAGATCTTGGAGTTACAGACAGCTGTGAGGTACGACGTGGGTGCTGGGATTTGAACCCAGTTTCTCTGGAAGCAGCCAGTGCTCTTAACTGCTGAGCCATCTTTCTAGCCATTTCCAGTTCTTTTTGTTTGTTTGTTTGTTCATTTTACCTTGTTTTGTTTTTCAAGACAGAGTTTTTATCTTTAGCCTTGGCTGTCTTGGAACTCACTCTGTAGACCATGCTGGCCTCGAACTCACAGAGATCCTCTGCCTCTCTCTGCCTCCTGAGTGCTGGGATCAGACGTGTGAGCCACCACCCAGCTAGTTTCCAATCCTGAACCCCTGGAAGGCACTGGAATAAGAGGAACATGTGTGTTTCTTAATTAATAAAGAAACGTTTTGAGAAGACAAAGAAATGTCTACTGATTTGTGTGGAGGAAGGATGGGGAGAAGCCAGGGGAGGGAGAGGCTGGAGTGGCAGTGGGCACTCAGGAAGGCGTCCTCCTGTGCTGTCGGCAGTCCTCTGGACACATGGGCTTCTGGAATTTTGTCAACCCTCCTTGTGTTCTTGGACTATCCCATTAAGCATGAAAAGTGCTGTGAATGTGCAGCGCAGAGTGCTGCCCAGTGGCCTTGACCAGCCCTCTCTGCCCCCTGCTCTTTTTCTGGCATGCTCCAGAGAGTCCCTGTAGGTGCCTAATGTGTGTAAGTACATTGAGGGCTTTCTGCACAGACCTTTACCCTCACCACACTGGGCAACCCTTTGGGGGCTTTGATTGTTCTAGTGCTCAAAAAGCACAAGCATAAGCAGCACGTGACCATTATTTTTTTTAATTCCTGGAAGTTCAATGAGCCATTAATGCAGACACATTATTGTTTCTTATTATTTTGAACTTCAGTTCAGTGAAGTCCTGTAAGGACTGCTTGTAAGCTTGCTTTTTGCCCAGAAGACCAACAGCACAGTCTGATTTCTCTGTCTGACGATGGTCACCCTCCTTCTGGAGATCAGCAGGATCTGATTCTAAACCACACAAGGAGGTCTGCCCTGGGCACCACAGTAAAAACCACATTCTCCAGGACATCCATTCTGACAGACCAGGCTGAGTTAACAAGAGACACAATTCTAAAGTCCATTAACTTTATTCCTTGGCATCTAGGAAGCTCAAGCAACTGCAAACAAATGTGCGCACCATTTATCAGTTGGCTGAGCCACTTCAAGAAACCGCGATATGCATTTGTGGGCTGGAGAGCTGGCACTGTAACAAAGGCCACTCTGCTGGTTCAACGTGGGGTTGCCTGAGGAGAGAAAGCATCCGACCCTGAAGTCCTTCTGACCTCAGCCTTGAGCACCATTCTATCTCCCTCCTGCAGTCCAGGGCATTTATGGGCATATGGCTTGATTGTCATTACAAACTTTGTTCTGAGGGAATCAAAGATCCTAATTCATAACAAAACAAGGAACATATGGGTCGCTGAGCTCGGGAACTAAAACTCTGCAATCTCGAGAGCATGAGCACAAGGTGCCTGTGGGGACTTGCCAAGGGTGTGGAGGGGAAGGAAGGGGCATGCTGCAGAATAAAGTCAGGGGTCACACTAGTCTCCTCTGGATGACCACCCTGGGTGCTGACGTCATTATTTTTTGGTAGTGGGGATGAAACAAGGCCTCCCACCAGGTAGGCAGGTGATGTAGTGAGCTACTCCCCATCCTGATATTGATACATCTTAGCTTCTCACCTGCAGTGGAAATGGTAGATGTGGGATTGCCACTAATGTTTTGTTTTGCTTTGCTTGGAGTCAAACAGTCCTGCCTTAGATTCCTAAGTGCTGGTACTGCAGTGCAGTGACGAGCCACCAGGAACAGATCACACTTGTTTATACCAAAATCACTCTGAATCAGGCTGACTTTGAACTCATGGCAATCCCCCTGCCACTGCCTTCCAAGTTCTGAGATTACAAGCCTGAGCTACCATGCTAGGCCCATACTTTCTGGTTAGTTTCTTCTTCCTTGCAAAGATCTGATTTTTCCTCTTAAAATCTAGAAAATCCCCACTATCTTGCATGAGTCAATGCCACCAGCTTAAACATTGTAGAAAATGGTGGGAACTGAAAAAGATCATCCTGAGTGAGGTATCCCAGAAGCAGGAAGACACACAAGGTATATACTCACTTATAAGTGGATATTGGACATATAGTACATGATAAACATACTAAAACCTGTCCACCTAAAGAAGCTAAGCAAGAAGGGGATCCTGGGTAAGATGATCAATCCTCACTCAGAAAGACAAATAGAATAGACATCAGAAGAGGGAGAAATCAGGCAACAGGACAGGAGCCTACCACAGAGGGCCTCTGAATGACTCTACCCAGCAAGGTATTGAAGGAGATGCTGAGACTCACAGCCAAACTTTGGGCAGAGTGAAGGGAATCTTATGAAAGAAGGGAAAGATAGAAAGACCTGGAGGGGACAGGAGCTTCACAAGGAGAACAACAGAACCAAAAAATCTGGGCACAGGAGTCTTTTCCGAGACTGATACTCCAACCAAGGACCATTCATGGACAGATATAGTCCATGGCAGCTCAGTGTCCAAGGGGTTCCCTAGTAATGGGACATGAACCCAGTGGCTGGGTCTTTGATCACCTCACCCTGAGGGAGGGGCGGCCTTACCAGTCCACTGAGGAAGACAATTTAGCCAGTCCTAATGAGACCTGATAGGCTAGGGTCAGAGGGAAAAGGAAGAAGACCTCCCCTATCAATGGACTGGAAGAGGGGTGTAGGAGGAGCTGAGGGAGGGAAGGTGAGACTGGGAGGGAATGAGGGAGAGGGCTACAGCAAGGATGCAAAGTGAATAAACTGTAATTTATAAAAAATAAATTAATTTAAGAAAAGAAAATGTGACTATTTTTCCATCAGTAAATGAGCCCCCTTTTAGAAGGACTGTAAAATGTTTCAACTGAATGCAAATTACATCATAGAAGTTCAGAATTTTTATAATCCCAAGAGAGCAAGGAAGGCATGCTGGAACTAGGTGTTTGTACTTCCACTGTGCTTGCTAGCTCTCTCCGTTTCCTCCCCAAAATCTCTGCAATTGCATCTAGTGATGTCACCTTTAGAAAGACTAAATGGTTTTACTCCCATTTCATTTACGCTTTCACCAACACAGAAAAGCAAAGAAATCCGACAGTCTCATATGAGCATGCATGGCCATCCATTGCTTCAGAAATGCACAGAGGTCACCTGCATGGAGCAGAGCCTGGTGATCAGATTAAGAGTTGGCCGCCTCCGACTCCCTGGGCAACACCGGCTTGTTGCCTGGCTTTGTGGAACTAGTGTCTAAGCTGGATTTTACCCTTTGAGGTGGTTGGAGGAAAGGGCTGGGGTGAAAACTATTTTGTGACATTGAAATTTCATGGAATTCAAATCTCATTCTTTATAAGTCAGGTTTGGGGCTGGCAAGACAGCTCAGTGGATAAAGGTGCTTGCACCATGCCTGGATTGGATTGGATCCTTGGGATTCACAAGATGGAAGGAGAGAACTGACTCCCACAAATTGTCCTCCGGCCTCCACAGGTGTGTCACTGTACACACGCACACATATACACGCTAAACAGATGTAATACTAAACAAGTATGTACACAAGGCCTAGTTGGAGACTGGCCTTGCTCAAGGGTTTGTGAAGTGCCATCCATAGCTGTGTTGGGGCAGTTGACTGGCTCCTAAACTTCACATTGCCATGACGACAGGAGGTCCTCAAAGGGGGGGGTGTGACTGGTTTTTATGTGTCACTGTTTGCCACAGACACACCTGACCTTCCTAGATACCAGCAACTGCGTAAGCAAGCAAGGCTCACGGCCCCCAAAACAGCACTGATGATTCTGTGTAGCTGTGCTCCACTAACAAGGACTAACTGTAAAACAAGCATCCCCAAGGAACTCACACCATAAAATATTTATTAAAAAATTTTAAATGATTTTCTCCTGCTTTGGTTATTAAAGATCTTTGATTCCTATCTCTGCTGATACCAACCGCCAGCACTAATGTGACATTATTCTGTCATCATGAGATGATTGACAGCTGACAGAAGGCTAGATGAACGACGCTGTGGGTAGAATGTACAAAAGACCAACCTTCACAGTTATTTAACTAATTTTGGCTTTGCTAGCAGTTGGAAACTTACTTACAACATATTTAACCTTTTTTTTTTCATAAGTGATCAACATACAAATTCACTTGAATTTGATAACTTAAAACATTGGCATTGAATACAGAGCTTGTTGAAGACTGGGGAGGAAAAAGGACAGGGATTCCATGTCTCCATGAAGATCTTTTCTTCTGGATTTCCTGCTGCCGGAAGAGTAAACCATTCTGAAAACGAGAGTATAAAAAAGCCTCCAGAGTTGCAAAGTGGTTCATGTCTGAGGTTTGAGAGCCACCCGTGTCCCCAGGGCGGCTGACGACCTACACTGAGCATCTCCGCAGCACGTTGCCTTGCCTTTGTTTACTGATCATCATCAACACATCGATAATTTCCTGCCCTCGGGGCTAGTTAGACAAGGGGATCCTGCAGCCCGGCAGAACAAAACCAAGCACCAGGCCATAGCACATGGCAAAGTTAAAAGTAACTTGGAGAGCAGCAGGTGACAGCTCATGATTTCAATTTAAAAAAAAAAAAAAAAAGCATCAAATTACATCTCAGGTACGCTGTAGAGCCAGGAAATAAAAGGGCTCCACGGAAAAAAAGGGGTGAATGGATTCAGCACCACTCTGCCCACAGAATTCTGAATACCTTCACTAGATACATACATTTTCTTTCCAGCTCTTTAACTTCATAATATGATCTCCACACACAATTATAAAAAAAAAACCCACAAAATAGCCCCCCAAAAAAGCATAAAAATAGACAGACTATATCTTGTACAGTGAAATTAAGACATGCCTCCAGAACACTGAGGCTGATGACTAGTCTCAGAGTTCAAGCTGGCTTCTTTTCATAATAATTATATAATTTACATCTCCTTTCAGCCTTGAACACTGATTTAAAAAAAAAACAAAAAAAAAAAAAAACAAAAAAAAACAGCACAACAAAAACAAAACAAAACCCAGCGCAGGTAAAGGGGAGGTAACAGGCATTCTCTGGTGCGGCTGAAACAGGAAGAAAGAACGGCCTAGCACAACCTCTGACTGTAACCTCTGACTCTGGCAGCCACCCCTCAAGGACACTTAGGGGCTCAAGCATGTGTCACATGCTTGAGGATGGAGGTGGCAACTCCAGGGGCTGTGGTTTTCCACTTTGACTCAAAATACATGCACAGAGACCGCTGCTCTGTGTGCTGTTCTTCTCAACAGGCTAGGGGCACAGGAAGCTATCCGGGAGGACAGTGATGAAAACACCACCAACTTGAGCCGACTTCGGTGCAAGCCTCTGGCCCTGTTTTGCTCAGTCTCACACAGGGGTCTAGTGGGTGACCTGCAGGCTATACGGTCACCGCAGGATACATCTTCTGCTCACTGTTAGTGTGGGCAAAGGGGGGCTGCACCTGTCTGTAGCCGGGCTGCAGGCCATCCATGAACGGCGGCACTGGCGTCATGGGCACAGAGTCATGTTGTACGGCATACCCCACATATGGGGTGTGCAGGTACTGGCCTTGATGGGGTACGATCTGGGTGGCCTGCTGACAGTTCAGTACCGAGAAATTCGTGGGCATGTTGACATATACATTGTTCATGGTTCCCTCTGGCAAGCAGCAGTTGGTCTGTGACCTCGTTGGGGGAGCCCGGGCCCCCGAGTTCGCGCTGGAGCTGGAACTGGCAGCCGTGCTGGACTGACGAGAGGATGAGCCCCTGGAAGTGCTGGCACTGGGGATCATGGGGATGGTCTCCATCAGTCGGGTGCCCCCCGGGGCTCTGCTCTGCTGGGGGTCCTGTTTTGGCCGGAGACATCTGCAACAGCACGCTGCTACAAGGGAACCGAGGATGATGAAGGCAACAAACACGGAGCCGACGATGAGGAATGGCACGTAGATGGGGACTGGAGAAAGAACAGAGAGGTAGCGTTATGATTCACGCCAGAATATCACAGTGCTGGTAACGCAGCCAGGGACAGATATACAACACTGACCCTCAGGAGCGGAGGACAGAGGCTAGGCCAGCTTGGTCACAGGTCAGAGGTACACAAGATGCAACTTCCATGGCCAAGTGCTTCGGAGAGCTGCCAAGGCCCCACAGGCAACGCAAGGCCCCTGAAAGCTAAACTTGGTAATCCCACTTACATTCCCCTAATACAACAACAGACACCAAATATATCCAAATTGGCAAAGCATAGGCTCGATCTAGGCGATCCCACGGTGGCCACGCAGCCTAAATAAATGTAAGTCTTCCCTAGCAGGCAGCCACGGGGTCTGAGCGGAAATGAGTTTACACTTCCCCGATTCCCCCTTTTCCTTCTAGTGAGTTTTCCATGTTCCTCGACTTCTTTTTGCCATTATTTTTAACAAGTTTCTTTTCTTATAGGCAGAACAATAAAAAACAAAACAACAACAACAACAACGAAACAAATAACTTAGGTCAGATTCTGAGCCACTGTCATTTCCAGCAGAAACTAAAACATTGGAGAGCACGGGGAAGGGGAAGAACAAAACACACTCTGAGCCTACGAGGTGGCTCAGCACAAAAAGGCTCTTGCCACCAAGCCCAGTGACCTGAGTTCAAGAAGGGGAGAACCAGCTCCTCTAAGTTGTCTTCTGAACTCCAGACCTCCTTTATGCACACTCAGCACGTGTGCATGTGTGCGTGTGTCCTCTCTCTTTGCCTCACACACACACACACCAGATAAAAAGTATATACGTGTGTATATACATATGTGTTTTTATAATATATATATAATAGTAAAGATTTAAAAAAAAACCCATCTTAATAAAAGTAGAGACTAGAGAGGCTATCAGAGGCTGAGGACGAGTTGGAGGAAGAGGGAAGGATGAGAGGAGCCAGTGGGCACTAAGCCACTCTGAAAAATTAAACCGGAAATAACCGTAAAAGCCTGTTAGCAGAGCCAGGAGAGTAATGGACTTCATTTTAAAACTATTGTCATAAAAAAATCTTTTTGGGAACCTGGCACGGCGTCTCACGGCTTTAACCTCAGCCCTTGGGAGGCTAAGACAAGAAAACTGTCTTTGAGTTCAAGGCCAGCCTGGCCTATAAAGTAAGACTTTGTCTTAATGTATATTTTAATAATATGCTATATTTTAGTATAATTTATTTTTTTAAATAATGTTTTTAAACTGTGGGAGCCATAGGGATGACAACCACACAGAGCTAGCAAGCCATGTGAGCGAGCTGTCCCACAGCCTGTTCAGGACAAAAACAGGCAGGAGGAGCCTCCGGCGAGCCTCTGAGCTACTTCCGTAAAATTCTACATTCAAGAAACTGCTGCACTTTCTGGTTTGTTCCTGACTCAGTTCCCCACTTTTGGGCAGGAGTGGGAGTGAATGGGAGACGCTGGGACTTGAACTCGAGGCCTTTGCCACCTATGTCCTGGGAGACAGCACCGTTCGCATACCACAGAATCACAGAGAAACAGACTTGCAACTGGGCAGTGGCCACTGCCGAGCAGAGCCACTTCTCCACACCCAGGGTCCCCTCAGCAGACCGGAAGGCTAGCTGCCGTCTGCAGCCCAGCTGGCTCCCACAGCTGTACTGCTCTCGTTATGCCAACACTGCAGGCCAAGTCCAGGACGGGAGCAGCGAAAGCCAAGCTTTCTCCTACACACACTATAAATATGCCACTCCCTATACTGAATACCAGCCCCCGCAGGGCATAAGAAGCAAACAACAACAACAACAACAAAAAAAAAAAAAAACACACAGGTAAGTTTTACCTCCAATATGATAGCGAAAACTAGCTGAAACCACTCAGCCCACATAATGAGTTTTGGGGAGAAATAACTGTTCTCTTTCCAGGATTTTTAATTGGAAGTGTAAATAACTCTACAAGGGTAAAAGAATGCGGTGCCACCAGAAGCCCCCACCCCCTACCCCAAAGGCTTAATTGGGCGTGTTGTCCTTCCCTAAAGAATGACTGTGAAAGGAGCAGGAGGTTTAAAGGGAAAATTTAGGAGCACAGTAAAGGGTGCCCATGCCCAATACCAGCTGGATGAGAAAGCTGCTGCCTCCAGCTCTGGCCAACGCCATCCTGAGTTTTTAGGCATTATGAACAAGCCCAACTCAACAGACACCTTATTGTAGCAATTTGGCTCATTTCTCCAGGCTTTATTCCCAGACCACACACTCTGCGAAGCTGAGCTGGAACCTTCTCTAGAATGACCCTAAGTTCTCCTCTCTTCAGACTCAAGTCAGTGGAACTGTAGGAGTCGCAAACTTACAAAGTGCTCGCCTGCAAAGAGAATGTCAGTGAAAAGCCTCTGGGCGGGAGGCTGCTTTATAAACCAGAAGCCACCTGTGCCAATGCTCAGGCAACTCCAAGCCTGAAGCACTTACACACCACGCACACACACACACACACACACACACACACACACACACACAATTTGGCAGCCTCTCCTTTGAGGAAATGCAATGAACTAAATTATTTTACAGGCTTGTTTTCAAAATCTGGCTTTGACTATTAACAAATTATCAAAGTCTCAATGAGCAAGGCTGGGCGCTGTTGCAGTGTCCTGTCTATCAGGTCTGCCTAAGGAGACCAGTCTAAATTCCTAGAGGCCTCATGGTCACTGGGAGCCCTGCACTGGCTCCTCTGGGTGAGACTGGGTGTGAAAAAGGTGTGTCACCCATGGGAATCCATCCCCTACCTTCCTTCTGAGGACCCTTGGAGGAGAAGCCTTTGAGGACGGGCCTTCTCCAAAGGGATGCACCCTTGCCATTTCCTTGCGTATTCTCAATAAATGAAGTCTAGTGGAAGCCAAGGACTGCGAACAGAAACAACGTGTTTTGTCTCGAGTTCTGTGTGACTTCACACAAAGTTAATGAGTAGGGAAAACAAACAAAACAAACAAACAAAAAACTCGGGCTTCTGTTCCCAGGCCCTTTCCTAAAATCTCCAGGTTTCCAGGTCCCTGTTGCCCAGGCAAAACAGCCGCCCCCCCCCCCGCGCCCCGCCCCAGGCTGCTGCTGCCCTACCTGCCGAGCTGTCCGGCCCTTCTCGGTCTGTCCGGCCAGGCTCCCCTACGCCCTGCTGGCGGTCGTTGTCGCAGCCGCCCTGGTCCAGGCGCGCCTCGGCGCTGGAGCAGCAGTAGCGCAGCGCGCAGCTGCCGCAGCAGATGGTGGCGTCGCCGCCGTCGAAGCGCTCAGGGCACTGGAAGCCGATGCGCCAGACGCCCTGCGCGTCCAGCCAGCCGTGGCAGTACTCGCCGCTGGCCCGCGCTCCCGCCGCCAGCAGCGCGGCCAGCAGCAGCTGCAGCAGCGACGCGCGGTGCCCGGAGGAGGTAGAGGGTGAGCAGCGTCCGCCCCACATGGCACTGCCCTGGGCACCGCTGATGTCTCTAGAGGACACAGATCTCCCCCGAGAAGTTATGGCTCGGTGGCGGCCCCAGAGGCTTTCCGTGAGGGCCACTCCCCTCTGTCGCGAAGCGCAGGCTGCAGAGGCAGGGTCTAAGGCATCCCTCCTTGCGAGCGAGCCGGTCCCCGCTAGACTCTGCCTTCACAGGGGCATCACCGAAGGAGCGTTCCTGGAGTCCTGACTTGCGATCCGGCCTTCCCGTGCATCCCCGAGGGGACGCCTTGCTGCCGACTAGGAGGCAGGCCGCGCGGCTGGGGCGTTCCGGGGTCGGGGTCCCGTGGGTGGGTGCGCTCCCCCTCTATTCACCTCCCGGTCGGGAAGCGGCGAAGGCGGCGGGCATGGCGCGCCGAGCTCCCGGCGGCAAGTGCGGCGGCCGGCTGCACTCTGCCTCCTCGGCTCCGCGCTCGGTCCTCATGGCTCCGGCCACCGCTGCAGGCGCTGCGAGTGTCCGCACCTCCCCCGCAGTCCCGGAGCCCGCCCGGCTGGCGGCGGCCGCGGCTGCTGCTGGGCGCGGGGCCAGCGGGCTGCGCTCTCCGGCTCCTGCCGCAGCCCGCCGCCGGTCCCCGGTCCCCTTCTCCCTGTCCCTGGTGCGCTCCCGGCCCTGCGCTCTGCTGGGGGCCGCCCACGGAAGTTTCGGTCCCTCGGGCTACCGGGGCGGAGGAGCGCGCGGCCACCCCACGCTCGCCCGGCGGGGCCACGGGCCAGCTCCGACTGCCGGGCTGCGCGCAGCGCTCCGCTCTTAAGAGGGGCTGGAGGCTCCCCTGCGCGCATGCGTGCTGAGCGGGTTTCCCTCCTTGGGACGCCAGGGGACACTCGTAGCCCTTCGCTTTGCCACACCGAAGGTGTGGCGGTGGCCAGGCAGCGGTGTGAGTGAACAGAACAGGCGTGTGGGAAAACAAGTTTTATGTCAGCCACCCCTTGGAAGCACAGTTAAAGCCAGGATAGCAGGAGCAAGTGTGGCTCTCCGTCAACCAACACTCTGAGTTACTCCGACAACCCTCTAAAGGAATAATTACTAATTACTTTCCATGTTACAGACGTCACTCAGATAGACTTGTCTTGCTCAGCTTCCAGCCTCCAGGCCCAGGAAGAACATAAACACGATCTGAGCTGACTTCCCGGGGCCCCTGCACGGCAGGCTGAAGAGGTCAGCGAAGACATCCATGACAGATCTCACTGTCCGAATGGTCGGTGGGTTCCTTTTCCCTCTGGAGTTGAGGGTGGTGATTGTCGAGGTCCTGCAGAAAGGTGCCTCGGTGCCACATTTGACCTCGTTGGCTTAGACAGCTGCAGCCAGGAAGAAGGCAAGGCTCCAGACGCCAGAGATTCTCAGAAGAAACGAATAGCTTCGCTCTTGAGGCCGCTGAGCAGGTGCTGATGCTATTCAAGTAGCGATGAGTATTTTTAAAAGAGCTACCGCGCCTTTCTCCGCCAGAGTCAGTCCGTGTGAATTCTAGACCCAGCGCCTCAAGCAGGAACCATCGCGTGCTGCTGGGCTCTGTTTGTGTATCCAATGGCACGCCAGCTGTTGGATACTGCAGAACTGCAGAACACAAAGCAATTTCATCCGTAGCGAAGACCCTTTGGGCTAAACACACTACAGGGCTCCTAATGCACCCCCTCACCGCAGACACTGAGCATGACTAGCCTCCCTCTCACTCCAAAGATGTTCACAGAAAAAACGCCGCTGCGTGTGTCTGGGCTCACAAAACACCTCTATTCTAACCATCTAAGCTGCCTCCAAGTACTGCAATCCCCAGAGCTTGTGTCTGAGAATAAAATGTTCTACCAATGAGTTCGGCTCCAGTCCTGACATTAGATATTCTAAATGTACCAAACACCAACCTTCTACAGGCTCAGAAATGAACAAAATTTCAACACCGAGGAACCACTCATTTCAAAAACACACTGTGTGCTGAGTGCTGGGGATTCACCTGGAAGCCAGACACTGTGGCCATTTCCCTCAAGCAGCATTGTCTCCAACCTTCATACTAATGAGGCTCAAACCTGTTTAGCTTCCGAGATCAGATGACATTGGGCACAATCAGGGTGCTATGACCAAAAACTCAGGCAGACCCTAAAGCTTCTGAGTTAACAGAAAAGCTGGACTGAAACATAATCAAACACGTAAAAACAATACAAGTATGATGGTCTACCAGCACAATGTACAGGGCCAGTTTCTGTATGGGAGATGGATATGTTTGCATACACACATCTGTCCACATATCCTGAGCATGGGTGTGGTGGCCAAAGGTTGATGTCAGGCCTCTTTCTCAATGACCCTCCATTTTGAGAAGCGGTGTCTCACTGAACCCGGAGTTCACCAACTGAGCTAGACTTCTGGGCTTATAAACCCCAGAGACTTGCCTGTGCTCCTCTCCACCCCACCCCCAAGATGAGATTACAGGCCAGTGCCATCACACTTAGCTTTTCAGTAGGTGCTGGGGATTTGAACTCAGGTCCTCATACTTGTTTAACCCATTCTTTACTGACTGATCCGTGTGCCCCTTTACAGAGCCAGTTGAAACACACAGACTGATATCAGGCTGAAAGGAAAGGCCAGGAAAAATAATCAGAGAAATGAGGACTGGTATTTAAAATTAGGCCCCAAGAAGAGTCAGTATAAATTGATTTTACCTGGTAATTCTGAGGGTTAGTACTTTTCTAAAATTTATTTTGTTTTTAATTATGTGTCTAAGTGTATGAGTGGGTGTGAGTTCAAAGGCCAGAAGAGGACATTAGATCCAATGGGGCTGAAACTGCAAGCAGTTGTGAGCTGTCCCTTGCAAATCCTAGGAAACTAGCTCCAGTCTTCTGCAAGTAGGTTAGTACTGTAAGTATTTCCTTAATTGTTGTTGTTTGATGTAAGGTGTTTATACTTAGTGTGGAGAACACGTGTTCCATACCCCCTCTTCCTCTCCCACTTACGTGGGTCTCAAAAGCACTCACAGTTTGTCCAGGGTTCATGAAGAAGTTGTTGATCATTTCACCTTGAATTGGTCAGAAGCTTGGCTAGGCAGGGGCTTGAGTACCATATTTCTGTTTTCCCAGCTAGTCAGCGCCTGGTCCATAATTAGCAAATTTGGAAGTATGGCACCTTGAAGAGGGTCACCCTCTTTCGTAAGGCACTGTGCATCCTTTACTCACTTTAAGCTGGTGCTGGGAGTTGGACCCAAAGTCTTGCTCATTCTAGGCAGATGCTCTACAGGTGAGCCCCCCCCCAGAAGTGTTTCTCACAAGTTAAGCAGAGCCCTGCCTCATTGGGACTTGATAGATAACCAATAATAATGCTCAAAGGCCCTACACATTGTTCTATCTCATCCTCTAGTTTCTTTTTATTTTTACTGTGTTCCTAATGTGCACAGTACATTAAATAAACTTACCAATTACTTTTCTATTGTGGGTGCTACAGAGAGAGCTTAAGATGGCCTTCTCTTTCCAGAGGAAACAAGAAGAAATGCCATCAGTATCCTTAACGGACTGCCTACTCTACTCTTCTCTTCTGAAAAACCACAGCTAGCTATCAGAAGAGTAGTTAGTAGCAATAATAGTTTATTATAATCAAAACTAGACATCAGGCATTCTGACCAAGCCGTATTTAAAAACACACGAAAGTGTGATCTCTCTCTTTAAAAACCTGAGTTCTATAGTACATTCTCAGGTTATTTTTCCTTTCAGTATGTGTGGATACACCTGCATTTAAATGAATAAAATAGTTGATTAAGAAAACGGGAAACTTCTGAACTTTGGCATGAGTCTGTAGGCTCAGCAGGCCTAGAAAAGGCAACATGCCAGTTGCAGGAACATAGGACTCTACGGAGATGCTTCGAGAAATCACATCTCGACCAGGAACTTAAACTGATCGGAGAGTCGGGCTCCGGAACAAACATGAGGTGTGGAGGACTAAATTTACCCTTGCCAAGATCCGAAAGGCCTTCTGGGAGCTGCTGATGCCACTTGGAAAGATCCCATGCCGTCTGAAGACAATGCTCTGCTGGGGAGACTTGCTCACACTGGGGTGCTGGATGAGGGCAAGATGAAGCTGGATTACTTCCTGGGCCTCCGGATTGAGGAGGCAGAGGTTATCAACCTGTGGGTCACAACCCCCTTTGGGGAGTCAAATGACCCTTTAACAGGGTTCACCTAGGACCATTGGGAAACCATTGTAGTACTTGAATTACAATTCATAACAGTAGCAATATTACAGTTATGAAGTAGCAATAAGAATAATTTTGTGGTTGGGGTCACCACACCATGAGAAACTGTATTAAAGGGTCACAGCGTTAGGAAAGTGGAGGACCGCTGCCTTATAGGCAATGTCAGAAAACAGGTTTGTGGTTTCAGATGCTGAGAGGCTGGGAGAGGAGGTGAATGCATGATGGGTCTGGAGTTTTAGGTTGAAAGTATCCTGAAATAGATGGTGGTGATGTTCACACACATTAGGAATGTACTGAATGAATGTCATTGGCCGCACTTTATATGTATGTCTTTTTGCTACTTTGAGGATATGTGGGGGGGAAAGCTTCTCCTATAAGTCTCCCAACACAAAATATTCCCATGCTATGATATATAGAAGCTTTTCTGACCAATACCAAACAAGCAGCAGACCAGAAACTGACTAGCCAGGTGTCCGACCTCTGATTCTATTTAATTCTCCCATCATCTCCCTGGAGGCAGCATCAGCTTCCACAGGTGAGGGCTCAGATCCCACACAGATGCCTGTGTTGGCTTAATTAATGAATCAGGTACAACAGGAGCTATACAGTAACTAATGATAAAATAGATACAGTATATGGAGACTGCCGGAATCCCCACTCTTACACCTTAGGGCCATTACCAAACAAAAGAACAGTTACAGTGCCGCCAGGATGATCAGTCTGAAAGCCGCCGTGAGCAAGAGATGAGTGATGGTCTGGTGGAGGGTGAATCTAACTGAAAGGGGATGACTCCAGTCCTGGGCTGCCTAGGGCCTGATATGGGTGCTCTTATGGCTAGCACTGGCTGTGAGCACAAGCCCCGCTCTGGAGGAGGCATTGCTGAAGCCTAGCGCCACATCAGGAACCCTCATTTTACTTGGTGGTCAGCTGGTATTAGAGAAACCCTCGCCTGCGCTGTGACAGGACTTTCACAGCAGAGAGCAGTTTCTGAGTGAGATGGGCCTAGTCCCAGCATGGAGAAACGAGGAAATGTCTAATGTCGTGGTGTGGTTTCATCCAGACTGAGAAACTGGATTGCACGTAGACAGCTTCATTGTCTTTACTGAAAGAATGCAGAAGGCAGTTTTGGACAATAGTCTCCTTGGGATTTCTAATTAGCAAGTTCGTTGTTTTTCTTTGACCACGTCAAAGAAGAGAAGAATGGCAGGGGAGGGGGGGCTTGAGGGGAAGGTCGGTGAGGAAGAAGAAAAGTCTCCCTTATTATAGGTGTTTAGATTTGATATAAATAACAATTTCCTGTATCAAAGCTCCCTCGACAGATAAAAGAGCCATTGTGCTGCCTGGTGCGACAGAAAGTCGATGGTTGGGATTTGCACTGCCTCAGAGTAGGGGTAATTATCCCCGGCCGAGCACACTAACTTTCCACCCCGCCCCTCAGTTTTACAGTCTCAACCTTAGTTCTGTACCTTTTGGATTAATCCACGATTTTCTTTGGCTTTTGCAAGAAGGCAGTCTCTCAGGAAACAATTGAATTAAACTTTGTTTGTTTTTAAAGAGCTCTTACAGAGCAATCCACATCTGCCCCTGGGCTGGGGCTGAAGCTCCCTGGTAGAGCACCGATCCAGCTTGCACAAGTTCCTGGCCTCTGTGCCCAGGGCAGAAAGTTGCGGGGCTGGGGCGGGGGCCCCACTGAAAACGCCCTGAGAAGAGACTTCTCTGTGTGTTAGAGTACTCTAAGGAGCAGGAAATGTTTAATGAAATCCACCTCGAGCAAACAGCAGGACCGCAATAGCACCTGAAGGAGGACTCCTTCAAATTTCAGACCGTTTCCAGCTTTATAGTGTCCAAGACGTGTCTTGCTTTGTATCATGAATTCTTAGGTTATATAACAGCTACCTGGAGAGTCTCCAGCTCGCTAGCTTTCAGTACCTAATTAGAAGGAGGGGGTTTAAAATGGTCTTATGTTAGAAAATATACTTGAACTGACTGTAGCTCAGCTCAGCTAATAACTCCACTGATTAGGCATCTGGCATATCCTGGGCGTGTGTTGAATTCCTTGACATCATTATAGTAGCTCTTGTAATAAGTCCATTAAGTGATCTTTTGAATTCATCACCCCTTCTAGAATTCCCTAATAAGTTAAAAAGAAATTTCTAATTCACGCAAAATACCTTGCAAGTAATTGTGACACAAGCATTACTAGGATTCATTTGCAATAGGTGCCTTCTAACGGTGGCCAGGGGAGGTGATGTCTCCCCAGGAAAGAGGTCGCTGGCACCTCACTCTCCATCACCAGTTTCCTTTTTGGTACACACAAGGTTGATCTCATAAGACACACACACACACACACACAAATATGTGTTTGTATTTGATGTAAATATGTATCTTTGATATAAATATATACATATCTTTGTAACTATATCTTTGATATAAATATATATCTTTGTAAATATATTCTTTGATGTAAATATGTATAGATGTGTATACACACACACACACATTCCTGAAAGTGGATCAATTTATGCTGGAAACATGAGGTCACAAAGAAAACATTGGGGGCAAATGGAAATCAGGAAGAGCAGAGTGGGGTCGTTGTCCTTGTGCACAAAGAAAGCTGTGGGCTGTGCTAGGAAGGAGCAGTCTGGGAGCTGTAGCCCAGTGGGTAGAGCACTTTTCTAACGTGTGAAGTCTGGTCCCCAGCCTGTAAAACAAAACTAAATTAAACAAGCCTCACCTGGCAGGTGCGGGGGGGGGGGGGATCTAACGGTGTAATTATGGCAGTTGATAGGGCCAGGCTAGCTACATGCTCAGGATTTCTCACTGGTACCCCTCGGATAATGCCAACAAATCTTTAAGAAGGATGTTTAGGTGAATTAGTAAATCTGACTCATTTCTGCCTAGGAGCAAGCTTGCCTAGTTTTTCGAGCAAACAAACATTTTATATGTGACAACGTGACCTTTGCCACACATACCTCAACGGTGTTCTAGTGAAAGTTTTGGCATTGCATGTATGCCTGATGTTTTAGTACTGTTTTTGGTTCACACTAGGAATGAAAAAACAAAACAAATTGAAAAAAAAATTGGACCCCAGAATGCTCAGCAAGTGTTCTGTCACTGAGGGTCACCACAGCCCTGTCATTTAGTGCCTCTGAGAGGAGGCAGAAGGGAGAAGGAAAGGGTGGCCATCTGCCTGGGGGCCGTCAGGCCTGGTGCTTTCTGTCAAAGAGTGCTGATTCACCTGCAGAAATCACAGAATTCCAACGCACACTCAAAAGCCATCCAGAGTCACTTTCCGACATAGGCAATTTACATTTATAGACCAGGTCAAGCAAATTGGACAGTTTAAGTGAGCATTGAACAAGTGGGACAGAAATATGTAGGGGCCAATAAATGGTCATATTTATTTATGGACTGCAGTAAAAACCTCTGTCTTCCCCCACTTGCAGTAATCTTGCCTGCTGAATTGAGTACAGCAATCATGATACTGAGTGTTGAAACCACAGGGGAGAAAAAAAAAACATTGAAATTGAACTTCTGAGTTTCTTGTCGCAGTTCAGATGCACTTGAGCATTCAATAGTGAGTGTGAGCCAGTGGACGAACGCAACACATAAACAGTGCAAAGCAAAGCAAACCCGGAGGGAAAACCACTGTCTGCGTTTCCAGAGCACAGCTTACCCGGGTTGCTGAGGAAGCCCTATCCACACACAGTGGTGGTGCCCTCCTGTAGTCTCAGTGCCTGGTCTAGACAGAGAGAGAGAGAGAGAGAGAGAGAGAGAGAGAGAGAGAGAGAGAGAGAGAGAGAGAGAGAGAGAGAGAGAGAATGAGAACCCATATGCAGTTTGATAGGAAGAGAAAATAGACTTAATTTTTTTTTTTTGGAACCAGTAACCGGTTCCACAGCACAGAACTCACCTGTTTTACTCATTGCGATAGGTCCCGGCTGTAGGCCTGGAAGTGAAACAGAAGCTCTGGCCTTGATTTACCTTAAAACCCAAACGTGTGTGGTGCTGTGCACATGTAGCCCGTAGCTACTCAGGGAGGCTGCGTGGAACAGGAAGATGGCCCGAGCTCGGGAGGCGAGAGGCCAACCTGGGCGCCATGGTGAGACTCAACCGCGAAGAAAAGGCCGATCAGAGGGCTCGCTGAGGCTCTGCCTCTCATGCTGGGACCTGCGACCCTGCCATTGTTGAGCACGTGGCAGCAAGTGCCCTGGGCCAGGAGGCTCTCCTTAAAGGCTGCTCTGCAGCTTTCCACAGTTCGCGAGAATCATCTCTGTGGAAACCCAGTTGGCCATTATCATGCCTTCGAATCAGGGGAGACTCGGAGACGCCTCGGATAAAGGAAACTGGAATTTAGATAATCCGCGCACACCAATCTTCATACCTCCTCCACCGATGATAATTGTGTTCCACCTCCCAGTCAGCTACAGATAGATCCCTGCCGAGTTATTTTCACTACTGTCTCCTGCCCCTAAGAAGAGGGTCTAAGCGCGCTGACTGTACCAAAGACTAAAATCATGCTGGGTCTGACTGACCAAGCAAATGAGGATATATATATATATATATATATATATATATACTTTTTCTTTCTTACATATAATTTCAAACTTCAGAAAAAGTTGCAACAATATGAGGAATGAGTAGGAAAGACTCCTGAGGGCCCCTCTTCCAGTTCACCAACTGTTAACATTCATGGCAGTCTGGTTCCTGCTCACACTGCGAGTCACAGAAATGCTTTACCCTGCCCCTTCTGATCCGGCACCCCGTCATTCAGACTTTGGAGACTAAAGAGCCGGCATTCCCGGTTGCACGTGTTTGACAGGCTGGAACCAAAGTGCGTTCTTTAGTAACAGTCGCTGATTTATGCTTTTTCTCCGTTTTCAACAAATTATTAAATCTAAATCATATGCTGTTAAAACACGGCTTTGGTAGCCCATTCCAAGTGCTAAATTGAAGAATAAAATTCCAGGTCTTTCAGAACTGGGAAAAATATATGAAGGCCATAAAAATTCCTAGGATTTCCCAGTCCGGGCTCTTGCGCGCCCTCTTCTGACCGAAAGAAAACACCTGAAACAGTTGAGCACAGCAATTGATCAACTGTGTTAAGTCTCCCATGGCGGGAGCGGGGGTGGGGGTGGGGTTGGGGGTGCTGAAGCTGCCTTGCCCTCCTCTGGGATCTTTTTGTGGGAATAATCACCACCTGACTCTAATAGACCAGGTGGTCACATGTTGGGGTCAGAAAGGGTGAAAGCTGGGTGCAAGGCAATGAAAACCAATCATCTGATGATCATGATTTTGCCTTAAATCCTAACTTTCCCCTCAAACAGGATCTAAGTGCTTTGAGGGCAAGAACCTACTCAAATATACCTCATATAGATGGTTTCAATGTATCTTCTACAGAGTGCACATTGTCTTGCTGCATGAACTCAGAATGATCAAATAGTTCATATGGGATTCATGCTAAATAAATTGGTTTTAGCTGTTCTTGCAAACGTCTTTAAAATAACTAATTCTGTGAGATAATATACTAATTTGTTTGTTATAGTAGCCTCAGAACTGAACACGTGCATCTCATAGCATCATTTTTTTTATACCTAAACTTGCATAATACTTTTAAAAGAAGCAGCGAAGAAGAATGAAAGAATGATCAGTGAGTCACTTTTCTTTAGCTTGCAGAACTTTGCTGGTTGTGTTTAATCTAAAATATCAATATTAAAGTAATAATAGGAGGCAAAGGAAAGACCATCCTATGGTGGTCTGTGTGGACACTGCCATAGTCTGAGGCATTTGAACACTTGGTCTCTAGCTGATGGTGCTGTTTGGGAGGGTCAGGAGATGTGACCAGGTTGGAGGAAGTGTGTTCCTGTAGGCAGGTTTTGAGAATTTAAAGATGCCTGTCACTTCAGGTTTGCTCTACCTGCTTCATGAAGCTGTTCAGGAAGCGAGCCCTTAGCTTCCTGCTTCTGCCACCAAGCCTTTGCTTCACCGTCACGGACTCTCACCCTCTGGGACCATAAGCCCAATAAACCTTTATCTCTAAGTAGCCTTGCTCATGGCATTTTATCACAGCAATAGAAATCTGTAATTAACACCGGTCCTAAATCTGAGGGTAGCCTGAGATGCATAGTAAGATACTGTTTGAAAGAAAGGGAGGTAAAGGAAGGAAGGGAAGGAGAGCGGAGGGAGGGACAGATGGAGAAAAGAAAAGGAAGGGAAAGAAAATGACTGTCTTATGCAAAAACTTTGTTGGAACTAAGTTTTTTACTACCCAAACTTAATCACATAGCTCTAAATTGTCATTTTTCAGTTTGCTACTAAAATCTACTGGCAGAAATACAGTGCTTATTTAAAATTCTAATATTCTGAATCCAGCTTGGCCTATAACGATTATCTACTTTATGTTAAACTCAATACTTATCCACGTGGTTTTTAATTATCGTCCTAAATACTTCTTTAAATTCCAACAGTGGAGTCCAAGCCCTTCGGTAATCTGCTCTGGGGTAAATAGCGTCACAGCACACCTGTGCCAAGAGTTTGAGGAAATCTCTATGATGCTGACGCTGTGGTGCTGAGAGTGTCCACACAGTGAAAGATGGTGGACAGCTGGACAGCTGAGACAACAAAGCCCCAAGACATTCTTCCCAACCACACTCTGCTCTAATCCCCCAGACACCAGGACCCTTTGATTTTTGCACAGTTATCTCTGCTTTGACCCAAGAAGCCTTGAGCATGTGCTCCTGCAGGGGGCCAAGCAGCAATATGCTATTAAAACTAGTTCTGACCAATGGCAAAAATGGCAAAAGTTTTAAAAAAGGATATCAGTAATTTATCAAAGGCCTGCTCTGTGCCACACATTTCTGCATCCACAGACTCTTTTATTCCATTAAATGCCACAGTGGAGCTTAGACACACCAGGGCTCAGCTCTGGTTGAGTGCGATGTTGAAACCCTGCCATCTGCCTTTGGCTTCAGTTTTGAAAGTGGTTGGAATGATATTTCTGGCATTTCTGAACTTGTGCATGATTGATGGTCTTCTGCCTGCATGAGTTTCCACTGTAGCTAGTTACATAACATCAGAAATAAAACACTTGGATTTGTTAATATTGAAATACAGTATTAATTTTCAAATAAAGACAAGTATTCTGCTTGTGAAGTTCAGAGTAAAAATTCTCCTTCATGTATACAGTAGTTGAGATCAGTTGAAACATGAGTTTATGTTTATTATCACAAGACTGATTAGTGAGAACATTGTTAATTTTACAAAAAAGCAAACACGTTAGCTTTAGGATGTATGTTATTTTAATATTTATTTTAGTTCTAATTGCATGTGTGTATCTGCATGTGAGTGTGTAGGCATGTGTGCAGTTACTTGAGGAGGCTATTGCTGTTGGATCCCCTCAGGGGGAGCTACAAGTGGTTGGGAGCCTCCCTGTGTGAATACTGGGAACCAAACTTGGCGCCTCTGGAAGAGCAAGAGGCCCTCTTAACCACTGAACCATCACTCCAGCTCCTAATAATCCTGTTTTGTTTTGTTTTTTTTTTCAAACTCGCAAATGTTCATGCAAATGTAAGTAACAATACAAAGGAGGATGATAAAGAGTAAGCATGAAGTTCCCCAGATCGTAACAGCACACTAGCATTCTTACCATTGAAGTAAAACTTTACAACTCTGTTTATTTTTTCACTTTCAAGTTCTGTTTTAAGTCATAATTTTCTCACAGGAAAATTCTGCTTCAAAGTATTTTATGAGTGCTTTACAATCATCTTGCTGATCTCGTCACTTAGACTTTCACAGGAAAGAAAATCTGCCACATGTTTCTGTGGCAAAGCCCGTGATAAATCATCTCTAATTCAGTCATAACAAAGACTAAGGGATGAATGTGGAGTATCTATTTTAAATCAGCTCCACGTTGCTTCTGTAGCAAAATCAAAAATAAGACCCACTGATGAGGAAATTGGCATCCATTGCACAAGAGAAATCCAGTGGCTGCTCTTGGAGAGAGCATTGTTTCTTTTGGACACTCCTCACTGGTAAAGGATTGGGGGAGTTTGTTGCTGGGTGGGGGAATCAGATCTACGGTCTTGAGCATGCGAAGCACACTGAGCTAAACAGCCACAAATCTTAGTGATAGAAGTATGTTAATATAAGTTGTCTACAAAACAGCACTAATTCTTTACCCATCTAAGCTTTCCAAGATGGTCTTGGAGTCTCTGGACGGAGGCCTTTGTAGCCAAAGTTTGAATCTGTGTGACTTTAGCTAGCAGAGAACAACACCAGTAACCGGCCTGTGGGTGCTGAGCTCAGTCCTGAAGATGACTTCCTCTTCCATCTCGCAGTCATTACACCTGTATTAGTTACTTCTCTGTTGCTGAGATAAAACCCCAGGACCAAGACAACTTATTTGGGCATACGGTTCCAGAGGCAGAGGCGCCTATAGCATAGGGAGGCACGGCAGCAAGCAGGGGGCATGGCGGCAGGGAGCTGGAGCTCACACCTTCAAATCCGAGCTAAAGCAGAGTGAGTAAATAGGAAGAAGGGCAAAGCTCTCAATGCCTGGGCCCAGTGACGTCCTTCCAGCAGGACCACACCTCCTAACCCTCCCACTAACTAGTCAAATACTGAAGCCTGTGCGGGACATCTGTCACGTAAACCACCACCACATCCTCCCATGCCATGAGAGCAGGCTCAGGTCTCTGCTAGAGGATGAGTGATCTCAGAGAGATGGCAATGCAACAGGTCTCCATGCCACAGGGCAGAGCAGCCTCTATCGGCCAGGCCCAGATATCAAGTGACTGTGGCCACAGAAGTAGACCATCCCGAGGGGGGAGCCATGGAATCTGACCCAGGCCAGCAGAAGCTGAGCCACCCAGCCAACCTGTGAGATGGCACAAAAGGCAAGTGGTCTTAGGGGTAGTGGGCAATGGATAGAATCAGTGATTGCTCTTTATAACTGCATCAACTTCATTCATTTCTCCAGAGAGCATTGTCATGGTGGTGAGTGTTAGCTTTGAATTTAGCACTTGGCTGCTGAAAATTTGGAGACATTGTGGATAACTTACATTTCCATTAGGTAAGGACTATCTCCAGTTTCCAGTTATACATACACAAATATATGAGAGTACACACACATACTTAGAATGCCCTCAGCTTCAGGTCTCTCTTATCCTATAATCTATGTCTTTTTTCCTTTTTTTTTTTTTTTTTTTTTTTTTTTTAGTGGTGGAGACAAACTCAGGCCTTGCACATGCTGGGCAAGTGGCTTACTGCTGAGCTATTTCAGGGGTCACTATGTCCTGACCCACCAAAGCACATCCTTTTTCTAACTCCATCTCTGAGATGAGCCTCCAGTGAGAACAGGTAAGTCCGTGTCCTGTTGTGTCACACAAACACACACACACATACACACACCCTGCAACACATGCTAACTTGCTTCTGGAAAGGGTTTGGAGAGCAGGAAGTGCCACATTCCTATCTCACAGTGGCCCACAGATGCTCCATAAAAACGGATTGAATGAGTGAAGCACTTATCAGGGAAGTATATTATAGGGCTCAGAGAGAGGAAATCCTTAAAATGATCTCACGAAACAGTCCTTTTAGTCGCCATCCTGAAGCACGATGGCATAAGAGCAATAACTCAACTTGTGGATCGTCACTCGCCCCCTTCTCCCCACCCCAGGTCCCACGAAACTGACATCTGCAGAGGAGAGACCAGAATAAAGCAGCTGTCTCTCAGAATAAAGAGCAGGAGCTGTGGCCCAGCAGTACTTGCAGAGTTATGCTAGGCCTGGGTTCCCTCCCCAGAACTGAAAAAAGCTGCTTTCCCCCCACAGAACACCATGATCACATGAGCACATACTTCATCGAAAGACAGGAGTGGTCAGTGGGCGTTTCAGAAGCACCAGCAACAAGAGTAGATGCCAGTTCTCACTCCGCACACACAGAGCATCAGCGCTCTGCAATCAGGGTTCCTTCGGCAGTCCGGTGCAGGAAGGAGTTGTTTGGAGACAGGGAATTGACCCAATGCTGGGGATAGAAGCCAGGACCTGTGATGCTAAACAAACATTTCCTCCCCCGAGAAGGATGGCCTCAGTCCCAGCAAGGGATGCTCTCCTCCTCCTTCTCTCTCTTTCTCTCTCTCTGACTCTCTCTCTCACACACAGACTGCTCTGTAGCTCAGGCTGCCCTGGAACTCACTACGTTGTTCAGGCTACCTTCAGCTACCCTCAAGGCTATTCTCTTACCTCAGCTTCCCAAGCACGGAGCTTTCAGTGTGAGCCACCATACCCAGCTGTGTTGTTTGAGTGCACCATTTCTGTATTATGCTGTTTCTCAGGTTCTGGGAGTGGGAGAAAACTTGTCTGCTTTATCCACGTTCAAACCAGGTCTTGGTCTCTGACCAAAAAGGCTCTTGCATAAGTTCTTGAAGTTGGGTTTGTTATATTCTGCAGGCAATTCAGCTGACCTCAGGGCCCTTTAGGGTGCTGACATCATCCTACGCACCACCTTCATCTGATGTTGTCCCCTGGGCCATGTGCTTCAGATATGATCCATCTGCTACTCCCACCCGCGTGCTCTCTCTCTCTCTGCTTGAATTTCTTTCCCCTTCCCTCCCCCAAATAAATCTTCTTTCTACCCAGATCTGTTGAGTGCATGCCTGCAATTTTTAAATATATCCTAACAGTGTTTCCTTGTTTCTGGCTCAGTTTGTCAAAAGTGACAGTGTAAGGTTCTGAGAACTGCTGAAGGAAGACCCCAGACTCAAATAGTATGTAAAAGCAAAGAGTGTTTATTCTGCAGGAACAACCAGCATGCAGGGATCAACCATTTGTGCGAAATGGCAACCACAAAGTGAACCCACAGGCTCTTTTAAAGGCTTTTAAAGGACTTTGAACTGTGGCAATGTGACTTCGATTGGGACTGGCCAATGCCCATGGAGGAATGTGTTTGCACAATTTTGACTGCTCTTCCCTTTGGGGAAGAGAGAGGATTACCTTATAGGGATTTTTCTTTGATTGACTATGTTTCTGGCTAGATATTGGGCAGTCGCTGATTGGTTGCCCATCTCCTGTAGTCTCCAGGAACTCATCAAGCAGGAAAGGGAGAAAGGTGGCAAGAACTTTGGCCCAGTGTTGGGACCAGTCTCAAAAAGGAGTTAATCAGGTCCTCTCAACAGTAGCGGGCAGAGACGAGGCAAAGTGTGGGGAAAGCAGCCAGCCCCAGAGCTCAGCCTCCCTGGAGCCATCTTGGCATTGACACAGGCTGTGAGGTGGCACCTCTACTTCCTGATGAGGTCAGAGCAAATGTCATGTGCAAAATATTTCCTAGCAAAGTGCTTTGCCTCCAACTGTAAATTGATGAATGAGTTTAAAATCCCTGAAGAATGTCCACTAGCAGCTGTACTTACTATTTTAAAACTGGACAAGAAAAGTGTGTTTGTGTGTGTGTGTGTGTGTGTGTGTGTATGTATGTGTGTAATCTTCAAGTTTTTACCCCCAACATTAAGGAGTGACACAAACAAGAAAATAAATATGCAAAGAAGTGTGATGTCATCTTACTTCCTATGTTAGTTTTTTTGTTGTTGTTGAAATAGGGTGAGCTTTATAAAGTTCACTGCCACAAACTTATGTCAATATCAAGAAATTAAGTTGTCATGTGTTTGTGAGATGGTAGAGGTTGGAAATGAAATATGTCATGCTGCCTCTGGGGAAGGGAGACCTTTGTTGGCTGCTTGGCCTGGGTGAGCATCTGCTCATATTCTGGAACACTCTGAGAGATATTACATGAACTAGAAAGTGTCGTGCAGAATAGATGTGACCATTTCATCCTCTGCGTATAACTCTCTGTAAGAATGAATTTTAAAGGTCCAGGTAAGACCTGCCCAAGGTCACCAAGCCATCAAAGAGATGCAGCTCAGGCCCACATTAGTGTGTTCATAAGTTTATTTATTCAACTGGTTACTTGTTGAGTTAGACACAGTGCTGGTCATTGGAGATAAAAGGGCATTCACCTACAGGAAGGAAAAAATGGAGATTTAAATGTGATGGGGCAAGCATGGAGGAGGCAAACACCTTTCCTCCATCTCAGGATCACAGCAAGCAAAATATAGGAAAAATATAGGGAAAAAAGAAAAAGAAGGAAAAAAAAGAAAAGCACAACAAATCAATATCAGCAAAATTTATTCAGAAAGGGGGCCTTCAGAAACAACACATAGACCCAGGGACACACCCATCCTAATACTTAGATCAGGATAAGAAGGGTACCTGGACAAGGATGTAAGTTAGTGGTTGTGGGCAGAGTGAGGACCCAGCCTGGCTGCTGACTCTTCTTGGGCCCCATGTGGCTTTCCTTGCTCTGGCATCATTCAAGGGAAGTATCTCAAGACCCCCTGAAACGAGGTCCTCAGAGAACAAGTGAGAAGAAAAGGAACAAAATAAGTTGCTAGGGGTTCCAGTTTCTATATGACAGCTGTCTGGAAGAGGGATTCTTGGTTTATAGGGGCAGGCTTTGCAGAAGACAGAAAAGATCAGAATTCTTGCTTCTGGGGCCTCCCAGGCTCCTGCTGTTCAAAGCCAACTACTGGTCAACTGGGCCATCTCAGTGAATTTCAGCCCAGGAGGAGGCCAGTAAAGGGAGTTCCCCTGGAGAGGCCACTAGGAGGTGAAGGTGAGTGGGAGGGGGTAGACAGGTGATGTGGGGGAGGAGGTTTTGCCAGGGGGAGGAATGAGCACCAAAGACAGGCTCATGTAAAGCAGAGTGGGATGGTGGGAGCGGCCTGAGGGAAGGCTGGAAGTGGGTGGTCAGTCTCCAGCAGATGCGGTTAGTATGTAGCACACCTCTAATTGTAAGCTGCCTTTGAATGCATGCTAAGGTTCAAAAGGATGTTGCCTGGCCAGGAGAGTGCACCATGGCCAGCAAGTCACACGACGACGACGAAGACAAAAGCTGCCAGATTGACCCAGATGTTTTATCTACGGCCAATACAGGGCCAATGAGGTATTTACAAAACACTAGAGGACTATCAAGATTCCCCACAGAAGAACTGTGTAAACCGTGGGGAAACATGCGGGGGTTACGGTTAAGCACAGAGAGAGAAGTATGCACCCGTCCCTGCAGCAGCAGCAGCAAGACTGGCTAGAAATGAAGCCTCTCCTGCCCCCTGGTGTCTACAGCCCCTTTCGAGCAGTTCAGAGTGTGGATAATCTGAAAGGAAAAAAAATCCTGTACTTTTCTTTAACCCAAAGCACTTGTCATCACTGTTACTGCATCTTAATTCTCCATCGTTGTCTGTGAAAGACTCTGTTAGTAATATAATTCAGGTATCTAAGTGTGGGAGCCAAGGAGAGCTGGTGAGTGCTGGTAGCTGTGTCACTGTATTGATGATAAGCCTAAAGCGAGCCTAACTGAAGAGCTGAGGGGAGCTGAAGAACATGACCACTGAGCAGCTACAGTGAATGGATGTGCGACGCCATCTTCTGATAGAGTTACTGAGAAGAGATGGGGATAAGCAATGAGTATCCAACAGGAGCAGCGGAGGTCAGAAAACCCACAGCAGAGCCAAGCAAAGATCCCACAGCCAAGGAGGGGAATACCGAAGACTAGAGGGGCCACATTATGGGTACCCAAAATGCAGAGTGAGCACAAGAGGAAGAAAAGCATGAAGGGAAGGGCAGTAGGGCCGTCCCACTTCAGTTCAGATCTAAGACACACAGTAGGACTTATATGCCTCAGCATATTCCAGAAGGGGGGAGGATACTGTTTCAGAGAAGTAATAGATCTGTCCAAACAACTGAGGACAAGTGATTTTCATACCTTTGTACTTACCAGTTCGATTGGAAGCCTCTGGAATTTGATAGTAAATAAAATATAGATAAGCTCCAAAGAGGCTGAAAAAACATTAAAAGGTGGACAGCAGATTTAGGGGAGATATGTTCGTGGGTGAATGTAGGGTTTGGTGGGAAGAGGAAACAGAACAGATAGTTCAATAAATTTGTCTGCTCATGCCGCACTGAAAGCCGAATTGCTACATCCTCGAGTCCCCAGCCAGAGCCCTGCTGTGGCAACTGCGACATTACAACTCAGTGAACAGCTTGGTTTTGTACTAACTACCCAGTAACTCACTGGGAGGAGGGTCTCTGGGTGGCCAGCTCTTTCAGAGTTCTGCAAGGGCTCATCTAACTCACTAACTGTTCCTTCCCCACAACAAAAGATGTTTCCAGCATTTCCCGGGTCTGCACTTTCTTTTTCTTTTTTTAAAGATTTATTTATTTATTAGTTATACAGTGTTCTCCTGTATGTGTGCCAGCATGCCAGAAGAGGGCACCAGATCTCACTATAGATGGTTATGAGCTACCATGTGGTTGCTGGGAATTGAACTCAGGATCTTTGGAAGAACAGCCAGCACTCTTAACCTCTGAGCCATCCCTCCAGCCCAGGTCTACATTTTTCTACAAAGAATTATTATCAAAGTTTACCAGGCTCTGTTTCAGAGAGCAACCTAGCTCTCTGTTCAAAAACTTTGCAAGTGAGCCAGGCATAAAAATCAGAAGTTTAATGAAGCCGGACCTGGTAGAACACACCTGTAATCCCAGCACTCAGGGAGGCAGGGGCAGGCAGATCACTGTGAGTTTTAGGCCAGCCTGGCCTATAAAGTGAGTCCAGGACAGCCAAGCCTACACAGAGAAACCCTGTCTCAAAAAATCAAACAAACAAAACTTTGCAAGGTTTGAGGGCTAATAACTTTTTACAGGTAAGCAACCCTAAGGAAATTCAATTATATTCAAAGGAAGAAGAAAACAGCTTATTGAACAATGTCCTGTTTTACCAAATCCAAAGTTTGGAAATAATAGATGTTTCAAGCTCACACTACCTGCTGTTTAACCTTCTTCTGCTCCAAGGAGAATATTTTATCTTCTGGTGGTGCCAGGGATGGAGCCAGTGGCCATGAGAATGCTAAGCACATGTCCTGCTTCTGAGATACATTCCCAGCCCAGACAATATTTTCAGAATGCATGTGCCTCTGCCCTTCTGTCACAGGGTAGTGAAAACGACAGTCAGGTTTATATTCCCCAAGAATGCAAAGCATGTGAACTATACCTAAATCTTAAGCTATACAAGGGGACTAAACCAAGGGCTCAGGTGTGGGTTTCTGGGAGCCAGAAACAGTCACTGTAGTTGCAGCACCAGTAGAGGGCAGCATGCCCCATACCAGCCTAGTCCACAAAGGACTTCTGTGACCCCAATGTCTTTCCTCAGCCCTCGAGTGTTCAGGCTTGTGTTCAAATTATCAGCTGGGAACTGCAAACACGTGATGTCCCCAAATCAAGCACTGACTTCACAAAGAGGATCACCCTAGACAGTGTTCTTTTGTTTTTGTTTTTTGTTTTTCTAAAAATTCTCTCTGTGGGTATTTTTATAAGCCAAGTTTCTGAGAAACAAGCTTCCACACTGTGGTTAGCTATGCCTCAAGCTGAGCTGTCAAATTTTAAATTGCACCAAGTTTGTGGTCTTCTGCAGACATGGGAAACTATGGTGAAGAAATGTTTGTGAGCGGCAGTGTCCTGAAAACGCCACACCTGTGATGAAGATCAGTAGCCTGACCTGCTATACCCCTGTGATTGTGGGAGGCTGATGTTGTAGACCTGGAGCCCAGGCTAGCTCAATCTATCACTGACCCCCTCAGTAGACATGCTATCTACCTCTGTACCAGACCTAAGATCCTTTTGACTATCGGCTAAACACGTTGGAATGTATTGTGTAAACACTATCTTCAACTAGCTCAAAAGCTAAGAATGTCATCACGAAATGGCTAAAACCTACAGAGCAGAGATTCCCTGCTTTGCTCTAACCTGCCTACCTGATGTCCCCACCCACAAATTCAGCAAACGCATTGATTTACGCCTTCTTTTAATCTGGAATTAGGTAATACAAATTCATGTAACTATTTCTGAAGTGGAACATGTCATGTGCAGGAGCCCAGAAATAAGAGAAGCTACAGCCATGAAGTCTCACCAGTTGGCTACCTAAACATGAGCTGAACAAGGAAGACACCAAAAGGCATGCTAATATGGGAAGGGAAAAGCCCAGAAGGCCCCAACCTTCCACAAAGACCACAGACAACCAAGGAGTGCTGAAAGCAGAAGAAATGTCTTCCCCGGGAAGAACGTATCAGTTGGTGATCCAATAGCAACCCTGAAAACATATACAGACCAATAACATTACTAAGACTGAGCTTGAAGAGAGTGCACTGGGGCACTGTGGGGGATGTACAGCTGCAGGTAAAAGCAACCCCACACCAGAGGCAGTGCTCTGTAGGAATATATGACGGACATTTGCTTCATGAGCCAGTTTCTCACAACTCTTGTTTCTAGATATGTATGTTTTAAATGTGATTTTTCTTACATTTGGGTAAACATTAGGGAAGGATGAAAGTTTAGTTGCTTGTGCTCTTTTAATTTTGATGCAAACTTATGAACTTGGATTAAGGAGGTTGGTAAATGTTCCAGAGCCTTTGGCCACAAGCCTTTCCACACTGCCTGTGAAGGACAGGCCCTGCCCGGTGATCCCTGAGTGCTGTTCTCTGTCACCACCTTCCTGTGGGGACACCAGCACTGTGGGAGGCTCCTAAGGAATACTCCTGAATACTCATCAAACCCACTTAAACAGGCAGGAACTATTAGATTTGCTCTGATGCTCTGAAGATGAAGGTGCCTAGGGCTGGAAAGATGGCTCAGCAGGTAAAGGCTCTTATCCTGAGCCTGGTGAGTTAGGCTCAGTCCCAAGGACCCACATGGTGGTAAGAGAGAGCACATTTAATAAGGTGTCCTCTGACTGCTACACAGGTCCCAGCACTACAGACATGATCATAATAAAGACAAATAATAAAACATAGAAGACTTGGGTTCCTAAAGAGAAACAGCTAGAAGTACCTGTGAGAAGCTGGAGATAAAAGGAGCCTTGTGTGAGAAAGGAGAGTGGTTGAGAAATTAGTCTCCACTGATGACCCAGCAGTGCTCCAGTAGGGCTGCATTCGAGACAGCACGGCACACTTCCACCTGTCCCTGTAGTCACTCAAAACACTCTGCACATCTGCTCCTTTCTGACATGATGTGGTGGTTAAAACCATCCTTCTTACAGGACCCCATAGAGTGTTCTCTTTTGTTGGGGGTGGGTGGGATCTGGACCAAATTCCATCAAAACATAATTGGAGCCACCTTTCCAGTTTCAGTGTTTTTCTTTCTTTAATTGTGTTAGGAATACTTTTTGGTGTACTTTAGCCCTGAGATAGGGTTTCCAAGTCACAGTTTTGTGAAGAGTTCATTTTTTTAAGACTTTGTATCAGGGCAGAGTGGTGAGTGAGGCTCCAGTGATAGGAGTCATTGACAGACAGAATACAAACCTAGAAGTCAAAGCCCGTTCTTGATTATGTGACAAGTGTTACCTGGGACATTGGGAAATGAGAACTGGCTCACTGGACACTGGAAGTGAGAGTTTTCCTTACTGGGGTAAAGAGTGGACATTAATTTAATCTGCTGTAAAAGGCCGTCTGCATAGCCACAGTCCTGTAGACTTAGGGTCTCAAAGCAGTAACTTCAGTATGTTTATTGTTGCTCTTACTTGAAAAACCTCTCCAGAGAAAAGCACAAATTACAGCTGCAAATCCATATCCATAGATAGTTCACCTAAACAAAAAGCTGAGTTCCAGTTACAACTGAAGACACACTTTAATCTTACTGAATAGAGAGAGGGAGGGAGGGAAAAAGGAAGGGAGTGTGTGTGTGTGTGTGTGTGTGTGTGTGTGTGTGTGTGTTAAAGAAAAGTTCTTTAAATAATGTTTGAGCGAGATGACAGTCAAGTTAGGCTCCTGTTTGCAAGCAGAGCAGAACATTATTAATAGTGTCAGCGCTGGCTCTCTGGGAGGCCCCAGCCAGCATTGGATTGGATCAAGACAGATGCCGGGACTCCATGCCAAGCATGGAGTGGAGTTCCAGGGATCCTGTGGAGGTGTAGGGGGAAAGATGGAAAGACCTGGAGGGGACAGAAACCTCACAAGAAGGCCAACAGGGACAACTAACTTACAGGGACTGAGAAGCACGCATGGTCTGGACCTAGGCCACTTGCACATATGTGGCTGATGGGTGACTTGATCTCCATACTGGGCACCTGGTGAGGGGGTGGGGCATTGTTTCTAAGATGGACTCTATTGCCTGCTTTTGAATCACTTCCCCCTGGCAGCGCTGCCTTGCCTGGTCTCATGGGGATGAGGATATGTTCAGTTCTGATGTGACTTGATGTGCTGGGGAGGGGTGATATGGGGGTAAAGGGGCTCCTCTTTTTCAGGGGGAAAGGGAGAGGAGAAGTGGAAAGGAAGAAAACAGGGAGACTGGAAGGAAAGGAAGGAGGGGCACCCTTGGAATATAAAGTAAGTAAACTGAAATTTAAAAAAAGTGTTTGAATCCACTAAAGGAAATCAAAGGGTTACAAACTAGAAAGGAAGAAGTCAAAGTATTGTTAGTCACAGATGATATGTTAGTATACATAAGTGGCTTACAAAATTCTACCAAAGAACTTCTACAGCTGATAAACATCTTCAGCTAAGTGGCTGGATTCAAAATTAACTCAGAAAAATTAGTAGCCCTCCTTTACCTAAGTGATAGACAAGCCAAGAAAGGAAACAACACCCTTCACAATAGCCACAAATATAAAATATCTTGGTGTAACTCTAACCAAGCAATTGACAGACCTGTATGACAAAAACTTCAAGTCTTTAATGTTCAACATCATCAGGGAAATGCAAATCAAAATGTCTCTGAGATTCCATCTTACACCTGTCAGAATGACTAAGAGCAAAAACTCAAGTGACAACACATGCTGGAGAGGATGTGGAGAAGAGGGACCCTCTTCCATTGCTGGTGGGAATGTAAACTTGTCCAGCCACTTTGCAAGTCAATCTGAAGGTTATACCAAAAGATGCTCCACCACACAACAAGGACACTTGCTCAACTATGCCCACAGGAGCTTTATTCATAATAGCCAGAAACTGGAAACAATTTCTGGATGTCCCTCAACCAAAGAATGGATAAAGAAAATGTGATACATTTACACAATGGTATATTACTTGGCTATTAAGAGCAAAGGCAGCATCATGAAATTTGCAGGCAAATGGATGGAACTAAAAAGGATCATTCTGAGTGAGGTGACCCAGACCCAGAAAGAGATGCATGGTATGTACTCCCAAGTGGACAGTAACCATAAAGTACAGGTTAACCATGCCACAATCCACAGACCCAAAGAAGCCAAGGGGGGACCAAGAGAGGATGCTTGAATTTCATTCAGAAGAGGAAATAAAATGACAATTGAAGTACATGGAAGGAGGGAACTGGGTGGGAGAGGGGGTGAAGATCAGGTGTGTGGAGAGCAGGGTTGGGTGATGAGGACCTGGAGAGAGAACAGAAATCAGTGGAGGGGGCCATCTGTAGGGCAGAGGAGGCTCCCAGGAGTCTATGGGGGGTATTCCTAGCTGAGAATTCTAGTAGCAGGGGTTAAAGAGCCTGAAGCTGTCATGTCCTGAAGCCAGTCAAGGAAGGGAGACACCAACCCACCCATATAACTTTGACCCAAAACCTGTCTTGTCTACAAGAAGTGTAGGGGTAAAGATGGAATAGAGATTGAGGGACACGCAAAGCAATGACTGGCCCAACTTGAGATCCACCCCATGGGAGAAAGCCAACCCCTAACTCTTAATGATACTCTGCTATACTTGTAGACAGGAGCCTAGCATAACAGTCTCATGAGAGGCTTCATCCAGCAGCTGATGGAAACAGATGCAAAGACCCATAGCCAAACAATAGGCCAAGCTTGGGGAGTTCTGTGGAAGAGTGGGAGGAAGCATAGAGGGAGCAGGAAGGTCAAAAACACCATATGGAGATCTACAGAGTAAACTAACCTGGGCCCATGGAGGCTCACAGAAACTGAATCACCAACAAAAAAGCAGACAGTAGCTGGACCTAGAGGCCATATACATACATAGATGTGTACCATGTCAACATGTGGGTCCCCTAACAATGGGAGTCAGGGCTGTCTTTGACTATGTTGCCTGCCTTTGGATCCCCTTCCCCTAGATAGGCTGCCTTATGAAGCCTCATTGGGAGAGGATGTGATTAGTCCTGCTGAGACTTTAGGTGCTAGAGTGGTTTGGAACTCCTTGGTGGGGGTCTCCCATTCTTTGAGAAGGTTAGTGGGGGAAAAGGAGTAGGGGGAAATGGGACAAGAGGGTAAGGCTTGGAGGAGAGGCAGGAGGGGGCTGGGATCAGGCTGTAAAGAGATTAAACAAATGAAAATTTCGAAGTGTTAGAGTATTTTTAAATGCAATTATTTTATTTTTCTACTTGGTTTTATTTTTAATCATTGAAAACTAAAGACTTAACTGTAATTAATATAAAAAATAAAAATAATTTGAAAAAAAGAAAACTAAAGACTTTTTTTTGGGAAGTATTGTTTTCTTCTGATGTAATAATGGGAGCCAGAGAAGTCACACTTCGTAACATAGCCCAGACTGTATTTTTAGCTTCCCCTTTAGAACACAGTAGTATGCAGCCTGAAAATAGAACTTGTTATTTTGGTACAACATGCATTAGTTTGTAGGAAAAAAAAGTCACCCACAAAAACCAAAAAAAACTAGTAGTATGTGGTCCAGATCCTAGAGGAAGAAAGAGGGTGGCTGCCAGGAGTTATGATGGAGGTATTAAATGGCTACTTTCAATTTTCACAGACGAAGAGGTTTTTGAATGAATAATTATTTTGACTATACTTAATGCTACTGAACTATATATTTTTAAAAGGATTGAGACGGTAAATTTTGTTACAGTGTATCGAGATTTTAAAAATTAGCAATATTAGAATAAAAGGAAGATAAGACAGAATGTGCCAACTACGTCTCAGCTACCTTACCAATGAAAAGGCTTATTTCTGCTGAACCATCACAGTGGAAAATGCATCTGAATTGGGAGGACTTAAAAATGCAGAGTAGTAGCCACTTCCTTGTGAGACATATTGGTTATTAGGGGAGAGTAGAGATCGGGCTGACAACCAACGATACAGTGGATTATTTGTAAAGTTTAAGATTATCTTTGTATATGGCGGGTGCATGGACCATGACATTCATATGGAGGTCAGACGGCAACTTGTGAAAATCAGTTCTGCTATGTGGGTTCTTAGCATTAAACTCAGGTCATCAGGCTTGGTGGCAAGTGCTGAACTATTTTAGCAATGCGAGTGTGCGCACACACACACACACACAAACACACACACACTACTTGAACCAAATGAAGTTGACCTGAGAAACAATTGTTCTGAAAATGTTTTGTGTGGAATAGGGAAAAACAGTGTTATTTTTAAGCTCAGCTATAAAAAAGTAAACATGGGCCATAATGAACCTTCATATAGATCTTTTAAAGTGTAGCATTGAATAAAAGAATGTGTGTGCAAGATCCCTAACATTCAGTCCCCACAGTGCTGTCTACAGTGCCCTGAGCCTCCATTCATTAGAAATGATGGTCGTGAGTATTTGCTCATTTTTCAGTAATAACACAGCAGGCTTGTTTTAGCCGATTACCCAATAAATGCCTACTTTGTGAACCCAGAACGAGTGGTGCTCCTTTGTTCCCTATAATTTCCTGTGGTGGACAAATTAAAGTTGGATGTAAAGCTAAGAGGAAAGCTGACACAGTGACCCAGCAGACTATGATGTGTGGGCAGACTGCAGTCACTCAGTTGGTCCTTCCTGAAGTGACTGAGGCCCTGGTCACCACAGCATTGCACCAGGAATGACTCCTTCACGAGTGTGTTTGAGCGCGCATTACAAACTAGACACCATGCTGGTCCCCAGCTCAATCCCACTCTGAGAGGTGGCGTCATTGTGGACCTGAGGATCATGGGAGGAAATTAGAAATGTGAGTGTGAAAGGAGTCAAGGAAATGTGTGCACATAGGTCTGAATTGCATATTGTCAGGTGCAAAAAGTCTTAATTTGTCTGCATTCCATATTCCCAATAATGCTCTTATTCAAAGAGCTGAGTTTTAAGTGCTGGTGTTTGTCTTCAAGATGACACATGCCTTTGTAAGGACTATGGCAAAAAGATACCTCTAAAACGACTCTGATGGGGATCACAAAATCGGGAAAGCAGGACACTGCATTCTACATTGCTACAGCCCAGCACTGCTGGGGCTGCATTAAGTAAACGGCCTGCTCTTTTCAGTGTATTTTACAAGAATATATTGATGTGCTAAGAGTTAGAAATGTGGTAGTGAGCAGAAAGCCAGGGTAACAGTGAGCAAGCCACAGGAATGCGTTTCTGCTCTATTCTGATGGAGTTATTCATCCTGAGAGGAGGCCTTTGTGAGACCTACTGGAGGAGCAGCAGAGGCAGAAGAAGGTTCTAAGATTCCCCAGAAGGCCATGCAAAGGCTCTGGTGTTGCTGCACTTGACTGGGGTGGGTAGGGAAGGTGGGAAGTCTTCCTCGCTGCTTGAGAAAGATGGGGAGCCTGATGCAGTTGACCAAAGGAACCATTTTTACTGGCAGGAAAAAGCAGGACAAGTGAGATGACAAGAGAGGAGACAGGAAACACCCCATCAGGTATGAAGCACCGATGAGCAGTAGCAGGTCAGAGAGAACTGGGGTCCTAAGCGTGTGTCACAGGCTGTCTGCTGAGCCTGTTTGCATCTCAGCAGACTCCTGGCACTTGAACTGGTTGTCCTCCAAGGATCTTGAAGTAGAACTCAAGTGGTCCTGGTCTACATTTTCTTGAAGTGAGCACAAGATTTGTTTTAAGTCTCCAAGTACCTCAAGCTGCTGCTTCAGGTGCCTCTGCCTTTCTTCATGTTCATAGGCTTTACTCCTTATTACTTTAAAAGAAATAAAAGTGGCTTCAGTTTATGCAATAATTTGATTAGAAATAATGTACTGTCTCTAGTCTGGACCAATTCAAATAGACACTCCATAGTAATTGTGCCTGAAATGAGAAGACAGAGTGGTCTGAGCAGAAACTGCTCCTTCCACGTCTTTGCTGCCTTTTCCCACTCAGGATGGAACATGGCATTTATCACTTGGTTCTTTATGGTAGAACAAGGTTGCACAGTATTCATTCAGAGACTAGAGCATGTGGCTGGTCTCAGTGACATATGAGCATATCTCTAGCTCTAAGGACTTTTGCTACATCACAGCTTTGGGTATAAAAGGTTTATTGTAGAAGCCTACCAAGGTCATTTTAGTTAGGTTTAAATGCCTCACAATTGATGTTTTGTTAGTTTTTAGTTTTTTTGAGACAGGGTTTCTCTGTGTAGCCTTGACTGTCCTGGACACACTTTGTAGACCCAGCTGGCCTTGAACGCACAGTGATCTGCTGCTGCCTCCGTGAGTGCGGGGATTAATCACAATTAAATCTTAAACTTCACTGCTGTCAGAATAACTGCATACCTGTAGCTAGCCTGCAATGCTAGGCTCAGTCAGCAGGTCAGAATTGTCCTGAGTCAGCAGTTAGCCTCTGGCTGGCTCTCACGTAGTTAGGGTCTTGAGGTGCACCACATCATATGCTGTGTGACATGTTTCATACATGTACCTTTCATACTAAGTGGCAGAGCTAAGCACCACAGGGAGGTTTTTGAAGGCTGTTGGCTTTTGTTGTTGTTTAGGTTTGGTTTGGTTTTTGTTTTTCAAGAAAGGGTTTCTCTATGTAGCCTTGGCTGTCCTGGAACTCACTCTGAAGACCAGGCTGGCCTCGAACTCACAGTGATCCACTTGTTTCTGCCTCCCAGATTGCGGGGATTACAGGCATGTGCCACTATGCCCATTTAAAGTAACTTTTCTACTTTAAAACTGAATATTACAGAGTTCAGATAGGAATGAATAACAGAAAATAAAAATGAGAGAGGCTGTGTGTGTTGAGGCAGGACAGACAAAATGTCTTCTCCACAGGGAAAACCTGCTGACTGGTCATTTTACTGACAGGCACATCTGCAGCAAAGAACATTGTAGGGCAGTGTGTTATGCAATGAGGGGAAGGAGCCCTCCCACCAATCCTGTATGAATCTGGCCCTCACCCACTTAGAGAGTATTTACTATGGAGAGGGTGACATAATAAATGCATGCTTCTTACCTTTTTCAGACAATGTTTCACTGTGTAGCTTATACTGGAAATCCTCCTGGCTCACCCTTTCAACTATTGGGATAATAGGGGTGCAGCATACTACCCAGCTAAATACATCACTTTTTGAAAGTCTACTCCTGCCTAAAAACTACCATTTTAAAAAAAAAAAGTCTTTTTTTATTATCTTCGGTTTGTTTTTTTCATGAGGAATTTTAGAATTAAGAGTCCACACTGTATCAAGATAAGAGCTTTGAAGACAAACCTTAGGAAAAGCATTTGACAGCTCTTTAAGGGAGAGGAGGTAAGCCACAGGACTCCACCACTGGCTTTATCTTGCTGCCTAGGGCGGAGTGGCTGCAGGAAGCCTCCTGAGCTCCAGGCTGTACCTGTCATTCCATGAGTCAAAATACTCTGCCATTTTAAAGTCAAAAACTTTGGTTGTTTCTGCCTTGTCAATCAGTTTTGTTTTGTACACAAAAGTAATTGTATGTCTACCTGGAAAACAAAGTGCAAGCATCTACAAATAATTCTATTTTTCTCTAGAGAGGTCCCTCTGTCCATCCCTCTCTGTCTATATATCATCAATGTGTGTAGATGTGTACAATGATGTGTTTTTTTTTTGCATGTTTTCTCCTGTGTCTCACTGTCTTTGTAATGGGCTTCCTTCATTTGATAAAAACTGTCTTCTAGAAGTATGTCCATTGTTTTGTCACCTATCATTTTGATGTGAATGATAAATGTCTAACCCACCCTGTTCATTATTTAATGAGTCACCTACCTTCTTGGAATTTCATTAATGTGTCTTCAAATAATCCACTGTCAAACAGTAAGATCTCAATCTCTTCATACTCTAGAGGGAGAAGCAACTGAATAAGTCACACGGGGAGAAACAGAAAATAACCCCCAATATGTAGGTGTCACCAGCAGAGGAGGTAGCTCAATGCACAGGCCCAGCAGGGACTCCGTGGAAGCACCAGCTCAGTATCTCTGTGCAGCTGGAACTTCTGGGGAGGGAACAGCTGTGTTTCAGGGAGCCTCCAGGTGTTTATGAGGTACCCACAAATTTCAGAGTTCTTCATCTTGAGAAAACAAGTAAATAAAATTACGTAACAAATGGGCTCTTGGAAACATTTACTGGTAATTTATCTTTTGGTTTTGCTGTGGAGAAAACCCTTTTAAGTCCTGATTTTGCTTTGTCTCTTACAGTATGAAGTGCCCAGATTGCCCTAACAAGGAACTATGAAGGTTTTAGCTCCTGCAGGTTACAGGAAGGCACAGGAGCCACACACTTGCACAAGGTAAGTGGGCCTTTTTCTTCCCTAGGAGCTCATTCAGACAGAAACTGCTGCTACTGAGGTGATATAAACTAGTCCATGGCCTGCCAAGGTGGCTCAGCAGGTAGCGTGATGGCTCCCACCTGATGACTTAAGTCCATCCCCAGAGCCCACGTGGTGGAAGGAGACCTGACTCCTATGACTTGTCCTCTGCCCTGCACGTGTGTGCTGTGGCAGGTGCACAGTGCAATGTTTGAAAACAGATTTATTTATTTATTTATTTATTTTTGTGTGTGTGTGTGTGTGTGTGTGTGTGTGTATGTATTGGGTATCCTCAGAGTCCATAAGTGTCAGATCTCCAGGAGCTTTAGGTCCAGGCAATTGTGAGTTGCCAGACACAGGTACAGGGAACCAAACTCTGCAAGAATGAATGTGCTCTTCACCACTGAGCTATCTCGCCTGCAGATGTAATTTTTAAAGAAAAAAAAAAAAAACAACTTGATTTATTAAGGAATAGAAATTGAGGCACATCAAAATTATAATCTAGGGCCTGGTCCCCAGCTCCCAGATTGGACGGCTTACAACTGCCTATAACTCTAGCTCCAGGAGATCAGAGAGTTCTGTCCTCTGTGGGCACTTGGACTCCAACATCCACCTGCTACACGCACACACAAACTCACGCACTTAAAAATAATAAAGGTATATCTTAAAATAGCCTCTGCAGCAGCAACAAAACCAGGCAAACTAGCACAACACAGTCTCAGTGATGTCCCATCCATCTGCGTGCACCTCTGGGAAACAACCCTCTAGGCCTCAGTGCATTTTAGCCACTACATAAAGAATCTGTGGTTTTTATACCTTGTTCATTTACTGACTTTAATTTTTTAAGATTTATTCATTATTTTGTGTATGAATGTTTGCCTGCATTTACACACTGTACCATGTGATTGCCTAGAAAATGCAGAGGAGAGAAGAGGGTGTTGGGCTCCCCACAAACTGGAGCTACAGTTGGGAGCCACTGTGCAGATGTTGGGACCTGACCTTGGGTCCTCTGCAAGAGTCACAAGTGCTCTTGACCACTGCGCTGTCTGTCCAGCCCACAAGGAGTGTTCTGAAAGAACAGGGTAAGGAAGGGAGGGAAGCGTGGGAAGGTGGTGTGCTCTGGTATTCGTTTACATTTAGCCAGTTCAGTACCTGATTCTGAAGCTCTCTCATCAATGAGTCTTCCATGAATTGAATCTATTTTTCCTAGTATTCCTTCAAATAATTCGTTAAGAAGTCCTGCTTCCTTGCATTTCTTTAGAAAAGGAACTCTGACAACTGCAACTAAGAAGAAAGGGTGCATATTTAGGAGGAAATGAACAGCTATTCACATCATGTGGTGATCACTTTATACTTTACCAGTTGATGCCTGAGCAAGCTTGTCTCATTTTTCTGTAGGACAAGTAGCAAATCGTACAAAAATTGAAACATTTTACAAAATCACTTTCAAATGCTTGAGGTAACAGCCCTTCATTGTACACAGATACTGTGTTGTAAGGATATTCCCCTTATAGAACAAAAGTCACCTGTCACCATGAGTCGTAGCACACCACTGGGTTCTGGCCTTAGGCAAACAGATCTGCAGAGATTTGGGCAGTCCTCTTCTCCTGGTCTAGAGGAGGCTTTTCAGAAGATTAGCCAGCGCTTGTCTCTCCAGAGATTTATCATTTATATTCTTTGACTCAGTGATTTTTCTTACAATTGTACTTAATAGTACAGTTAATGAAGTGCAACAAAGTTTTATAGAGAATAATTTTGTTTTGAGACAGGATCTCACTGTGTACCTCAGGCTAGCCTTGAACTGTGTGCGTGTTCGTGTGTGTGTGTACATATACATATGCACACATTATCATCATTCCCTGTCAGCATACAGTGATGAGAAGCAACTGCAAATGGTACTTTCCTATGAGTTAAAAACTATTGACTATGGCTAGGGAAGGCTCAGTGGTTAAGAGCACTTGCTGCTCTTCCAGGAGAACCAGGTTTGGTTCCAAGCACCACATGGTGGCTCATGACCATCTGTAACATACAGTATCCACATAAACAGGTGCACAGAAGAAATCACAACTGAAAAAGAAATGCATCATTTCTTGTTTTATCTAAATAATTAACTTTCTTTAAACCCACTTTGGAAACTTACCACTTTGAGTGGGCTCTTCTGGTTCTGGAGCATGCTGTTCACAAAATAACCTGGAAATACAGAATTTCAAAGAATCACTGAATCTTTTAATTGTAGAGATCCACCTGCCTCTGCCTCCCCAGTGCTGGGATTAAAGGTGCATGCCACTACACTGGCTAAAGTCTTTATTTTGTAAAAGAAATGTGTTTAAGTCTGTGTAAAAGTATTAACCCACATCCAGTGTGGGTGAGCCTGGCCATTATCTTTGGGACTCTGTTCTCTGAAGACACGAATGCTGAGTAAATGTCTTGAGTAGTTCCAGTTCCTCTGCTGCGATGAGGCTCATCTAAAGAACTAATGTCTAAGATTTTCAAGCTTCAACGTGACTACCCACAGTTTTGCTGATCTTCAAACATAACACAGACACAAATGTATTAATTTGCAGAATGATTTTTCAAGATCAGAACATGCCTTCACTAGAACTTTATCTGGTGACTGTCTCCAAAGAGAGGATAGATAGAATTTCAAGTACTACTTTGAATAGAGATGAAGAGAATGAGCAGCCTTGTCTTGTCCCTGATTTTAGTAGAATTGCTTTTAAGTTTCTCTCCACCATTTTGGAAGTAAGTCTGGTAGTTTCTCAGAAAATTGAGAATAGTTCTACCTCAAGACCTAGATATACCGCTCCTGGGCATATACCCAAAAGATGCTCCAATATACCACAAAGAGACTTGTTCAACTATATTCACATAACTGCTTAATTGTAATAGCCAGAAACTGGAAACAACCTAGATGTCCCTCAACTGATGAGTGGATAAAGAAAATGTACTACACAATGGAATATTACCCAGCTATCAAAACAAGGACATTATGAAATTTGAATGCAAATGTATGAAACTACCAAATATCATCCTGAGTGAGATAGACCAGAACTAGAAAAAACACATATAGTATATCCTTACTTATAAGTGGATATTAGCCATAAAGTATAGGATAGCCATCCTATAATCCACAGACCCAAAGAAGCCAAGGAGAGCCCAAGGGAAGGCTTGACTCTCCCTCAGAAGGGGAAATAAACTAGACATATGAAGTAGATGGAGGAAGGAAAATGGGATGGGAGAAGAGGTTGGGGAGGGGAACTGAGGTGGGTATCAGGTGTGGGGAAAGGGTAGAGGAGGGAGGGAGAGAGAACTGAATCAGTGGAAGGACATCTTTAGAACAGAGGAGGCTTCCAAAGTCTATGGTTGTGACCTTTGCTAAGACTCCTAGCAGCAATGGATATGGAAACTTAAATGGCCAGGCAGGACTTCCAGTGGAGGGAGGGAAACACCAACCCACACACAAAACCTTCAACCTAGCTAACCAGTGATTGACCCAGGTTGAGTTGCATGCCATGAGAGAGATCCCAGCACTGAATCTATTAACAATATGTTATACTTGCGGACAGGAGGCTAGCATAACTGTCACCTGAGTGGCTTTACCCAGAAGCTCATGAAAATAAGTGCAGAAACCCACAACCAAACATTTGACATAGCATGGGGAATCTTATGGAGGAAAGGGGGGCGGGGACTGAAGCACCCAGAGAGGTCAAGGAAATGGCAAGAAAACCTACAAAGGCAACTAACCTGGACTTACAGGGGCTCCAGAGAGCAGCCAGGGGACAGATCTAGGCCTCTACAGATATCTAACAGATATACAACTTGGTTCTCATCTGGGACCTCCAATAGCAGGCACAGGAGCTGTCCCTGACTCTGTTGTCTGCCCTTGGATCCCTTTCCCATAACTGGGATGCCTTGTCTAGCCTCAAAAGAAGATGTGCCCAGTCCTACTTGACATGCCAAGGCAGGCTGGTTGAAACCCATGGGAGGTCTCCCCTTCTCTGAGAAGAAAAGGAGGAGAAAAGGGGAGGGGAGATAAGGGGGATAGGGAAGAACTGGGAAGAAAAGAGGGAAGGGAAGTTTCTGCTGCAATGTAAATAAACAAATTAATTTTGTAAAAAAACAGAATGGTAATATGGCTAGAGAAATAAAGTGGAGAGGCTGTAAGGGACTTCTCTGCCCCCAGGCTTGCCTTTGTCTTAGTGCCTTATGGGCCTGTGTCCTCCACTTTCCTACCATGTCCTTCCCAGCAGCAAAGTCGCCTCCTCTAAATCTGGGTGGGACCTCTGAGCACCTTTCATTTGGTCTCAGATTTTATTCCAAGACTGACTTGGAGCTTTGCCCCTCACGTCTCCAGTGCTTTGATTTTAGGCATATACTATCAGATTTGACTATAAGTTTCTGAAACATGTAAAAAGTATTTAAAATATTAGAATCTCTTAGACCCTGATCCCAGTGTCCTCCCCATCCCCAATGTCAGTAATTTTCAAGTCAAGGCAAAGCCCCTTCCTGCTTCAGCCCTTTCCATGTGCCAGAATCCAGAGTGGCCTTTCTGCATCTGTGACCCACTGTGTGATAACTTGTCAGGTTCATTCTCTCTGCATCCTTTATCCTTTGTGAGGAGTCTCAGGTATCTTATGCACCTCAGTGTTTAAATTAAAATTTAACCTGCAGAGATGTCCATCGGTTCCTTGCTGAAACAATTAAAATTTTTAAATTGAGTTTATTATTTTCAGTATGGTCAATATAGATTTTTTTTTTAATTTTAAGTTATCTCTAGAGATTCAAGGCCAGCCTGGTCCACTAAGTGATACACTGTCTCAAAAACAAAAGGTAGACACAGCAGGGAATTAAGTCTCCTTTAATTGATTATATGTTTAAAGGCTACTATAAAAGTAAAGTGAGCTCTTTGTGAAAGTGAGTAAGAGTTAATGTCTTCTATAATTCTCAGCAATTCAAATATAAACAGTGTGTGCAAAACTGAAAGGAAATTTAAAAACAGTAACAAGCTGGGGGCTGAAGAGATGAGTCAGCAGGTAAAGGTGCTTGCCATCAGGTCTGACATCCTGAGTTCCACATCTGGGTCCAGGAAGCAGAGAGCTCAGGCTCACTAGGTGGGAGTATAGACCCATGACACTGTGGATGTGTAAATGAAGGAAAGTCTCTTCCTGTCCCAGAAGAGAACAGGCTTGAACTGGCTACTGGCGCACGTAGGACATGCATGCTGCCATTAGGAAGGAGGCTCTCCCAGGAAGAAGAGAGTACAGAGAAAGTTTAGAAAGTCAAACAAGAGCTCGTGTAGTTCTTCTTCCTGTCAAGGGCAGACATGCTGTGAAGCTGAGTTCCTGATGGGTGTCCCATAAGAACTGTTCTCCAGTGAAAACCATTCGCATAAACTAAGCTTGAGAAGTGTGTCACAATCTAACCATTCCTTACCCAGCCCCCTCCACCATGTAGTTTAAAGCTATTTGATTACTTGTAGGTTCCGTGAGCTCCATCAACTTGCAGAACTGCCTTGTCCTCCTTGCCACAGAGTAAGTGGTATTTCTTGGCACAGGATGCTTCATCACATCCCACGGTGGCTCCTCTGTTTTTACAAAGTGAGCATTTCTACAGAAGAATAGATCACACTGACTAAGTACCTGTTTCTTTGCTAAAAGGTAAGGATGTCATTAAATGTTATTTAAGCCACCAACCCTGCATTTTTGTCCTGGCTATCACTGGTGTGTCCCAGCCTCCATGCCCACACTAAATGTGACTTAGATTGGATAACTCATGAGGAAGTTTGAGGAAAACTGTAGCCAGCTGGAACAGAAGACCTGCCACACACAGTTGAGTCATGTTCTACATAAATACAAAAACATGTAGATGTTTCCAAAAATAGTCTTTCCCTTTAAATAAAGATTTCTTAAATGCACAGCTGGCAGGCTTCTTTGTCTCTAGGCAGGGAGTTGGTTGGGGGACTTTGAGCCTGGGGCTGAGCAGCTCTTTATTATGCCGCTAAGAGATGTGTGGCCTCAGCTGGCACTTGCTGTGACTTCTTCCTCTTAGACAGTCCTGTCTGAGATGGTGGTACCTGCTCTGCAGAGCTGCTGCTGAGAAGAATATGAAACCAAAGGGACCTGTTCGGAATTTGTAAAAACTAAACAGTGAAAACACAACTGAACAACACAATATTTTTGTTTGTCCCTTGTTTTTATTTTCATACCTGGTTTTATATAGAGGTGGTGTGGACATGGTCAGGTACTGTGTTGTTTTATTTCCCTATCTGGTTTTATATAAAGGTGGTGTAGACGTGGTTAGGGTTGTATTGTTTTATTTCCCTATCTGGTTTTATATAAAGGTGGTGTAGACGTGGTTAGGGTTGTGTTGTTTTATTTCCCTATCTGGATTTATATAGAGGTGGTGTGGACATGGTCAGGTACTGTGTTGTTTTATTTCCCTATCTGGATTTATATAGAGGTGGTGTAGACGTGGTTAGGGTTGTGTTGTTTTATTTCCCTGTCTGGTTTTATATAAAGGTGGTGTAGACGTGGTTAGGGTTGTGTGGCTCCAGGAAGCCTTTTGAGCAGTACTAGAGTTTCATGCTGTGATGAGGGGCAAGCCAAGCCATGGACCAAGGATGACTAACACCATCCTCTGGATGAATGAGGTACAAGCACAATGAGGCCATTCTATAAAGCAAGAGACAGCACTCAGGGAATCTCAGGTAAGGATACCATGACAATACGTAAGGACACACACAAGGAAATGTCAAATGTAGGTGTAAAAGAAGATTAAGACATATATAGAAGACTAAACCAAAGCATGCAAGTGTGGTTATTTAACTGTGGAGGAGCAATGCAGCTGCAAGTGCAGGAAAAACATGATCCTGCTACCTCACGGTACACCAGCTGACAGTGCTGCAATGAGGGTTAGTCTTCAAAGATGAGAGGACCACAACTAAGGAAATGCCCCTGGAAGACCAGGCTGTGGGTAAGCCTGTAGGGCATTTTCTTAATCAGTGATCAGTGAAAGAGGGCCCAGCCTCTTGAAGGTGGAGCCAGCCTGGGCTGGTGGTCCTGGGTTCTATAAGAAAACAGACTGAGCAAGCCACAGGGAGCAAGCCAGTAAGCAGCACTCCTTCATGGCCTCTGCATCAGCTCCTGCTTCCAGGGATTCCTGTCCTGACTTTACTCATGATGGACTATGAGGTGGAACTGTAAGCCAGATAAACCCTTTCCTCCCCAACTTGCTTTAGCCTGGTGTTTCACCACAGCAATGGCAAATATAACTAAGATAGTTCCCTTGGGAAATTCCTTACCTTTCTTCTCCACACTTTGAAAGTGTTCAAAGGCCCTGCTCCAGGAGGAGACTTTGTGTGAGGACAGGGCTGATCCCTCCCAGAACACATACACAGCTGATCTGTTACTGCCTGGGCACTGGCTTCTCTTTCCATGTGGTATGTGCCGAACATTTGTCCAGACACAGAGATTCCAGAAGCACTTGTCAGTGAGAGGGTAGCCCTTACCTCACATGCCTTTTGCCTTCCTTTCTCTTTTATCTTGCACTTCCAATACATTCCTTCCCAAAAGGAAAGTCTATGAATACTTGGAAGTATAAAAACCTCTTTCTCAATATTCTACTTACTTAACTGTCATCATTCTGCACTGGACTTTGTGCATATAGAGAAACTATCCAGCAGAGGATCTCAATTTGTGGGTTGTGACCACTGGAAAACATATCTCAGATAGCCTTACAATATGAGAATCAGCTCAGTGGCAAATTACAGTTATGAAGGAGCAATGAAAATAAATTTATGGTAGTAGTTCCTAAGACCATTGGAAATGTGTTTTGTTTTTGTTTTTGGTCACGAAACACATGTTGAGAACCACTTTTCTAGACTCTCATGGTAGCTTTTCTTAATTCTATCCACAAACTCCCAAAATCCAATTAGCACAGAATGATAAAAATAATGTTTCAGAGGCTGACCTGCCACTTTCTAATTAGAAGGACATTTTACATAAGCCTGCAGGTACACACCCTGACCTTCACAAAGAGAACATAGCAGTGTATCTCTAGTCATTGACACTGTGGGTGAGGTCAGCCATGACACACCCATCCTGTGTACTAAATGGTCCTTTACAAAGAAAGCCCAGACACCCAGTGGACCTGGCAGGAGACCCTCTGAGTCATCCTTCTTTCCTGGATAGGCCTGTTAAGACCTCAGCTCCAAGGCAGATGCTGATCAGCAACAACACTCCAACAACTGGTGCAGAAAGACATGCGGCCACAGTAGACATTCAGAAGGCATCTTCCTCCATGGGAAGCATGAGCCCTGGGCTCTGCTTGCTGCCTGCACCTTTGTGGCAGCAAGAGGACCAGCCATCTGCTTTGGGGCAGGAGAGCAGAAGGAAGCACCTAGAGGGTGCTGCTGAGCTGCTCAAGTTGGTGTTTGCTCTGGTGAAATGACAGTAAGGACTTGATAAAGCCTGTCTGATGGGAGTGTTTTCCCTCAGACAGAAGCATCCCAAGCCTGTTTTTCCTGGGGTGTGGGATAGTCGGTTACAATAGACAGTACTCAGCTGAGGCAGTTTCTCACAGTCCTCCTCCAGCTCTCCAGGATGTTGCTCTAACTTTGCTTTACCAATAGACTTTTTAAATGAAAGATTTACTTGTATGTTTACTTCTGTGTCTGTGTGTCTGAGTGAGTGAGTATGTAAGTACAGGTGCTTGTGGCTGGCAGACAGCATGTCAGATGCCCTGGATGTGGACTTACAAGCAGTTGTGAGTTGCCATTTGACTGCTGGGGACCAAACTCAGGTCTTTGGGGAGGGCAGCAAGCATTCTTAACTGCTGAACCATCTCCCCACCCCCTACTCCAAACAGAATGTCCACTGAATGGACTCCCAAGAATCATCATTTATGAGTAATAAAAACATGTCAACTTACCAATCTTCTTCCTCTCCTGATCTCTTTCTTTACTGATTCCACATCAAAGTTTCTACCTGTACTACGCTGATCATAATCCTCACATTCCACCAGTCCTGATGAATACAGCTGCAGGTTGGAGGAAAAATACAGAGCTGACATGAAGCAGGAGTGCAAAGAGTGGATGATGGCTCACAGCCTTGGCCCCTTTGCAGCTAGATGAACAGACACGAGTCCTGTGACTTCTGTGAGTGATCTCAGTCTGCAGACTTGGGTTGTACATTGTAACTGATCTCCATGGACTCTCTGGACCCAGGCAGACAAAGGCTGCGACACCACTGTTCTCTAGCTTAGGAATGTACAGCAGGCTCTAGTGAGGACTACAGCCATGCAGGCAGAGAAGTCAAAGCAAGGGCCAGAGGCCCTTCCTGATGGCTTTCCTGGCCTCACTTCTTAACCTCAAGAACTATGTCTCCACAATCTACTGCAACCCTTCCCTTTTGCTGAGACAGGGTCTCACTGTAGCCTGGCTGGCCTGGGATGCACTCACACAGGTCCAGCTGTCTGTGCTGCCCGGTGCTGGGACTAAAGGCATCCACTGCACACCTTGCACTTAGGATGTTTTTAAAGATAGGCTCTTGCTATCCATCCCAGCTGCCTGGACCTTGGCCTCTTGCTCAGCCTGTGAGCACTGGAAATGCAGGTGTGACCACAGCTAGCCAGAATCCCCTTGTGTGCCTTAACTGTGACCAGTTTCTTTACTCTTCAGAGTTTTAGGGATGGAGAGATGGCCTAGTGGTTCAGCACATGAACACTGCTTGTCAAGTGTCCAGAGAACCTGTATTCAGCTCCCAGCACACAGGTCAAACTGACTGCACATTAAAATCTTTTTAAATTGTATTGTTTCTGTCTGTGAGTGTGTGTATGTGTGTGTGTATGTATGTATGTATGTATGTATGTGTGTGTGTGTGTGTGTGTTTTATGTGTGTATGCAGAGGACAAAGATTTGCTTTGGTTGTCTTTCTCTACTGCTCTTTAGCCTTTTTTTTTGAGACTTTTGTTAATGACTATGAGTGTTTTGCCTATATTGCATATATGTTTATCACATGTGCACTGGTTCTAGCAGAAGTCAGAAGAAGGTATTGGATCCCTGGAACTGGAGTTATGAATGGTTGTAAGCTCACCTCTGGGAGCTGGGAACGGAACCTGGGTCCTCTGCAAGAGCAGCTAAACCACTAATCCATCTCTCCAGCCCCTCTACCTTATTTTGTGGAGAGCTCACAAATTCAGCTCAACTGGCTGGCCAGCAAGCTCCTAGCATCCTCCTGTCTGTACCTCCCAAGCATAAGATCCTGACTGGAAAAAATAAAAGGCAAGCCGACAACAGGAAAAAATACCACATATAAATTTGATCAAAGGCTTGTATCTAGAAACAGGACAACTGTACAAAATAATAAGACAATTCAATTAAAAATGGACAAGCGGTAGTGAGCATGCATACTCAGTACAGGCTTATTTTTGCTGAATATGTTGGCTGAGTACATAGATGTAGAACCCAAAGAGGGACAAATGCACACTCGGCAGAGAATCTCCAAAACACCACGTAACACTGGAATCCACACACTAGAGTCCATGCTGCAGCAGCCCTGTCATGTGATCTCTGAGAAAAGATCAATCCAGAGGGACTTGGAGTAGAGGGACTTGGAGTAGGCTGACTGCAAAGAGACACGGGGGAATGTTCTGGGGTCCTGGGAGCTCTCTGAATAGTGATAGTGATCACATGGGGGCAAGCATGTCTCACAACTCAACTGTACACTGTAGTCAGCTGCATTTTTAATGAAATGTGTATCAATAAAGTTTACTAAAACCATTGGCCAGTTAGAAGTCCATCAGAAAAGATTTAACAACAGGAAAAAATGTAAGTACACAACAGTTTAAAGGAAAAGGCTTAAGGGATGAAAGCTTCCTGCAACCCATGTGCTTCAACCCTTTGTCGTGTTGTTAGGATAACAGGTGAAAGCTCAAGTTTGGGGAGTAGGTGGTACTGTAGACACAGTGCCAATGTCTGATTTTGATAGATAAATTTTACTTATGTGATGGAATGCCCTTGACTGTAGAAATACAAGCTCAAGTATGTAGGAGAGATGATACATAATTTAAAACATCTGAAAGCTAGATCTGGTGGCACATAATTTTGGTCTCAGTACTCAGAAGATATAGACAGATGGACCTAAATGAGTATTTTCACCTCAAAGGCACACTACCTACTGATGCATTATGATTTATGTATCATATTGTAAGCCACTATGTGGCTGTTGGGAATGGAATCTGGGTCCTCTGGAAGAACATCCAATGCTCTTAACTACTGAGCAATCTCTGCAGCCCTACACATACATTTTAAAAGATATTTACAAGTGACTTACCAAACAATTTTCATGAGCAGCTATATTTGCTGATGGTGCAAAGTATATCACATTCCACTCATGGCCTTCAGGGCAGAGGGCACACGTCCTTTTTTCCATCTTTTCTGTAACCTGACTGACACCTATAAATAACATCAAGGTTAGGAACAGAAAACCATTTCATGGCCTTGCTAACTCCTGCAATCTTAAAGAAGATAGAGTCTTAACTCCTGGAAAAAAACAAAAACAACAAATCAGCAATCTAAGTGGGGAAAATAGCATTTCTTGTGTGGTACAGCCAGTGTTCAGTGTTCTAGACCAGTGCTATCCACAGAAAAGGAACAAGCCACAAAGGTGGACTGTGGTGTCACTCAAAACTTTCTAATAGTCCTACGGAAATGCATAAAATACACAAAGCAATTCTCTGATGACTCCTGAGAGCTGCACTTCTCTATGGGCAGAGATGAGACTTTAGAGTCAAGTTTGATACAGTGTCTATGTATCAAAAAATAGTAGTAGGCTTACCTTGGAGTTCGGTGAGCTCCCGTACCATGGGTACTTGGTAAAATTTGTAGTGCCAGGTATGTATTTCCTCTTGATGGCCTTAAATCCAATTAGAAATCAGTTGGTTAACCCTCTAACATTTGTGTCACTACTGTACATATGAACATATCTTCCTACACTGGTTGTTCACAGCTGTGTAACATTGATTACTTTTCTTCTCCAACAGGCTACATGGCACCTTCCAGTACCCAACAGGGAAAAACTTTCTGGCAATTGCTTAATTTCTGTGTGTCTTGTGACTAAAAAGTGTGATGTCCTTAGCAATAGGGTCTTATTATCGAGTTCTCAAATGGTTAAAGTACAGAGAATAACTGTCTGTGGAATGCTCAGCCATGAGACAATTAAAAATCAGCCCCACTTTCCCCATGGCTTAGGGAACATTGTGGAAGAGGGGATGGAAAGATTCTAAGATCTGTAGAAATAGTGTCTTCTAGATATGGCAGAAATGCTATAATCATAAAATCAAAGCAGCCATGGTTGCAGCCATGCTTGCCTACAAAAGGCCTATGTAAATCAAACCAGTTAAAATTATAGTTGGCATGTAATATAGGACAATCATACTAAAATCTGTACACCTAAAGAAGTTAATCAAGAAGGACGACCCTGGGTAAGAGGATTAATTCTCATTCAGAAAGACAAACAGGATGGACATCAGAAGAGGGAGAAAACAGAGAACAGGACAAGAGCCTACCACAGAGGGACTCTGAAAGAACCTACCCTGCAGGGTATCAAAGCAGAAGCTGAGACTCGTAGCCAAACTTTGGGCAGAATGCAGGGAATCTTAAGAAAGAAGGGAAAGATAGAAAGACCTGGAGTGGACAGGAGCTCCACAAGGAGAGCAAAATAAATAAATAAATATCTGGGCCCAGGGGTCTTTTCTGAGACTGATACTCCAAACAAGGACCATTCATGGAGATAACCTAGAAACCCTGCATAGATGCAGCTCAGTGTCCAAGTAGGTTCCCTAGTAATGGGAACAGGGACTGTCTCTGACATGAACTCATTGGCCTGCTCTTGGATCAGGAGGGGCAGCCTTACCAGGCCACAGAGGAAGACAATGCAGCCACTCCTGATGAGACCTGATAGACTAGGATCAGATGGAAGGGGAGGAGGACCTCCCCTATCAGTGGACTGGGGGAAGGGCATGGGTAGAAGAGGGAGGGAGAGTGGAATTGGGAAGGGATGAGGGAGGGGGCTACAATTGGGATACAAAGTGAATAAATAAACTGTAATTAATTAAAAAAATTAATAAATTTTTAAAAATTCTAGTTGTCATGGTGGGATAGAATGTGGAGAAGCAGGACTCAGTAGCATCTACCCCAATTGAGGAGATCTTGTCAGTTGATGGTTTGTAGGGGAGCGAGTGTTAGATTTCCTTTAGGGTGTGGCCCCTGTTAGTTTTACCATACTTCAGCGGTTGACCACACACAGGGGTATATGTTCAGCTCAATCTGGAGATAGTAAACCAGTCCAGATGGAGAACAGACCAAAGGAAGATTTGCGAAACCAAGGCAAAAGACTGTCAGCAAGGGAGGAGCGTGATGAAGATCCCAATAGATGTAGCAGAACGTCTCATGTCTGGACCAAATATGTTAATTCTACACAACTCCCCCCATAGAAGTATTAGGCTTAATGTAATTTCAACCCAAATCCCAAGGTTAAAGAATTTGAAAAAGCAATTATTAGGAACACTCCATGAGCACAGATAGTGAGGACACTTTGGAGAAAACGAGACAGGGCCTCATACCTGTTTGATGGTTCATGGAACCACTTGGGCAGATGGCTAGATGAAGATGTCAAAGAACAGACAATACAGGCACAAGTGGGTCACACTCCACATTTTTTACTTCATTGGATGACACAGTAGTGCTTGCATTTCTCCCCTAGCAGCAATATCTCAGCTCAATTTTTCTATTGAATTATTGGTCTTACTGATTTATAAGAGCTTGTTATGTGTTCAGAATGTTATCACTTTGTTAGCCAAAGTTTGGTAAGAGCAGGACACCAGGCATCCTCCTCTGGCCTCTGCACACACACCAGTGCACACACGTGCATACACACCATACACATATATACCAAGTATTTCAAAAGTCTATCTGTTCTGTGTGACAGTAAAATTACTTCATGATTTCTACTCTTAGGTAAGAGGGATGTATTTAGAAAACTAGATAACTCTTGTTTTTATAATATTAATGTGGAATTTATTTTTAAGTACATAGTGAACATATAATTTGTTATAATGTTTACACATGGTTATTTTTTATTCTGTACCTATTTTGCTCAAGTGACCTCCTATTAATATTATACTTATATTTTTATAAAACAGTTGTATGTATGAGTCTTTTGCCCATGAGTATGTGGGCACCAGGGGAGTGTCTGGTGCCTATGGAGGCCAGGAGAGGGCACAGGATCCCTTGGAACTGTAGTAACAGATGGCTGTGAGCCATCATGTGGGTCCTGGGGAGCCAACCTGGGTTCTCCACAAGATCAGCCAGTGCTCTTCCCTGAAGAGTCATCTCTCAGGCCCACTTTTAAATGGACAAAATCAGAACACTAGTTCTCTTGAGGACAGCCCATGTGGTTTTGCTAATACAGAGCCCAGGAGGAGGGCTAGAGCTTTATGCCTTCTGCTGCTCACCCTGCACTACACACATGGATTAGCTAACCAGATGGCTCATGGTGGCCATGTGTTTTGGTGACTGGTATCCTAATTTGTGCCATCCTCTCTTCCTGGAACAATTTTTCACATTTTCTATCCATGCTGACCCTTGACTTTAAAATATAAGATGGGGCTAGGCAGACAGAGTGCTTGCTATCATTCTGGAGAACCCACATTGTTTTCCCAGCACTCATGTTGGGAAGGCTTACAAATGATTCCAGTTCCAGGATCTCCATATACTCGGCATATGAACACATACATACACATGTACACACACTCACACACACACACACACACACACACACACACATACCAGGAACTAGAACTATTGCTCAGTAGACAAGAGCTCTGGTTGGTCCTGCAAAGAACCCAGGCACGGTTCCTAGCAGCTACACGGTGATCTATAACCATTTCTAACTCTAGTTCCAGAAGGAATCCTACATGTTCTTCTAAACAACACAGGCATCAAGTACACATGGGGGACATAGACATTTATGTAGGCAAGTTGTCATATACAAAATAAATCTCAAAAACGAACTAGTTGGAAGGTAGGGTAACAGACTAGACTAGATCACTAGTCACCCACAAGTTTGGATGCAGACATCTCTCCCAAGTGAGTCAGGATAAAGGTTACTTGGGTTAAGTGTCGGGATGGAAGCTGCTGTGCTGAAACTAGCGCCTTCATGTGGGCAGAGATCACTGCAGACACTGGTGATTGAAGGGCTGAAAAGGTTTGGCGGCAGTGCCTTCCTACTGCGTCTGTCTTTTCCTGCTTTAACCTTATGGTCAGATTTCTACTGGAAAGACAGGATTGGGGGCACTGTACTAGCTTGGCATCACAAGCTAGTACAGTTTTATTTTGTTTTATTGCTTCATTCCTCTATTATTTCTGTTTCCATTCCCAAAGAGGACTTTGTATTCTAGAGTTCATGTTTTGCTAACATGATTCCAGAAACCTATGGAGCAAAAAACTGACAAAAACCTGGATCTCCATGTCCTTAAGATAAAATTATCTCAAGGAGTTTGTCACCATGAGTGACCTTGAAACATGAGCCTACACAACCCAAGCTTCTATGAAACTTGTAACCAACCTCTCTTCCCCCAACTTGGTCCTCAGTATTCTCTAATTGCCCCAAAGGATAGGGCCTCCTTTCCCAGTTGCCAGCATCCACAATAAAGTCTACCCTCCCTTCCCAACAGCTTGTCTTCATTATTAACTTTAAAGCACAAAACTCCCAGTCCTGTGAAGCAAGGACCCAAGAGGGTGGATCCAGCCAGCCCAGCGATTTCAGGTTCCTGAGGTCCCCAGATGCTGTAATCCCAGCTCTGCCCTCAGCACTGCTCTGCAGTCTCCCTGGGGGGGGGGGGAGAATGTAGCACCTTCCTCTTGGCCATCACCCTAGTAACTCACCAGTGAGGACTGAGCCACTGGATGACGGTGTCTCTTGGGCCATGGCCTGCATTCCAAGATGTGCCACTGCAAGTTTCTAGTTTCTGTTTTCTACTTTTTAGTAAATCTGAGTGGTGAGAGCAAGCAGCAGCCTGTGAGGAAGTACAAGTTGGGGCAGTTTGCTTGCAACTGAATAGTCTGAAATACTCTCAATAGTCATCTAAAAAGTTTTCCAGTTTGGTTTCTCTGCCGGTGTGATGAACAGCATGGCCCAATGTAACTCACCGGAGGAAAGGGTTTATTTGGCTAACCGGTTAGTCATCATCCAGGGGAAACAGGGAAGGAAGGAGCAGCAATGCTTTCTGGCTTGCTTCCCTTGGCTCTCTAAACCTGCTGTGCAGCACAACTCACAGCCACCTGCTCAGTGGTTGTGCTGCCCTCAGTGGCCTGTGCCTTCCTCCATCAACTAGCAACCAGGAAAATGCCCCACAGGCCAAATCTGGTGGAGGCAAGTCTGTTGTTCCTCTTCCAGGTGTGTCAGGCACAACCACAGTAGCCCTCAAACAGCTTAAGAGAAACCTCACCAGGCTCCACTACCTGCCTGTGCTCAGCTGAAGGAAGAAAAGGTCTCCACTTCTGAAAATTCAACCACACCCTCTGGCCTATGCAGGAGCATCTTTAACCAACTCAAAATGAACAGGCCCTAGACCCCTCTGCCAGTAAGGAGTCTTTATTCAGCACCATGGGCTACAAAGCACCACAGAAATGCAGAGATTTCAGACCCTGTGACAAAATTATTGATAGAGGCACCAACATACAGAAATTCTTACTTTAAAAGTTCAGTGCTTTGCTGGGAATCAAATATAAACTCCAGGAAGGCCTGCACTCTGAGAGGATGCAGTACAGACTGGGCCTGGCAGAAGGAAGGACAACTAAAGAAGACAATGTGCACAGCCTGAGCAAAATGAAAGGTCCTAGCACAGGATGACAAGTGCCTGGGGTTGGTCCTGGAGAAGCCCTTTCTCACTCAAGGACAGAGCCCTTGAAGGGAAATATCACATGACTGCATATGTGTGCATTTACACACACATACTCATTGAAATGGTATACTAAGCTTTTATTGCACATTATTTTGTGTGTATCTCAGTGTGTGCCTATGTGTGCCATGATACATACATGGCAGGAAGAGTCACTTCAGCTTACAGTAATTCTCTCCTATCATGTGGATCTCAGGGTCTGAGGTCAGGATGTTATGGTTGGCAGCGTGTGCCTTTATCTACTCAGCCATCTCTTTGGCCCATAGCTAATATCTTAAAAGTCAGACAACCATTACAGCCACGGGCCAAAACAGGATTCTCAGTAGGCATGATATCATTTGTAAAAATCCAGGCTACTATTTATTTTTTCAGTTAATTTTGTTTCCAGCCACTTTGCTGAAGGTTTATCAGCTGTAGGAATTCTCTGGTAGAATTTGGAGGGCACTTATGTATACTATCAAATGATTTTTGAATAGCAATACTTTGATTACTCCTTTTCAATTTGTATCCCCTTGATCTCCTTTAGTTGTCTCATTGTTACAGATATGTTACATAGATATGGAGAGAGCCAGCAGCTTTTTCTTGTCCCTGATTTTAGTGGAATTGTTTTAGTTTCTCTCCATTTAATTAGATGTTGGTTATTAGCTTGCTACATATTGCCTTTATCATATTTAGATATGTGCCTTATATCCTTGATCTCTCCAAGACTTTTAACATGAAGGGGTGTTGGATTTTGTCAAAGGCTTTTTCAGAATCTAATGAAGAAATCATGTGTTTTTTCTTTGGTTTATTTATATGGTGGATTACAATGATAGATTTTCATATACTGAACCATCCCTAGGATGAAGCCTACTTGATCATGGTGGATGGTGTTTTTAATGTGTTCTTGGATTCCATTTGAGAGTATCTTAATTGAGTATTTTTGCATTAATGTTCATAAGGAATATTGGCCTGAAATTCTTTCTTTGTTGAGTCTTTATATGGTTTAGTGGTTTAGGTATCAGGGTGACTGTGGCCTCATAGAATGAGTTTGACATTGTTTCTGTTTCTATTTTGTGGAATAGTTTGAGAAGTCTTTGAAAGTCTGGTTGGAACCACCTGGGAACAACAGCGTGCTCCAAGCACCATCTTCTGGGCTTGCCCCATTTCCTTGACCAGCAACAACCAGGGAATAGCAGATCCTGGCCTACTAGCGCCCAACTGTAGAGACCTGCACATGGTCTGCCTAGGGCCATCCATGACTATCCTTCCTTAGAGTGCTCCAAGTTCCACCCATGGGTCTACTCCATTTCCAGGGACCAGAAACCACTGGAGAAGAGCAGAGGGCTCCAAGCACCTTCTTCTGGGCCTGATTCACTTCCCAGATCGCCAACTTACAGGGAATAGCGGGGAATACCCTTCCTCCAGCCACTGACCTTCTAGAGACCAGCTGCAGAGGCCTGCAGGTGTGGTCTGCCTCAGGCCATTTGTGCCCAACCCTCCCCAACGTGCCACCTATCAGGCTCACCCCATTTCCTGGGGCCAGTAACCACAGGAAACAGCAGTGTATTCCAAGCACCATCTTCTGGGCCTGTTCCATTTCCTGGGACACATCTCCACCTGCATACTTGGAGACAGGTAACCAACTGGGATCAGCAGCCACCAGGAAACACAGTAAACATCCAGAAGTAGCAGAGGCCAACATCCATCAGGGGCAAACAGCATCCACATCCTGGTCCCCATCCCCACCTGAATTGGCAGAGGCTGGCAGCCATGACAGATTACCAGTTCTCCCTGCATCCCTGGAGATCTGCTTTCACCCAGAAAAGCCTAAGAATGGCTACTTATCATTTGGGACCACAAGCTAATCCTACAATCCTAGAGGCCAACTACCATCAGACACCACCAGGTTTGCTAACACTAAAGACAACCAAATGGCTAGTGGTCAGCATAATAACACAAGCAACAAAACCCAGGGCCATATTACACCACCAGAAACAAACTACTCTACCAGAGGAGCCCAGGAGACTCTATCACACCTAAAGCACAAGAAAACGATCTTAAATCTGAGGTTGTGAAAATGATAGAGGCCTTGAAAAAGGAAAATAAATCTCAAAGAAAAACCAGAAAATACAATTAAACAGGTGACTGAACTGAATAATTTCCTTAAAGAACTACAGGAAAATACAATCAAATGGGAGAAGGAAATGAACAAACCTGTTCAAAACCTAAAAATGAAAATTGAAGCAATAGAGAAAACATAATCTGAGGCAATCCTAGAGATGGAAAACCTAGGGAAGTGGACAGGAAATACAGACACATGCATCACCGACAGATACAAGAGATGGAAGAGAGAATCTCAGGTGTAGAAGACACAATTGAAGAAACTGATATATCATCCAAAGAAAACGTTAAATCTAAAGAGTTCCTAACACAAAACACACAAGAAATCTGGGATACTATAAAAATGACCAAACCTACAAGTAATAGGAATAGAAGAAGACTCCTAGCTCTAAGATCCAGAAAATATTTTCGATAAAATCATAGAAGAAAATTTCCACAACCTAAAAAGAAAAGCCTATAAACATACAAGAACCCAGAACACCAAATAGATTGGATCAGAAAGAAAATCCCCCAGTCATATAATAATCTAAGTATGCAGAACAAAGAAAGAATATTAAAAGCTGCAAGGGAAAAAGGCAAAGTCACATATAAAGGCAGACCTATCAGAATTACACCTGACTTCTCACAAGAAACTCTAAAAGCAAGAAGGGCCTGGGAAGATATCTTACAGACATGAAGAAACCACACGTCAGCCCTGACTACTATACCCAGCAAAACCTGTAATCATGACAGAGGGAGAAAACAAAATAACTCAAGACAAAAACAAATTTAAACAGTACCTAACCACAAACCCAGCCTCACAGAAGTTACTAAAAAGAAAATTCCAACCCCAAGGAGGCTAATTGTACCCAGGAAAACACAGGAAATAAACAACCTCATATCAACAAAACCAAAAGAAAGGAAGAACACACATAGACATTCTACCACCAACAACATCAAAATAACAGAAATTAACAACCACTGGTCATTAATATCACTCAACATCAATGGCCTCAGCTCCCCAACAATAAAGGCACAGACTAACAGAATGGATGCAAAAACAGGATCCATCAATCTGCTGTATACAAAAAAACACTCCTTGGTAATAAATATAGACATTAACTCACAGTAAAGGGCTGGAAAAAAGTTGTCCAAGCAAACCAACCCAAGAAGCAGGCTGGAGTAGCCATTCTAGTATCTAAAAAAAATAGACTTTCACCAAAATTAATCAAAAAGATGGGGAAGGACACTTCATACTCATCAAAGAAAAACCCGCCATGATGACGTCTCAATTCTGAACAAATTCTTGCCCCAAATGCAAGGACACCCACATCTGTAAAAGAAACATTACTAAGTATAAATCACATCATGAATCAAATGGGCCGAACAATATCTACAGAAAATTTCACCCAAACAAAAAGAATATACATTCTTCTCATCACTTCACGGAACCTTCTCCAAAACTGACCATATACTCAATCACAAGGCAGGCCTCAACAGATTCAAGAAGATTGAAATTACCCCTTGTATCTTATCAGACCACCACGGATTAAAGCTGGAACTCAGCAACAACAGAAACAACAAAAAGCCTGTTAACACATGGAAACCGAAAAATTCCCTACTCAATGACCACTGGGTCAGGGAAAAAAATAGAGACAGAAATTAAAAACTTTCAGGAATTCAATGAAAATGAAAGCACAACATACCCAAAATTATGGGACACCCTGAAAGCAGTGCTAAGGGGAAAGTTCATAGCACTAAGTGCCTTCATAAAGAAACTGGAGAGTTCTCATACTAGCACTTTTTAAAAGCACACTTAAAAGCTCTAGAACAAAAAGAACCAGAAACATCAAAGAAGAGTAGACTTCAGGAAATAATCAAATTCAGGGCTGAAATCAGTAACTTAGAAACAAAGAGAACAATACAAAGAATCAATGAAACCAAGAGCTGTTTCTTTGAGAAAATCAACAAGATAGACAAACCCTTAGCCAAACTAACTAAAAGGCAGAGGGAGAGTATGCAAATTAACAAAATCAGAAATGAAAAAGGGGACATAACAACAATAAATGAGGATATCTAAAAGATCATTAGGTTTTACTTCAAAAGCCTGTAGTATAGAATTAGAAAACCTAGGAAATGGATGGTGTTCTCAATAGACTTCACTTAGCAAAGCTAAATCAAAATAAGGTAAATAGTTTAAACAGTCCAGAAGCAGTCATCAAGTTTCTCAACCAAGGGCAAAATAGTTTTAGTTCTTTGAGGCCACGATGATACCTACACAAAGACTCAAAAAAAGAAAATTTCGGACCAATCTTCTTCATGAACACTGATGGAAAAATACTCAATAAAATACTCACAAACCAAATCCAAGAACACATCAAATACATTATCCACCAGGATTAAGTAGGTTTCATCCCAGGGAAGCAGGAATAGTTCAATATACAAATATCCATCAGTGTAATCCACCATGTAAAAAAGATAATCTCATTAGATGAAAAAAAAGCACAGGGAAAACCTGCTGTCCTATTTACTGACAGGAATATCTGTAGCAAAGACCATTGCAGGGCAGTGGGTTACATAATGAAGGGAGGAGCTCCTCACAGCAAGCCTGTGTGAATATAGCCTTCACCCATGTCCAGAGGTGCAAAGTACAGAGTATACAGTACTGAAAGGGGGCTGTAATAAATGCATGCTTCTTATGTTTTTTAGCACGGTTTCACGGTGTAGCCTAAGTTGGCAATCCTCCTGCCTCACCTTTAAACACCTGGAATTATAGGAGTGCACAACACCCAGATAAATGCACGACTTTTTGGAAAGTCTAGGTCTCCCTATTCCTGGCTGCACACTACCATTTTATCACACACACACACACACACACACACACACACACACACACAATCAAAACAAAAAACAAAAACACAACAACCAAAAATCTTTCTTGATTATTTTTGGTTTGTTTTTTTCATGAGGAATTTTACAATTATAGTACACACTGCTTCAAGAGATAAGCTGTGAGGACAAACCTTAGGAAAAGAACTTGGCATCTCTTTAATTGAGATGAGGCAAGCTGCAGGATGGGTCACTGCTGGCACCACCTTGCTGCCTGGAGGCAGAGAAGCTGCAGAAAGCCTGAGCTCCAGCCTGTGCCTGTCTATGCATGGGTCAAAATACTCTGCAGTTTTTTAGAGTCAAAACCTTCGGTTGTTTCTGCCTTGTCAATACTGTTTCTACACACAAAAGTACTTATGGGTCTACCTGGAAAACAAAGTTCTGTAATCGAATCACCTACAAAGAACTGTATTTTCTATAGACTGGGCTGTCTGTCTGTCTATCTACCATCCATGTCTGTCTGTATGTGTACAACTACTTTTTTTGCATGTTTTTCTCCTGTGTCTCACTGTTTTTGTAATGAACTTTCTTTATTTGATAAAACTGTCTTCTATAAGTATGTCCATTGTTTTGTCACCTATCATTTTGATGTGAATGATAAATGTCTAACCCACCCTGTTCATTATTTAATGAGTCACCTACCTTCTTGGAATTTCATTAATGTGTCTTCAAACAATCCACTGTTAAACAGCAATGCCTCAATCTCGTCATACTCTAGAGGGAGAAGCAGTTGAATAAGTCACATGGGGAGAAACAAAAAATAACCCCCAATATGTAGGTGTCACCAGCAGAGGAGGCAGCTCATTGCACACGCCCAGCAGGGACCCCAGGGAAGCACCAGCTCAGTATCTCTGTGCAGCTGGAACTTCTGGGGAAGCAGCAGCTGTGTTTCAGGGAGCCCCCAGGTAATTATGAGGTACCCACAAATTTAAGAGTTCCTGATCTTGAGAAAATAAGTAAATAAAATTACGTAACAAATGGGCTCTTGGAAACATTTACTGGTAATTTATCTTTTGGTTTTGCCATAGAGAAAACCTTTTTAAGTCCTGATTTTGCTTTGTCTCTTACAGTATGAAGTGCCCAGATTGCCCTAACAAGGAACTATGAAGGTTTTAGCTCCTTTTGCAGAATACAGAAGGGCACAGGAGCCACACACTTGCACAAGGTAAGTGGGCCTTTTTCTTCCCTAGGAGCTCATTCAGACAGAAACTGCTGCTACTGAGGTGATATAAACTAGTCCATGACCTGGCAAGATGGCTCAGCAGGTAGCGTGATGGCTCCCACCTGATGACTTAGGTCCATCCCCAGAGCCCACGTGGTGGAAGGAGACCTGACTCCTATGACTTGTCCTCTGCCCTGCACGTGTGTGCTGTGGCAGGTGCACAGTGCAATGTTTGAGAAACAGATTTCTAATTGTTTGTGTCTGTGGGGTTCTGTGTGTTTGCATGCTCACATGAGTGTTTCTGTGTGGTGTGTGTGTACATGGGCCAGGTGTCCTCAAGTCAATCTATTAAGGAAGAGAATTTGAGACACATCAAAATTATAACCTAGGGCTGGTTCCTAGCACCAAGGTTGAGTGGCTTACAACTGCCTGTCACTAGCTCCAGGAGATCAGAGTGTTTTGTCCTCTGAGAGTACTTGCACTGCCATGTCCGTATCTTTCTCTCCCCCCACCCCCACACAAAATTAAAAATAATAAAGGTATATCTTAAAACAGCCGCTGCAGCAGCAACAAAACCAGGCAAACTAGCACAACACAGTTTCAATGATGTCTCCATCCATCTGTGTGCACCTCTGTGTGAAACAACCCTCCAGGCCTCAGTGCATTTTAGCCACTACATAAAGAATCTGTGGTTTTTATACCTTGTTCATTTACTGACTTTAATTTTTTAAGATTTATTCATTATTTTGTGTATGAATGTTTGCCTGTATTTACACATGTGTACCATGTAATTGCCTAGTAATGAGTACCATGTAATTGCACAAGAAAGAGAGGGTGTTGGGCTCCCCACAAACTGGAGCTACAGTTGGGAGCCACTGTGCAGATGTTGGGACCTGACCTTGGGTCCTCTGCAAGAGTCACAAGTGCTCTTGACCACTGTGCTGTCTGTCCAGCCCACAAGGAGTGTTCTGAAAGAACAGGGTAAGGAAGGGAGGGAAGCGTGGGAAGGTGGTGTGTTCTTGTATTCGTTTACATTTAGCCAGTTCAGTACCTGATTCTGAAGCTCTCTCATCAATGAGTCGTGAAAGAATTGAATCCATGTTTTCTAGTATCCCTTCAAATAATTCGTTAAGAAGTCCTGCTTCCTTGCATTTCTTTAGAAAAGGAACTTTGAACGTTGCATCTAAGAACAAAGAATGTGTCTTTAGGAGGAAATGGTCAACAATTCCCATCATGTGGTGATCACTTTATACTTTACCAGTTGATGGGTCTGCATACTTGTCTCATTGCTCTGTGGCTCAAACAGTAAATGGTAAAAAAAATATTAAAATATTTCTCTGCTTTTAGTAACTATATGAATTAATGTGACTTTGTAACATTTAATTTCAAATGTTTGAGATGACAGCCCCTCATTTTGGTCACAGATACTGTGTTGGAAGGACATTCCCCTTATAGAATACGAGCCACCTGTCACCCTGAGTTATAACACACCACTGGGTCCAGGCCTCAGGCAACAGACCTGCTGTTTTTCTTTTTTTACATTTTTATTATTATCATTTATTACAATTTATTCAATTGGTATTGCAGCTGTGGTCCCCTTCCTCCCTCCTCTATGCCCTCCTCTAGTACACTGATAGGGGAGGTCCTCCTCCCCTTCTATCTAACCCTAGCCTATCAGGTCTCATCTGGACTGGTTGCATTGTCTTCCTCTGTGGCCTGGCAGGGCTGCACCCCTCAAGGGGAGGTGATCAGAAAGCCTGCCACTGAGTTCATGTCAGAGACAGTCCCTGCTCTTCTTACTAGGGACTCCGCTTGGATACTGAGTCTATGAGCTACATCTGGGCCTAGGTTTTAGGTCCTTTCCATGCATTGTCCTTGGTTGGGATATCAGTCTCTGCAGGGCTCCCAGAGCTCAGTTTTCTTGGCTCTGTTGGTCTCCTTTTGGAGCTCCTATCCCCTCTAAGATCTACCGTTTTAATGTGTCTCCTCAGACAGAGAAGAAAGGGGCCCTTCTAGCTCAACTTTGATAGGGGATGGGTTCTAGTAGAGTGCATAAGCATAATGAAGCCGTATGTTCTTGTTGGTACCCGAATCCCTGAGGAATAAAGACCAAAGCATGATACTAGCTTTAAATTATACGGGTCAATGGATTTATAACTATGTGGAGGTCACCATGGTTGTACAACCTTTACTGAGAACAAACCTGTGTGGCTGAGGAGCTTTTCTGTTATGTAGATTTTGGATCCACCGAATTTCATCTTTGTTGGCTAGAAGTGAAAAGCAAGATTATATAGACTTTTTATGTTAGCCTGGAATATCATATTAAATAAAATTATTTTGCTACATAATTAAATATATTAATCAAACAATGACAAAAATTTATTAGACCAACTTTTTTTTTAAGTGTGGTCTTGATAAACTCCTGGATCTAAATGGAACTCTCAAATGGCTGAGACCTATGGGGTATGCTGTTTGTGGTTTGAGAAACAACTCTTGTATAAAAAAATAAGAGGGAAAATGCTGTCTTGTGCTAATTTAGTTTATAAAAATGATAGAAATACTGTTTCAATTTCTCCAAATTCTTTCCTCTTTTATATCTACTAGTCCATAAAATTGTAGGTTAGAAATTAGGTCATTGAGGACCGTGGAGCTGGGAAACACTTGCTAAGAATGAATACTTTTCTGTACTCTCGGGCTGTTTAGGACCAAGTATCCTGTAGGGGCAGATGTTTTCACTAGTGTGGTGCCAAGGGATGCTTGATAGAAGCTGCAGAAATGAAGCCACTCCCATCCCCTGAGCTTCTGGCCTCATGACACTCTCTAGATGATCTAAGCACTTTCTGATTGCAGGAGTCTCCCCAAGATCCCACCCTAAGAGGAGCTCCAGCTCCATCCAGGTAGAGAACACACGTGAAGGATAACGTACAAATGCCAACTCCTCCAGTGATTTGGAAAGTAGGAGTCTCTGGCATTCAGAATTCTAAGGACTTTATGTGAAGAAATTAGATCTGTAAGTCAAATTACCTGTGCAGGAGCACCTGATAAGAAGCGTTTCTTCCTTCCTTTCTTTCTCTTCACCCTTGGGTAGTAGGCTAAAATAGAAACCATTTAAAAGTTAGAATGTATAAAAGCAAAAAAAAAAAAAAAAAAAAAAAAAACTGCCAGGTGGTTGTGTTGGATGACTTTAATCCCAGCATTTGAGAGGCAGAGGCAGAAGGATCTCTGAGTTCATGGACAGCCTGGTCTAAAGAGTGAGTTCCAGGACAACCAGGGCTACACACAGAAACCCTGTCTCAAATATGCATATGTATCAAATGACTAATATTTGCAAAAATGAAAATATCTGCTAAGTTGTTACAAAATCAGCTGACTGGGCAAAGTCTGACCTAAGCATGTGCAACTTACAACAGAGGGTTTATTTTAATTATAGGCTCAAAAGCAGACATGAAATTGAAAAACAGATGATTGTATTTCATTAGACAGAAGAGTCAACTCAGGCCATAGGTGATGGCTGAAAGGTGCCAGAATAACACGTTTCACATATCAGGCTGATGTGCTGTCTCTAATGCTTGCAGAGATTTGCAGCCCTCTTCTCCTGGTCTAGAGTGGGCTTTTAAAGATAATTAGCCAGCGCTTGCTTATCCAGAGATTTATATTCTTTAACCCAGTGATTTTTTTTTCTCAAAGCCATCATACTTAACAGTATAGTTATAAAGTGGAACAAAGTTTTATAGAGAATAATTTTGTTTTGAGACAGGATCTCACTGTGTACCTCAGGCTAGCCTTGAACTGTGTGTGTGTGTGTGTGTGTGTGTCAGTGTGTCAGTGTATACACAAATTATCATCATTCCCTGTCAGCATACAGTGATGAGAAGCAACTGCAAATGGTACTTTCCTATGAGTTAAAAACTATTGACTATGGCTAGGGAAGGCTCAGTGGTTAAGAGCACTTGCTGCTCTTCCAGGAGAACCAGCACCACATGGTGGCTCACAACCATCTGTAACATACAGTATCCACACAAACAGGTGCACAGAAGAAATCACAACTGAAAAAGAAATGCATCATTTCTTGTTTTATCTAAATAATTAACTTTCTTTAAACCCGTTTTAGAAACTTACTACTTGGAGCGGGCTCTTCTTGTTCTGGAGCATGCTGTTCACAAAATAACCTGGAAATACAGAATTTCAAAGAATCACTGAATCTTTTAATTGTAGAGATCCACCTGCCTCTGCCTCCCCAGTGCTGGGATTAAAGGTGCATGCCACTACACTGGCTAAAGTCTTTATTTTGTAAAAGAAATGTGTTTAAGTCTGTGTAAAAGTATTAACCCACATCCAGTGTGGGTGAGCCTGGCCATTATCTTTGGGACTCTGTTCTCTGAAGACACGAATGCTGAGTAAATGTCTTGAGTAGTTCCAGTTCCTCTGCTGCGATGAGGCTCATCTAAAGAACTAATGTCTAAGATTTTGAGCTTCAACCTGGCTACCCATAGTTTTGCTGATCTTCAAACATAACACAGACGCATATGCATTAATTTGGAGAATGACTTTCCAAGTCCAGAACATGCCTTCGCTAGAGCTAGTGTTTGGTGAGTGTCTTCAGAGAGGAAAGCAGCAAAGCAGGCTGGAGACCTGAAGTGAGGGAGTTGCAAGGGACTTCTCTGCCCCCAGGCTTGCCTTTGTCTTAGCCCCTATAGGACCTAATGTCCTCCCCTTTACCCCAGTGTCCCTCCATGCAGCCTTCCCAGCAGCAGCCAGCTCAAAGTCGCCTCCTCTAGATCTGGGACCTCTGAGCACCTCTTGTTTGGTCTCAGATTGTGTTCCTAGACTGATTGTGCCCCTCACCTCTTTAGTGCTTTGATTTTAGGCATGTCCACTATACTTGGCTATAGGCTTTTGACACATGTAAAGAACTATAGAAAATGTTAGGATAAAACCTCCCCCAATGTCCTCCCCATTCCCAGTGTCAGTAATGTTCAAGTCTAGGCAAAGCCCCTTCCTGCTTCAGCCCCTCCCATATGCCAGTGTTCAGAGTGGCCTTTCTGCACCCAGCCCCAACCCTGTGATACTTGTCAGCTTCATTCTCTCTCTCTGAATCCATCACCACTTATGAAGAGCCTCAGGAATCCTATGAACCTCAGTGTTTAAATTAAATTCAAACTGTAGAGAACCTCATCTATTCCTTTCTGAAACAATTAAAAAAGGTTGGTTTGTTTTTGTCTTTTTATTGAATTCATTATTTCCAGTATGTTAAATAGAGGTATTTTTAAAAAATGTTTTTTATGTTATCTCTGGAAGTCCCAGGCCAAATTGGTCTATTTGGTGAGATATTGTCTCAAAAATAAATTAATTAATTAATAAATAGATAGATAGATACAGCAGGGAATTAAGTTGCTTTTCTTTCATTATATGTTTAAAAATTAAACTGAGGTTTTTGTGAAAATAGATAAAGTGAAGATTTAAGAATATAACTAATAGGTAGTGCAGTGGTGAATGCCTATAATTCCAGCAATCAGAGGCAAAGGCAGGCAGATCTCTGAGAGTTTAAGGAAGAAACTACAAAGTGAGTCCAGTACCAGCCAATGCTACACAGAGAAACCTGGTCTCAAAAAAACAAATAAATAAAAATAAATGAATAAATAAATAAAAATAATATAACTAACAATAGGTTTCTCAGAAATTCAAATATAAAAAGTGCCTTGCAACAGTGAATGGAAATTTAAAAACAGTAACAAGCTGGGGGCTGAAGAGATGAGTCAGCAGGTAAAGGTGCTTGCCATCAGGTCTGACATCCTGAGTTCCACATCTGGGTCCAGGAAGCAGAGAGCTCAGGCTCACTAGGTGGGAGTATAGACCCATGACACTGTGGATGTGTAAATGAAGGAAAGTCTCTTCCTGTCCCAGAAGAGAACAGGCTTGAACTGGCTTCTGGCTCATGTAGGACATGCATACTGCCATTAGGAAGGAGGCTCTCCCAGGAAGAAGAGAGTGCAGAGAAAGTTTAGAAAGTCAAACAAGAGCTCGTGTAGTTCTTCTTCCTGTCAAGGGCAGACATGCTGTGAAGCTGAGTTCCGGATGGGTGTCCCATAAGAACTGTTCTCCAGTGAAAACCATTCGCATAAACTAAGCTTGAGAAGTGTGTCACAATCTAACCATTCCTTACCCAGCCCCCTCCACCATGTAGTTTAAAGCTATTTGATTACTTGTAGGTTCCGTGAGCTCCATCAACTTGCAGAACTGCCTTGTCCTCCTTGCCACAGAGTAAGTGGTATTTCTTGGCACAGGATGCTTCATCACATCCCACGGTGGCTCCTCTGTTTTTACAAAGTGAGCATTTCTACAGAAGAATAGATCACACTGACTAAGTACCTGTTTCTTTGCTAAAAGGTAAGGATGTCATTAAATGTTATTTAAGCCACCAACCCTGCATTTTTGTCCTGGCTATCACTGGTGTGTCCCAGCCTCCATGCCCACACTAAATGTGACTTAGATTGGATAACTCATGAGGAAGTTTGAGGAAAACTGTAGCCAGCTGGAACAGAAGACCTGCCACACACAGTTGAGTCATGTTCTACATAAATACAAAAACATGTAGATGTTTCCAAAAATAGTCTTTCCCTTTAAATAAAGATTTCTTAAATGCACAGCTGGCAGGCTTCTTTATCTCTAGGCAGGGAGTTGGTTTGTGGAGTTTGACCCTGGGGCTGAGCAGCTCTTTATTATGCCACTAAGAGATGTGTGGCCTCAGCTGGCAGTTGCTATGACTTCTTCCTCTTAGACAGTCCTGTCTGGGACAGTGGCACCTGCTCTACAGAGTTGCTGCTGAGGAGAATATGAAATAAAAGGACCAGTCTTCAATGTGTAGAAACTGAACAACATTGAAATCACGACTGGAAAATATATATTTTTCTGGATGCCTTGTTTGTATTTTTCTTTCTGGTTTTATACAGAGATGGTAAGTCATTGTGTCTCCATTCCTTGACACCTTACTGTGCTCCTGGTCAAACATGACACACTCAGATTGCCACCCTGTTTACTAATCTGCAAATGGTCTTTCACAAAGAAAGCCCAGACACCTGTGGACCTGGCAGGAAACCCTCTGAGCCATCCTTCTTTCCTGGATAGGCCTGTTATGACCTCAGCTCCAAGGCAGATGCTGATCAGCAACAACACTCCAACAACTGGTGCAGAAAGACATGCGGCCACAGTAGACATTCAGAAGGCATCTTCCTCCATGGGAAGCATGAGCCCTGGGCTCTGCTTGCTGCCTGCACCTTTGTGGCAGCAAGAGGACCAGCCATCTGCTTTGGGGCAGGAGAGCAGAAGGAAGCACCTAGAGGGTGCTGCTGAGCTGCTCAAGTTGGTGTTTGCTCTGGTGAAATGACAGTAAGGACTTGATAAAGCCTGTCTGATGGGAGTGTTTTCCCTCAGACAGAAGCATCCCAAGCCTGTTTTTCCTGGGGTGTGGGATAGTCGGTTACAATAGACAGTACTCAGCTGAGGCAGTTTCTCACAGTCCTCCTCCAGCTCTCCAGGATGTTGCTCTAACTTTGCTTTACCAATAGACTTTTTAAATGAAAGATTTACTTGTATGTTTACTTCTGTGTCTGTGTGTCTGAGTGAGTGAGTATGTAAGTACAGGTGCTTGTGGCTGGCAGACAGCATGTCAGATGCCCTGGATATGGACTTACAAGCAGTTGTGAGTTGCCATTTGACTGCTGGGAACCAAACTCAGGTCTTTGGGGAGGGCAGCAAGCATTCTTAACTGCTGAACCATCTTTCTTACTCCCCCCACCCCCAATAGACTGTCCTTCAAATGTAGCCCCCAAGAATGATAAAAACATGTCAACTTACCAATCTTTTTCCTCTCCTGATCTCTTTCTTTACTGATTCCACATCAAAGTTTCTACCTGTATTACTCTGATCATGATCCTCACATTCCACCAGTCCTAATGAATACAGCTGCAGGAGAGAAAACAGAGCTGACATGAAGCAGGAGTGCAAAGAGTGGATGATGGCTCACAGCCTTGGCCCCTTTGCAGCTAGATGAACAGACACGAGTCCTGTGACTTCTGTGAGTGATCTCAGTCTGCAGACTTGGGTTGTACATTGTAACTGATCTCCATGGACTCTCTGGACCCAGGCAGACAAAGGCTGCGACACCACTGTTCTCTAGCTTAGGAATGCACAGCAGGCTCTAGTGAGGACTACAGCCATGCAGGCAGAGAAGTCAAAGCAAGGGCCAGAGGCCCTTCCTGATGGCTTTCCTGGCCTCACTTCTTAACCTCAAGAACTATGTCTCCACAATCTACTGCAACCCTTCCCTTTTGCTGAGACAGGGTCTCACTGTAGCCTGGCTGGCCTGGGATGCACTCACACAGGTCCAGCTGTCTGTGCTGCCCGGTGCTGGGACTAAAGGCATCCACTGCACACCTTGCACTTAGGATGTTTTTAAAGATAGGCTCTTGCTATCCATCCCAGCTGCCTGGACCTTGGCCTCTTGCTCAGCCTGTGAGCACTGGAAATGCAGGTGTGACCACAGCTAGCCAGAATCCCCTTGTGTGCCTTAACTGTGACCAGTTTCTTTACTCTTCAGAGTTTTAGGGATGGAGAGATGGCCTAGTGGTTCAGCACATGAACACTGCTTGTCAAGTGTCCAGAGAACCTGTATTCAGCTCCCAGCACACAGGTCAAACTGACTGCACATTAAAATCTTTTTACATTGTATTAAGTTTGTATCTGTGAGTGTGTGGGGGGTGTTTTGTGTGTGTGTTCTGTGTGTACATGCAGAGGACAGAGATTTACTTTGGCTTTCTCTACTGCTCTTCAGCTTTTTTCTAAGACTTTTGTTAATTACTATGAGTATTTGGCCTGTATGCATGTGTTTTTGTCACATGTGCATTGCTTCATGCATAGGTCAGAAGACTAGCTCAAATAGGATCAGATATTTGATCCCTGGAACTGGAGTTATGAATGGTTGTGAGCTCACCTCTGGGAGCTGGAAACGGAACCTGGGTCCTCTGCAAGACCAGCTAAACCACTGATCCATCTCTACAGCTCCTCTATTTTGTGAGATAGTCTCTCCCTGAACATGGAGAGCTCACAAATTCAGCTCAACTAGCTGGCCAGCAAGCTCCTGGCAATCTCCTGTCTGTGCAACATGAGATTACAGACACACAGAGCAGTGTCCAGCCTTTTGCACGGGTCAGGTCCTCGCGCTCTTGTTTCCAGCGCTTTACTAATTGAGCCACCTGCTCTCTTGCTCCAGAAAGGTGAACTTTCAGATAGGTGAATCACATGAAACCTAAACAATCTGCCTGCTTTAAATTGAAGGTTCCTGTCACAGATAAACTAAAAAAAAAAAAAAAAAAAAGAACATGAAAAACATGAGAAAAAAAATTTCTGATTCTTACATAGGCAAAGCTTTTTTCACTATAAGAATTAGAAATCCTAATGAAGCCAGGTACCATGGTACATCCCTGTAATCCCAGCACTCAGGAAGGCAGAGGAAGGTAGATATATGTGAGTTGAGGCCAGCCTGGTCCACAAAATAAGTCCAGCATAGCCAAGGCTACATAAACAAAGAAACCCTGTCTTGAATAACCAAAACAAAAACAAACAAACAAAAGCACCAAAAAACCAAAAACAAAAACAAACCCATGTTGACAATGTTAATACTTGCACATAAACGTCGGAGAACAACTTTGGGTTTTAGTTCTCTCCTTCCACCTCATTTTGGAGGCAGGGTCTCTATTCTGCTCCAACTGCAAGCTTAGTACATTAACATGTTATACTTTGTCAGGATTAAAAGTTGTTTTCTGGGACAGAAACCCCACAAGGAGAGCAACAGAACCAGAAAATTTGAACACAGGAAACTTCCCAGAGACTCATACTCCAACCAAGGACTATTCATGGAGATAACTTAGAACCCCTGCGCAGATGTAGCACATGACAGTTCAGTGTCCAAGTGGGTTACATAGTAATGGGAAGAGGGACTGCCTCTGACATAATCTGATTGGCCTGCTCTTTGATCACCTCCCCCTGAGGGGGGAGCAGCCTTACCACGCCACAGAAGATGACAATGCAGCCACTCCTGTTGTGATCTGATAGACTAAGATCAGAAGGAAGGAGAAGAGGACCTCCCCTATCAGTGGACTTGTGGAGGGGCATGCATGCAGAAGGGGGGGAGAGGGTGGGATCGTGAGGGGAGGAGGGAGGGGCTTATGGGGGGATACAAAGTGAATAAAGTGTAATTAATAAAAAAAAAAAGTTGCTCTCTTAAAGATGCTGAGAGAAAATGGTGGCCCAGTAAGCTGGTTCATTAAGAAAAATCACTTTCTGCCACCTGATGACCGGAGCCTAGCACTGGAACTCACATTACCCAGGACAGAGCTGACTTCTGCAAGTTGTCCTCTGACCCCACCTACATGCTGTGAAACATGCATACAGAAATAAATACATGGAATTTTTAAAACACAAGCCAGAAAATAGGAAAAAACACAAAATATAAATTTGATCAGAGGTGTCTATCTAGAACATAGGAAAACCATACAAACTAATTACACAATTCAATTGAAAATGAACAAGGGGTACTGATCAGAGAAATGCCTCAGTGAGTAAAAGCATTTGCTGAGCAAGCATGATGACCTGAGCTCAATTCCTGAAATCCCTGTAAAAAGGCAGATGCTATGGGATTGGGGGTTGTTCTACTGCTTTATTTTGATGCTAATTATTGGCTTTCAAGATTTGGTTACACCTATCCTTATTTTGTAAACCTGCCTAACACATTTTACCTGATTGGTTGATTAAAGGCCTATACCAGGGCAGGGCAAAATGGGGTAGGAATGACTAAAAAGTTCCCTAGGCTTTCAGGGAAGGAGAAATCACAGGAAACAGACTGAGGAGAAGAGAGGAGTAAAGAGGACACCAAGATGGGTTAGCATGGAGAAGGAATCTAGTGGGTCTGGAGGAAGGACTCCAATAACGGCCCAGATGAAAAATAAGTCAAGTATTTGTAAGATTATGGATGAAAGGCAGCCCAGATGAGGATGGTTAAGGAGGATGGCATTGGACGGGGGCTGGGAGGTGGATGGTGAGGTTACTGAGACAGCAGAGGTTACTGAAATATCTGCCTGGCCCAAGATAAATAAGACAATTATGAAATCTAACAGGTATCTGTCTGTGTCTCATTACTTGTGAAAGCAGGCTAGATAATACTGCCATGATAATCAAAGGGCAAAGGATAATAAAATATATACCCAAACATTCACTTTTTTTATTTATTACAACACTATGGCTCAAGCCACACATATATGTAGCCCTGGGATCCTGTAGAGGCAGAGGAAACAGTCAGTTAGAAGCCCGTGTCTGCAGCACGGCATCAGGAATGAGACTACCCAACAAGAAGGTGGAAGGAGAGCACCAGCTCCTGAGAGAGCTGTCTTCTGACCTCCACACACAAGCTGTGGCACCGTGTGTACACACACAAATCCTGGCTCTGGATTTGATCATCAGCACCACAAAAAACAAGGGAGGTGAATAAAATTCAACTAGATAATTCAGAGTGGTAAACAGTCACCTGGGAAAAGATACCCAAGATAACTAACCCTCACACTAATTACAATCATGGAGCTACCAGTACACGAGTACCCAACAGACATGCTTTGAAATGACAATTGTTTGAAGGTTAAATATACCTTTACTTTATAATATGGAAATTCTTTTAGATGTTTGTCAAAGAATAAAAGCACATAAAAAACAAAGGCTCATAAACAGATGTTCATCATAAGTTTGCTATCACCTCAGACTGGAAAGAATTCATGTGTTGGTGGACAGATGAAGAGTGTGACATATCCATCTAATAGGATAATATGAAAATAGGGAAGTAAATACTGATACATCCACCTGCTGTTCTCAAGGCACCTCTTTGGGGTGCTCAAGTTATCCTATAGAAGCATGTCACATAAGTATGTAGCCTCTCCTGGCTTGTTTTATGCCAACTTGACACAAGCTAGAGTTATCTGAAAAGAGGCAAGCTCAATTGGGAAAACTTCTATGTAAGAACTGGCAATAAGGCACTTTTAATTAGTGACTAATGGGAGAGAGTCCATCCCTTTGTAGGCGGTGCCATCCCTGGGACGGTGGTCCTGGGTTCTATAAGAAAGCAGACAGAGCAAGCCATGAGAGTAAACCAGTAAGCAGCACCCTCCATGGCTTCTGCATTAGCTCCTGCCTCCAGGCTCCCGCCATGTTTGAGTTCCTGTTCTGAATGCCTTCCATGATAAACAATAAGTGCAGCCAAATAAACCCTTTCCTCCCCAATTTGCATTTTGGTCATGGTGTTTTGTCACAGCAATAGAAACCCTAAGACACACCCTATGCATGCCTGCCTGTATGCTTAAATATTCCCTGGACTAACACAGTGTAAATGCTACAGAAATGCTTGCTGCAATTGTTAAAGCAACAGGGTAAGAAGAAGTGCATGTCTATTCAGTACAGGCTTATTTTTGCTGAATATGTTGGCTGAGTACATAGATGTAGAACCCAAAGAGGGACAAATGCACACTCGGCAGAGGGTCCCCAAAACACCACATAATGTTGAAACCTACACACTAGAGTCCATGCTGTATCAGTCCTGTCATGTGATCTCTGAGAAAAGATCAATCCAGAGGGACTTGGAGTAGGTGGGGCTGACTGCAAAGAGACACGGGGGAATGTTCTGGGGTCCCGGGAGCTCTCTGAATAGTGATAGTGATCACATGGGGGCAAGCATGTCTCACAACTCAACTGTACACTGTAGTCAGCTGCATTTTTAATGAAATGTGTATCAATAAAGTTTACTAAAACCATTGGCCAGTTAGAAGTCCATCAGAAAAGATTTAACAACAGGAAAAAATGTAAGTACACAACAGTTTAAAGGAAAAGGCTTAAGGGATGAAAGCTTCCTGCAACCCATGTGCTTCAACCCTTTGTCGTGTTGTTAGGATAACAGGTGAAAGCTCAAGTTTGGGGAGTAGGTGGTCCTGTAGACACAGTGCCAATGTCTGGTTGTGATGGTTAAATTGTACTATGTGAGAAAGGTCCCTAGAGATACACACTCAATGCACAGGACAGATGATACATGGTTTTAACAGATGTGGCAGCTGGCTGGGGTAACACATACCCTTAGTCTTGCACTCAGGAGGCAGAGGCAGGTGGATCTCTTGTGAGTTTGAGGACAGCTTGGTGTACACATTGAGTTCCATCTTGGCTAGCCATGGAGTCCTTGTCTCAAAACACAAAAATAAAGCACAAACAAAACCTGAAATAAAGCACTCAATCCTTATAGTAGCCAGAAGTTTAAAAAAACAAACTTAAAAGAGCATTTCAATAACTATAGATACAATTTTTAACTTTGAATATGCTAATTTTTAAAAACATAAGGAAATACAGAAACTTAAAGAAAGTCTACAGCACATGAAAATTTAGCTAGAATTTCAAAAATTCTATAGTGATAAAAGTGAGACAAGGCTGCCTACTTTAACTCCTCCTAATCATCACTACAATAGAATGCTCCAGAAAAATTCAATAAAACAGAAGCAAATAACTTAAGAGATCGTAAGATTGTGGACAGAGAGGTGCCTCAGCAGGTAGATGCCTTTGGTGTGAAGTACTCATTTAGGTGTCATGTCTTGTTTTCGTTTGTCTGGTTTTGACAAAGGATCTCTCTGGATAGCCCTGGCTGTCCTCTGTGAACCAGGGTGGCCTCACATAGCCGCCTGCCTATGCCTCCTGAATGCTGAGATTATAGGCTTGCGCCACCACTGCCTGGCCGTATTTTCATTTTTCTTCTTTATTTTGTGTCTGTCGGTGTTTGGGCTACAAGTATGTGTATGTACCACATGTGTACTGGTACCCTCAGAGGGTGGATCAGGGCTTTACATACCTTGGGACAAAGTTTATGGGTGGTTGTTAGCTACCATGTGGGTGATAGGAATGGAAGCTAGGTCCTCTGGAAGAGCTCTTTGCTGCAGAGCCATCTCTCCAGCCCTACACATGTATTTTTAAAGATATTTACTTATAAGTGACTTACCAAACAATTTTCATGAGCAGCTATATTTGCTGATGGTGCAAAGTATATCACACTCCAGTCATGGTCTTCAGGGCAGAGGGCACACGTCCTTTTTTCCATCTTTTCTGTAACCTGACTGACACCTATAAATGATATCTAGGTTAAAAACAGGATTGCTAATTGCTGCAATCTTAAAGAAGGAGGCAGGGCCCTTTTTTTGTTTTATGACTCCTGGAAACAACAACAAATCAGCAATCTAGGTGGGGAAAACAGCATTGTTTGTGTGGTACACCTCTGTTCAGTGTTCTAGACCAGTGCTATGCACAGAAAAGGAACAAGCCACTGGGTGGGCTTTTGTGTCACTGAGCTGCACTTACCTATGGGCAGAGATAGAAGTTTAGGTTGAAGTTTAATACCATGTCTATTTAGCAAAAATCGTAGTGGGTTCACCTCTGGGGGGCTCTGAGCTCCTCTATTATAAGTTCTTGTCAAATTTTAGTACCAGGTATGTGTTTCCTCCTGCTGGCCTTAAAGCCAAATAGAAATCAGTTGGTTACCTCTCTAACATTTGTGCCACGATTAAACCCATTAAACATATCTTCCTGTGCTGCTTGTTACTGTAGCTCAGAGTGTTCACAGCTGTGTAAGATTGTTGATTACTTTTCTCCTCCCACAAGCTACATGGCACCTTCCAGTACCATGAAAGTCAGCCAACAGAAAAGAACTTCCTGTTAACTGCATAATTTCTTTGTGTCCTGTGACTAAAAAGGGTGGTGTCTTTGACAACAGGATCTTAATACCAAGTTCTTAACTGGTCAAAGTGCAGAGAACAACTGTCTGTGGAATGCTCAGCCATGTAACAATTAAAATCACCCTCACCTCCCCCCAAGGCCCAGGGAACATTGTAGATGAGGGGGTAGAAAGATTCTAAGACCCATAGAAACAATGTTTTCTAGACATGACAGTCATACTGTAATCATAAACTCAAAGCAGCTGTGTTTGAAGGGGTGTTTGCCTGCAAAAGGCCTGTGTAAGATCAGACAAGTTAACTTTCCAGCTAGGGTGATGGTGGTTGTTGGGAACAGCACTCCCTAGCGTCTGCCCCTGAGAATATAATGTCAGTTGATGGTTTGTGGGGAGAGAACGGTAGTTTTCCTTTAGGTAGTGGTCATCCTTTGGTATACCATGCTTCAGTGGTTGGACACACACACAGTGACACACAGTATACATTCAGCACAATCTGGAGATAGTATGCCAGAATGAAGAAAAGAACAAAGGAAGATTTGAGAAACACAAGGCAAAAGACTGTCAGCAAGGGAGGAACAAGATGAAGATCCTAACAGATGTACCAGAATAGCCCATGTCTAGACCAGAGACTAGATATGCAAATATGGAAATTCTAAAACTCCCACCAAAGAAGTTTACAGCTTAACGAAATTTCAACATATGCACGTACATACATATATACATACCAGGAACTAGACCAATTGCTCAGTAGACAAGAGCTCTGGTTGCTCTTGCAGAGAACCCAGGCTCAGTTCCTAGCACCTACATGGTGACCCATAACCATCTCTAACTCGGGTTACTGGGGAATCTGATGTTTACTGTTCTTGTAAACAACACAGGCATCGAGTGCACACGGGGCACACAGACATTTACACAGGCAAGGTAATCATACACACAATATATCTCAGTAATGTACTAGCTGGGAGGGAGGGTCACAAGCTGGACTAGACCACTAGTCCCCCCCACCCAGATTGCTGCAGACATCTCTCCCAAGTGAGTCAGGATGTTGCCTGGGTTAAGTGTCTGGCATGGAAGCTGCTGTGCTGGAACTAGTGACTTCACTTGGGCAGTGACCACTGCAGTCACTGGTGACTGAACGGTTGAAAGGTTTAGCGTCAGTGCTTTCCTGTTGTGTCTGTCTTTTCTTGCTTTAACCTTTGGGTCAGATTGCTACTGGGGAGACATGAAGGTGTGGGGAGGGGGCAGAGGTTAGTGGCTTCTCAACACAGCCTTTATTTTATTCCTGCTGTTCTCTGTGCATTGTTACTGTTTCCTGTCCCAAAGAGGATTTCCTTTGCATTCATGAGTTCATGATTTTTCTCAGATGATTCTAGAAGCTTGTAGACCATAAAACTGACAAAAACTTGAATCATCATTATGTCAAGAAACAAAAGAAAATCATCTCAAGGAGACTGTCACCTTGGGTGGCCCTGAAACATTAGTATTCTCCAGAGACTGCAGCCTCCTTTCCAGGTTTCCAGCATCTCCAATAAAGTCTACCCTCTATTCTCAACAGCCTGTATTGTATTAGCTTTAAAGGAGAGAGTTCCAAGACCTGTGAAGCCAGGATCCAAAAGGCTAATCTAGAGATTCCAACTTCCTGAGGTCCCCAGTGCCTTCAGCTTTCCCAGATGCTCTAAGTCCAGCTCTGCCCTCAGTAGAACCTTGCAGACTCCCTGGGAGGAAGTAGAACGTGGCACCTTCCTGCTAGCCACCATCCTAGTACTCACCATTAGGAAATGGGCCACAGGCATGCAGTCTCCTGGGCCAAGACTGACTACCTACACTCCTGGAAATGTTAGAGTTTCTGGTTTGTTTCATTTCTCTAAATCTGGGTGGTGAGAGCAAGCAGCAGCCTGTGAGGAAGTGCAAGTTGGGGCAGTTTGCTTGCAACTGAATAGTCTGAAATACTCTCAATAGTCATCTAAAAAGTTTTCCAGTTTGGTTTCTCTGCCGGTGTGATGAACAGCATGGCCCAATGTAACTCACCGGAGGAAAGGGTTTATTTGGCTAACCGGTTAGTCATCATCCAGGGGAAACAGGGAAGGAAGGAGCAGCAATGCTTTCTGGCTTGCTTCCCTTGGCTCTCTAAACCTGCTGTGCAGCACAACCCACAGCCACCTGCTCAGTGGTTGTGCTGCCCTCAGTGGCCTGTGCCTTCCTCCATCAACTAGCAACCAGGAAAATGCCCCACAGGCCAATCTGGCGGAGGCAAGTCTGTTGTTCCTCTTCCAGGTGTGTCAGGCACAACCACAAGTAGCCATCAAACAGCTTAAGAAAAATCAGCTTAAGGAACAACTGGTCTGTATTTCTGTTCTGTTTTGTTTTGTTTTGTTTGTTATTTGAAACAGGGTTTCTCTGTGTAGCCTTGGCTGTGCTGGACTCACTTAGAAGAAAAGCTAGCCTCAAACTCACAGAGATCTGCCTGCCTCTGTCTCCATGAGTTCTGGGATTACAAGCATATGCCACCAAGCTTGGTCTGTACTTTTGGAAGTTTCATCACACTCTCTTGGCTATGCAGGAGCATATATTAAGTGACACAAAATTAACAGGTCCTAGGCCCCTCTGCCAGTAAGGAGTCTTTATTCAGCACCACGAGCTACAAAGCACCACAAAAATGCAGAGATTTCAGACCCTGTGACAAACAAAAGTATTGATGAGGCACCAACATACAGAAATTCTTACTTTAAAAGTTCAGTGCTTTGCTGGGAATTAAATATAGACTCCAGGAAGGCCTGCACTCTGAGAGGATGAAGTACAGACTGGGCCTGGCAGAAGGAAGGACAACTAAAGAAGACAATGTGCACAGCCTGAGCAAAATGAAAGGTCCTAGCACAGGATGACAAGTGCCTGGGGTTGGTCCTGGAGAAGTCCTTTCAGTAAGAATAGATGAAGACCCATGATTCTGAGGAAAGCCTCTAACTTCAAAGATAAAGACCAGGCAGGTGTGCAGGGAAGCAGACAAGTGGGCTAGGCAGACAGAGGCCTTGAAGGGAAATATCACATGACTGCACGTGTATGCATTTACACACACATGCTCAATAAAATGGTATGTTAAGCTTTTATTACAAGTTATTTTGTATGCATTTAAGTGTGTGCACATGTGTGCCATGACACACACATGGCAGCTTACAGTAATTCCCTTCTATCATGTGGGTCCCAGGGTCTGAGGTCAGGATGTCATGCTTGGCAGCTTGTGTCTTTATCTGCTCAGCCATCTCTTTAGCCCATGGCTAACAGGTTAATAAAAATACAACTATAACAGCCATTGAACAAAACAGGATTCTCCCTAGGCATGGTGGCTTACACTTTGACCCCAAAACTAGCTGAGAGAAAGAGAGTCAGGCCCAATTCTGAGTCTGAAGCCAGCCAGATCTACATAGTGAGACCCTGTATCAAACAAACAACAAAAAAGAATCCTAAAAGAAGAAAAGAACACTCTTACACACAAAAGTAACAGGTGCTGGAGACATGGATCAGTGGGTAGAGTGCTGGCATACAGACACAAGGACCTGAGTTCTCCACTCCTCAGCACTCCACAAACTCAGGGGTGGGATGAGCACCAGGAATCTCAGGACCTCAGGGGACAGGGACAGGTGGACTGCTGGCCACCCAGTCTAGGTGAAATGACAAGCCAGGTTCAGTGTAGACTGTCTCCAGGGAACAAGAAGATTGATAAAGTAGAACATCCAAAGTCTATACTCACTTACATACACGAATAGAAAAAAACAAGATCAGAAAAATACAGTGTAATACATAGGCAGACACAGATTTAGACAAAACATGGAAGACAAAATACGGAAGACACAGGGAACATGAAAGTAGAAAATTCAAATCTGAACTTGCTTGTAGTAAAATGACTTCAAAGGGCAGTGCCTTTATTTCTAGCCTTAATGTAACACTGATGGATTACTGGCAACTCAGTATTACTTCCTAATGTGTTTGTCTAATACACAGTAACTGACAGCTCTCTAACTGGTCTTAAGGCCTGCTCAACAAGAAGGAGATCATGGTTGGTCCTGAAACCTAGCTAAGTACTCAGGGATAGTGATGTCATAGATGTTGGAGGAGAATTTAGAACTGCCACCTTACTAGACCAGCATAATCCCTAACTGTACTGTAAATATGTGTCTTTATGCCCATGGATAAGTATAGCTCTCACCCTTTATCACCTCAGAGCAAAAACAGATGGAGATTGTTATAGAAAACCACAGCTGATCAAAACACAGCTGCAGAGCCCAGCCCTAACGAATACACCAACACAACTCCAACACAACTCCTACCCCTCAGGATCAATGCATAAGAGCCAGAAAGACTGCAAGAGCCACAAGAACAGGAAGTCTGCTGTGAGATTGTTTCTCATAGAAATGACTGAGAAGCTACAGCCATGAAGTCAACATGGTTGCCTAATCATGAGCTGATCAAGGATGACACCAAAGTCATGCTAACATGGGAAGGGAAAGCCCAGAAGCCTCAACCCTCCACAAAGACTGCAGATAACCAGAGTGCTGAGAGCAGAAGAAATAAGTCTTCTCCAGGGAAGAACATATCAATTGGTCACCAATAGCAACCTTGAAAACATATACATACAAGTAACATTATACAGACTGGGCACCTATTTATTTAGGTGTGAGTGCTCTAGGCACTGTGGATGATGTGAATCCGCAAGCAAAATGAACCCCACATGAGAGACAGTGCTCTGGACGAATATATGAAGGGCTTTTGCTTCTTGTGAGCCTGTTTGTCACAACTCTTGTTTCTAGATACGTATATTTTAAGTGAGATTTTCTTTACATTTGGCAGAACTTTAGGGGAGGGATGAAAGTTTAGTTGATTTTGCTCTTTCAATGATGAGAACTTGTGAACTTGGATTAAGGAAGTCGGCAAATGTCCCTGGGCCTCTGGCAACAAGCCTTTCCACACTGTCTATGAAGTACAGGCCCGGCCGAGTACTCCCAGAGAGCTGTTCTCTGTCACCACCTGTAGAAGACCGGCGAAAAACACCCAAGCCACAGGGCAGCCTTCAAACCATAAAAATAAAGACGCCAAGACCTTTTAAATTTTCAAGACTTAGGCCTAAACTGAGTAGACTCTTAACTATCTCACCTAAGTTAACGGCCAGCTTCCATGGACACGGTTGTCTTCCTCCGTGTCTCCTGGCGAAAATGTTTTTCTCTCTTCCTGTCCCAGAGTATCTGTCTCTCTACCAGGAAGTCCCGCCTTCCACTGCCTTCCTGCCAAGCTGATTGGCCAATCAGCTTTTAATTGACAGCTGCTACATCCACACAGGACATTCCTCCACAACCATTTTCTTTTTGGGACACCGGCACTGTTGGAAACTGTCTCTGACTCTGTTGCCTGCCTTTGGGTCCCTTTTCCATAGTTGGGCGGCCTTGTCTGAAGAGGACGTGCTTAGTCCTGCTGTAACTTGAGGTGCCAGAGTGAGTTGGTACCTCGGAGAAAGGAAAGGGAATGGAAGAGGAGGGTATGACGGTGAGACTGGGAGGAGAGAAGGGAGGCATCTACCACCAGACTGTAAAGTGATTGAATGAATTAATGGAAAAATAAATAAATAAATAAATAAAGACTTCGGTAGCTAAACAGAAGCGAATGGAAGTACCCGTGAGAAGCTAGCGATAAAAGGAGCCTTGCGTGAGAAGAGAGAGTGGTTCAGAAATTCGAGTGTTAAAGGGTTGAGGTCGCAGAGCACGCTATCCTCTGCCTTTCCCCAGAATCACTCCAAATACACTATACATATCTGCTCCTTGTGGCTGGCGTTAGCTACTTTGTAGGTTCTTTTATCTTCCACCCTTTCAACCCCCTAACACGAGATAAGAGAGTGAAAAAGAATAGAGAAAAAGGAATGAGATCCCTGAATAAAGTGACGGTTCAGAGAGGGGGCAACATTATCATTACCCTCCTTCTGATTAGAGGCATCCGGTTCCTTTGGCAAATTTAACACTGCAGGCAGCGCTTCCACTCTTTCCCATAATGGGGAATTCAACACCACACCAGAGGGATTTCCAAGTCCATTCCCTTAGAGCTTTACTTAAATCAAGAGGACTTAAAATCTACTAAAAGGAGGGCCTAAAATTAGGGCATGAGGTGCTCCAATTCCCACCATGGGTCCTGTCAGCAGATATTTCTTATCTGGGAAGAAATGACTCCAGAACACAGGCAAGGATGACAGGTACTAAAAAAAAAAAAAAAAAATGAACATTATGATAAATGGATAGTGGCTGCCCACAACATGGGGACTGCCTCACACCAGGCCTTCTCTCTCACCAAGCCTTTGCGGACACAACATGGTCTAATTGGAAATGTTTTAAATATGGAGGGACTGGACATTGGGAGCGAGAGTGCTCAAAAAATGACCCAGCTGCCCTTAACCCTCCTCAATTCATCCATCCGTGGTGCAGGAAAGGCTTACCTTGGAAAAAGGATTGAAAACCCAAAAATTATAAAGAAGGCAAACACCTGCCCCTTTTAAACTCCTCACAGGGCAACACTCAGCCTCACCAGTTAGAGGGAAAAAACCCACAAGTCTACTGGGTCACTAATATACTGTAGAAATCTCACCCTAAACTTTCAATAAAAATTAACAATAATGGTTTTTAATGCCCAATAGACACAAGGGCAGATAAGATCATCCTACCACAAGCCAAGGCTCCTTCACATTAGACCCTCCTACCAGGGCCTCAACTGAGTAGGTGGTCTCTCACAAACATTTATTCCCCAAGACTTTTATAAATGGGGAGACCCAGATGAAACAAATTGGACCATTATACCCCTAGTATCTGACAAGGCCACTAACATGCTGGGTAAGAGGTATCTTAGAAGACGTGGTCCTTCCTAGTGGAGAAAGGGAGAATGCCTTCAGATGGAAGATTACCGAAAATACCAAGATTAAAAGAACCATGAGTCCTAAGGGGACTGTTGAATACCTTACTCCCTGCCTGGAACAGATCACAGAAGATTCCACCTGGGTAAAACAGTGGCCTTGAAATAGAAAAATTAACAATTTTACAACAATTAATTAAACACCAGTTAGACATAGGACACATTTGTCCCTCAAGAAGCCCTTGGAATACCCCATTTTTGAAATTAATTAACTTACTCACTTTACATCCAGATCATAGCCCCCACCCTTCCTCCCTCTTCCCACCTCTCCTGTTTCTCAGCTAAGGGAAGCCCTCTCCCCACCCCAGCTCATTAAGTCTCATCAGGACTGAGTGAGTCCTCTTCCTCTGTTTTTTTTGTTTTGTTTTGTTTTGTTTGTTTTGTTTTTTAATGATTAAAAAGAAGATCCAGACCTGGAGACTCCTAAGAGTAATTAATAAAACCAGGAAAATTTGGGGCTTGCCTCAGTGAGGCCTCCCCCTTGCCACTGCCAAACCTGTAAATACCTCATTATTAGTTTTAGACATTAAGATTGTTTCTTTTCAGAGCTGGAGAGATGGCTCAGAGGTTAAGAACACTGGCTGTTCTTCCAAAGGTCCTGAGTTCCAAGCAAGCACATGGTGGCTCATAACCATCTATAATGTGATCCGATGCCCTCTTCTGGCCTGCAGGCACACATGCAGGCAGAATACTGTATGCTGTATAAAATAAATAAATAAATAAATAAATAAATCTTTTGAAAAGATTGCTTCTTTTCAATACCATTCCATGAATAAGACTGCCAGTGCTTGCCTTCTCAGTACCTAAAGTCAATAACTCAGGACCAGCTCACAGGTTTGAGTGGAGAGTACTCCCCCAAAGCATTGATAAGATCCCAACTTTTTGTCAGAATCTGTAGCCCACACACTAAAACCCCTTATTAAATCAGGTCTCTGTATATATCATTACATGGATGACCTATTAAATATGTGGCAAGACAAAAGATAGGATCAAAAATTAACTTTAAGAAAGTCTTATACACCAAGCCATAAAAGCCCTGAAAGATAGAGGCTCTACAACAGTAGAAGACAAGATACAACTTGTTTCTCCCATCACATTCCTAGGGGCTGAAATTACCTTAACTTCAGTCTGCCCTTCTAAACCTGCTATGGACTCCCCTAATCTACTAACCTTAAATACCCTTCAAAGCTCGTTAGGCGATTTTAATTGTCTTAGACCTTGGCTTCCCATATCAAATAGCCAATTTCTGCCTCTATTTAACTTTGTTAAGGGTAACAAAGATCCCTCTGTCTTCAATCCCTGCTGCCAACAGACAGGAAAGCCCTTTGTCCTATTAACAGTCCCATTAAAAATATCTCTCTAGCTCACTGTGTTTCAGGCTAGACCACTCCTATATCAGATTTGATTGTAACCCCATTTCCCTACTATTAATAATGGTATCAAAAATACTTAAAAACTAGAACATACTCCATTTTTGTCAGTCATATACAGCCACACTCATCTTTTCCCAGACCCCTCTCAGATGGCAATGCCTTAGCCAATAAAATTGCCACAACTGGAGAATTTACTGTGCCACCCTTCACCACTAAAGAACTCCATCAGCTGACCCAAATGTTGTAGAGAATAAAAATAGCTATAAAGTTCATTATTAATAGCCTAATTATCATGATGGTATTGTTCTCTAATATGCTACCAAATCAATAAAAGATACAGACACCTGCCAAATTTTAAATAAGCCTTATTTTACCTGGAGCTGAGTGGATACAACCCCCCTAAGCTTCCTTGGTCACCACCCAGCCCCACATCCTATGCCACTGCTCTAATCATTCCTACCTGAGCTACTTCTCATCTGATATTCCCATAAACACTTGCACATGCTTTCTATCTGGTCTGTTTCTCTCCATGCTAATCCAGAGTAAATTTCTCCTGGTCATGTGTTTCTTTCTCTGCTAACTGCTGGCAGTCCCGATTCCTTCTTCTCCTCTCATCCCTCTCTCTCTCCTTCCCACCATCCTTCTCCTCTCAGAGCCCACAAATCTTAGCTGCTCCTCTCACTTCTGTCCTGCCCAGGTGTGTAGGCCTTTGGAATAGCAAATTGGAATAATTTTGGAGCGAGGTTACACAGAATTACTTGGGGCATGTGATAGTCTGCAAGCAGACCTCAGGGAGCAAAATAATTAACAATTAATTACAAAGTACTAAACCATGCTGTTACACCCATATCAACCTGAAAGAAGTACAACTTGAATTCCCTAACACCCTCATAAACCACCTTAAGTGTATTCTTAAAACTTGCTCCTCTTGTGCCTTCCTAATCTGTATCCCTACTATTCAACAATTGGGCACCAAATCCAGAGGCCTTAAGGCCAGTGACCTTTGCCAGATTGATGTCACCCATATTCAACCATTTGGTATACAAAAATTTGTATTTGTTACCATAGATAGCTGTTTCCATTTCACTGCGCCATGGCACAGACTAATGAAAACTCAAAAAAAACTAATTAATTACATTCTCCTCACTTATGTTATTACGGGGATCCCTCTCCAAATCAAAACTGATACAGGACCAGTTTTCAAGAGCCATCAATCCCAAAATTTCTTCAAGATTTGGAAAATTATCTACCATACTGGCATCCCTCACAATCCTCATGGCCAAGCTATTATTGAAAGAACACATCAAACACTTAAAAATAGAGTTAAACAAACACAAGGTCCCTTACCACCAAACACTCAATTAAACCTGGCATTATTCATACTCAATGTGTTAAATGTCTGTGCTACCCAGGATGAACCTCCCATTGTCCATCATTGGAGTGAGCCACCACACATACCACTCATTCTGGTCAGGTGGAAGGACTCATTTGATGGATGATGGAGGGGACAGACCCCCTGTTAACTGTAGGGAGGGGATTTATTTGTGTCTTTCCATAGGACCATCCTAGGCCTATTTGGGTTTCTGCCTGGAATGTCCAGCACCACCCCACTAACCAAGAAAATGGCCTGCTTCTCCATTACAGATTAAGGACAGAGAAGGCAGAGGAGACACCACCCCTAATCAAACAACATCTCCTGGAAGGACATCTATGATTTAGTGGCTGCTGCCCAGGCCATCTGCCCTCCACAGGCTTCCCTTTCCTCTATTCAATGGCTGTCTTTGTTATTCTTCATTATGATAATGCCCAGAGTCTTCCTAACCCTCCCAATACCCACCACTAAAGATTTTTTTTTTTTTTTTTTGCTAGGGAGACCTTTATAATGGACAACAAACTCACAGGAATCCAGGACTGCCTACTTCAAGGATGGCGGGCCAGGATTGAGATTCCCCTACACCATGACTCCATTTCCATTATCCCAGCCTCTTCCTCTGCTTTCCTTACTGAAACACAGGTGACTGTCTCCAGAAGGCCTCCATATATGGAGGTTGCCGACATTGGGAATGCCAAATGGAATTCCCTGATGATAGTACCAGGTTTGCCAACCTCATGTTCAGCTTTCCTGTGACAAATGATGGTGAATGGAAGTCGTGGGCAAGCTCTATCCTAATGGATTTGCTAAAGACCCCATAGCTAACTTACATGTGTTAAACCAGCTTGTCCCTGCCTCCAGATCAGTCTTTGCCCATATTAACATTGTTTCTCGGAAAAATCAAACTGTGAAGGAAGCCCAGACCACCCTCTTCTGGCTACAGTACATCTAATACTCAGCTGATCTCCTTCCTCTCACCACCCACCCAACTCCACTCAATGCTTCTGTGCTTTTCTCACTGGCTACTATTTGGCAGCTGTTCCCATGAACATCTTGCTTCATGAACCCCATGGGTCCTTACCCACACAGAAGTTGCAAAACATCCCTGTCTGCAATCTCCCCCTTCTCCTTTGCCTTACAGGGCCCTCTTCAAGAGTCCGTTCTACATGCTCCTGTAACATCACTGTCAACAAGCCGATATGCTCTAACCCACCCTCAGTGTTCTCTGCTGCACTAACACTCCTTGTTCCTGCATTAAACCCTCTTTTCAAGGCTTCTACTGTTTGAAGACTGGTCCTTTAGGCATAAGTGAAGCCATCTTTGTTTCAGGACCACCAGCCACATCATCTCAACTTGTTGCTGAATCCCTGCACAAGGTCAGGTTAACTATGTTCAGCATAGTCTGTGGCCTTGTTATTCCTAGAATTCCCAACTATAAGCGCGGCTGGCCCTAACCATAAATTTTACTTGAGAACAATTAAATTAAAGGTCAACTAGAACTCCTTGTCCAGTTACCAAAAATAACTCGAGTGAAAATTGACCACCCTGTTCCACCATCTGCCCCCCCACATTACCCTGTATGTGCTAATTGCAGTTTTTGCCTTTATAACCCTGGAAAATGGGTCAACGTCACACTTAGTTCCCCAAGTCCTTCTCTGTCCCTGATGGCAACCAGCTTGGAAATGGTGTCCAGTAAATCAACCACATCTGAGCCTGGGGTCTAAGTGGTTTGTGCGGCTATTTCTGGGCTATAACACTATAATGATTGTTCCCCAGATTTATCTTTAGGAGCCTGAAGAATTGCTTTACAGCTGGAAGGAGACCAAACTAAAAGAGAGCTCTTCATCCCTCTACTTGTTGGACAGGGTCTTGCAGTCTCACTGGGTGCTATGGGATCTGCTGGAGCCAGCCTACACCCAAACACACTATCTGGCCAGTAACTTACTTCCACAACCAGCTTGACCAGACAATGGCTTTCACTACAGTTTTGAGTCCCTTCAGTGACAGATCACCTCCATAGCAGGGGTTGTTCTCCAAAACCAGAGAGCCCTGGACTTAATGAGTGCTGAACAGGGAGGGGCTTGCACTGTTGTGAGGGTGGGATGTTTTATGTTAAAATTTCTGGCTTGGTGGAAGAGGACACACAAATGCAACGATTTCTGTTTGGATCTCCAAGAACACCATTCGCCCAGTACCCCTCACCCCATGGTACTCAAATCCTCGTTTAGCTTGGCTTCTTCGCCTCCTTGGGCCCATACTGGCTTCAGAACCATACTCCTCCTGACACCCTGACTTATTCAATTTCTAAAATGGCAGATAAGGAGCATTGCAAAAATTACTGCCAATTGGGTTCTAGTTCAAAACCAAACTGTCCCAAACTTAGAGGCTGAGGACTGTGATGACACTTCCCCTTTATAAAATAAAAAAAGGGGGAGGGGGGGAGATGTGGACATGTGAAACCAGGGGAGCTGGCCTGGAGCAAGAGTGAGACTGAGACAGCCCAAACCCTGAAAAATCCCATCCTGAGACTGGCAGGAATTAGATAGCTTTTCCCCTGTATTCTCTAACCCAGGAACCCAACTTTCGACACCTCTGAGGACAGTCATATAGCTTATGGACAGATTACAGGTTCAACTTCATTTCTCCGGAAAAGAACCTGCCCACCAAGCTCCTGAGATTCCTCTTAACATAAATGAAGGATTCTGACCACCTCCACTCCAGCCAATCATGTACACTCATCCGGTGTGGAGAGCTACTTGTTTTCACCCTGGCCTTCACCTGGAGATGTTTTGCCAAGTTCATTTCCTTTTGTTTGTGTGAGAATCACACAGACAAGTGGTCAAGGTAAACAAATTTGACTTCTCGATGAATCCCTTCTTTATATCGAGGTGCTTTGCCCTGACTATAAAAAGGAATTGTGGAATAAACCAGTGTGACAGTTTCTACTGGTAGCCCTCTTGAACTGATCCCATATGTCGTGTTAGTTCTTTATTTTCTTTTCAAGCCTCACTCCCCACTCAAGAACTACTCAACTCTGCCAGCAGGCTCCAGCAATCCAGGAAATCCCTACCCACTCCTCAAAATCTATATGGCTTTTTTTTCACCATGAATAAAGTTAAGTTGTCTCAATAAAGCTGTTCCTGAAAGGTCTTTCATTGTACTCTGACCATCCAAACCCTACTGAAGCCTCTATTGCCCTCACCGTAGAGGGTCAATTGCCAACAACCCCCAAAGTGAAGGCCCACAGTGATTGTTGCCCTGTGCATTGGTGAGAACAGGCTCTTCTGTGAGTTTTCCTGACCAGGATGACCAGTGGACATTAATTTGATTTGCTGTAATAGGCCATCTATATGGCCACAGTCCTACAAAATTAGGGTCTCAAAGCTGTAACTTTAGTATATTTACTATTGCACTTACTCTCCACAAAACAAACAAACAAACAAAAAACCCCACGAATTACAGTTGTAAATCCATGTCCACAGATAGTTCACCTACAAAAATATGCTGAGTTCCGGATGTAACTGAAGACACACCGGTAGCTTACTGAATAGCTAAACTGAGTGTGGTAAGAAAAGTCCTTTAAAAAGTGTTTGATTTTTTAAGTCAACTTTTAAAAATTTTTCTATTTGGGTTTGTTTTTAAATCTTAGAAATGGAAAGAACTACTCTTAGAATTAATGTTTTCTTCTGATGTAATAATGGAAATCAGAGAAGTCACATTTCTTAAAATAACCCAGAATGTATCCTTGAACTAATTGGAACAATGTTTGATACTCGAGTAATTAGTATGCATATATGTAATTTCTCGAATGACATATTAATAAATAATCTCTTAAGACTGGCATGTGTAGCTGTGGTTGATTTTCCCGTTAGAATATGGTAGTATAAAGCCTGAAAAAGGGAGAAATTTGATAGTTTGGTACAATTAATTGTACAATTAAGTGGAAATTAATCACTTAATTTTAAGTGAAATTTAAAAAGTCATCCACCTACAAAAAACAGCCCAGTAGTATATGGTCCAGTTCCTTAGAAATAGAAAGGGAGTGGTTGCCAGGAGCTGGAAAAAGACAGATGTTAAATGGGTAGTTTCCCTTTTGAAAGATGAAGAGGTTTCTGGATGAGTTATAATTCTTTTTTACTACTACATTTGATGCTATTGAACCATATATTCTAAAAAATGTTGAGATGGTAAATTTTGTTATGTATATTGTGTAACAATTTTAAAAATTAGCAGTTAGAATACAAATAACGTACCACTATGACTGTGTTAACTACCCCACCAACCGAAAGATCTTTGTTATGTGAGCAGAGTACAGTTGAACCATCAGAGTGAAACTGTATTTATATTTGGAGTACTTAAAAATTAAAAGTTGCAGCCACTATCCTTGTGAGGCATACTGGTTATTAGAGCAAAGTGGAGATTGGGTTGACAAACAATGATATAATGGAATGTTTGACAGGTTTTTTTTTTAAACAGGACAGAGAGCAACTTGTAGAAGTTGGTTCTGCTGTGCATATTCCTGGCATTAAGCTCAGGTACTCTGGCTTGGTGGCAAGAGTTGAACCACCTCACCAGAATTTATTTTTTTAATGGCACCAAATGAAGGGGACCCAACAAACAATTTTTCTGAAGCTGTTTTGTGTACACTAGGAAAAAAGAACTATAAACTGTTGCTTTTAGCTCATGTATAAAACAGTAAGGTAAACATGAGTGATAATGTTTGCCTAGGCTTGAAAAAACTGCAGGCTGAATAAGTGATTATGTGTCTGAGATGTCTAAAATTACTTCCCACAGATCCATCCATGGTGCCCTGAGCCTCCACTCATTATCTTATATAGAAATAATGGGTGTGGTTATTTGGCTTATTTTTCAGTAATAACACAGCAGGCTTGTTTTAGCTGATTACCCAATAAATGCCTACTTTGTGAACCCAGAACGAGTGTTGCTCCTTTGTGCCCTATAATTTCCTGTGATGGACAAATTAAAGTTGGATGTAAAGCAGAGAGGAAAGCTGACACAGTGACCCAGCAGACTATGATGTGTGGGCAGACTGCAGTCACTCAGTTGGTCCTTCCTGAAGTGACTGAGGTCCTGGTCACCACAGTATTGCACCAGGAATGACTCCTTCACGAGTGTGTTTGAGCACGCATTGCAAACTAGACACCATGCTGGGGACCCAGCTCAATCCCACTCTGAGAGGTGGCATTATTGTGGACCTGAGGATTGTGGGAGGAAATTAGAAAGGTGAATGTGAAAAGAGTCAAGGGTCAGGGTGTAAGACCTGGGGTCTCACAGCTCAGGAGTTCAAGATCAAGCCCTTCCCAGAAACTCCCACAGACCACGACTCGATGCAAAAGCAAGAGGTTTAATTTAACCATTGCACAATGGGGTCACCCCTGCTGGTCAGCAAAGAGTGGCACCTGGAGACAAAGGCCTTAGGTTTTTAAAAGAAAAAGTGTGGGAAATTTGAAGTTGCAGTTTTGGCAATTTAGGATTGGATGAGGAAGCTATAAAGTAAGATAATTGGTTAGTCTTAGGTGCTCAAGCTTGGCCAGTCCTGCCAAGTGTGGATGCAGCTGCAATTGAAGGTGGGGTGGTTAGCTCATCCTTGAAGATCAGGGCTAGGCTTTTGGCTGGAGGTCAGGAGCTACTCAGAAGAAAGATTGAGACCATCTGGGTTGGTTGCTAAGAAACATTATCTTGAAGACAAGGGTCTGGTCATTCTTTTTGCTGAGTGAAGGTCATTGTTTGCTTACTTTTTTTATATCTGTCCTCACAGATAGGGTCACATTTCTCTGTTCTCTGAAAAAGCACTAAGAGGCTTTAGCTTAACCTGGTCCTAAAACTCAAAACTATAGGCTTTAGAAGACATACAGGTTACAAAGTTAGTCAAACCCTTTCAAGGGAACATGGGCACACAGGTCTGAATTGCATATTGTCAGGTGAAAAAAGTCTTAATTTGTCTGCATTCCATATTCCCAATAATGCTCTTATTCAAAGAGCTGAGTTTTAAGTGCTGGTGTTTGTCTTCAAGATGACACATGCCTTTGTAAGGACTATGGCAAAAAGACACCTCTAAAATGACTCTGATGGGGATCACAAAATCGGGAAAGCAGGACACTGCATTCTACATTGCTACAGCCCAGCACTGCTGGGGCTGCATTAAGTAAATGGCCTGCTCTTTTCAGTGTATTTTACAAGAATATATTGATGTGCTAAGAGTTAGAAATGTGGTAGTGAGCAGAAAGCCAGGCTAACAGTGAACAAGCCATAGGAATGTGTTTCTGCTCTATTCTGATGGAGTTATTCATCCTGAGAGGAGGCCTTTGTGAAACCTATCAGAGGAGCAGCAGAGGCAGGAGAAGGTTCTAAGATTCCCCAGAAGGCCATGCAAAGGCTCTGGTGTTGCTGCACTTGACTGGGGTGGGTAGGGAAGGTGGGAAGTCTTCCTCGCTGCTTGAGAAAGATGGGGAGCCTGATGCAGTTGACCAAAGGAACCATTTTTACTGGCAGGAAAAAGCAGGACAAGTGAGATGACAAGAGAGGAGACAGGAAGCACTCCATCAGGTATGAAGCATCGATGAGCAGTAGCAGGTCAGAGAGAACTGGGGACCTAAGCGTGTGTCACAGGCTGTCTGCTGAGCCTGTTTGCATCTCAGCAGACTCCTGGCACTTGAACTGGTTGTCCTCCAAGGATCTTGAAGTAGAACTCAAGTGGTCCTGGTCTACATTTTCTTGAAGTGAGCACAAGATTTGTTTTAAGTCTCCAAGTACCTCAAGCTGCTGCTTCAGGTGCCTCTGCCTTTCTTCATGTTCATAGGCTTTACTCCTTATTACTTTAAAGGAAATAAAGTGGCTTCAGTTTATGCAGTAATTTGATTAGAAATAATGTACTGTCTCTAGTCTGGACCAATTCAAATAGACACTCCATAGTAATTGTGCCTGAACTGAGAAGACAGAGTGGTCTGAGCAGAAACTGCTCCTTCTACGTCTTTGCTGCCTTTTCCCACTCAGGATGGAACGTGGATTTGTGCACATCTTTATGGTAGAACAAGGTTGCACAGTATTCATTCAGAGACTAGAGCATGTGGCTGGTCTCAGTGACAACTCTTTCATGAGCACATCTCTGGCTCTAAGGATATTTTTTCATCACAGCTTTGGGTATGATTTAGGAACTGAAATGATTTATTGTAGAAGTCTAGCAAGGTCATTTTGGTTAGGTTTAGATGCCTCACAATTGCACTTTTAAATTCATAGTCAGAATGACCGCATGCCTGCAGCCAGCTAGAGTAGAATGGCACTGCGTAGAGGCTAGCCTTTCCCACTGGTTCTCATGCAGCCCCGATTAGGGTCTTGAGGTGTCCCACCCCATATGCTGTGTGACATGTTCCAGACATGTAACTTTCTTACTAAGTGACACATGTAAGGATCATAGGAAATACAAGTTTTTGAAGGCTGGTTTTTCTTTGAAAGCTATTCTCATTCACAGACATTCTCAAGTGACTTACACTTTTTCTGCTGACTGAAATGGAATATTGCAGAATTCAAATAAGAATGAGTAACAGCAAATCAAAATGAGAGAGGCTGTGTGTGTTGAGGCAACACAGACAAAATCTCTTCTCCACAGGGAAAACCTGCTGTCCAGTCATTTGACGGACTGGCACGTCTGCAGTAAAAAACGCTGTAGCGCAATATAGACCTGGTCAGGGTCATTTTAGAAGGGTTAGAAGCCTCATAATGGAACTTTTAAATCCATGGTTGTCAGAGTGTCTGCATACCCACACCCAGCTTGAAATACTGGGCTGAATGTCACTAGAGTGGAATGGCTTCATGAATTCAGCCAGTAGGACAAGCCAGCTGCAGGTCCTCATTGCAGCGACTCACACCAATCCTGTGAGAATCTGGCCCTCACCCATATCCAGAGGTGCAGCACATGGAGTGTTTAGTACTGAGGGGGACTATAATAAATGCACATTTCTTTTGTTTTCAGACAAGGTTCGCTGTGTAGCTTAGGCTGACAATCTTCATGCCTCACTGTTTCAACAGCTGGGATTATAGGTGTGCACCACAGCACCCAGCTAAATGCATCACTGTTTGTTTGTTTGTTTGTTTGTTAAGAATAGGTCTCCTTATTCCTGCCTGCATACTACCATTAAAACACACACACACACACAAACTACAACAAAAATATTTCTTGGTTATTCTTTTTTTTTTTTCTTATTTTTCTTGATTATTTTTGGTTTGTTTTTTTCATGAGGAATTTTAGAATTATAGTACACACTGCTTCAAGAGATGAGCTGTGAGGACAAACCTTAGGAAAGAAATTGGCATCTCCCAATGAGAAGATTATATAAAATATTAGATAAGGAATTTAAAGCATTGAAAATATAAGAGTAGAGTGTACAAAAATCAGCAAGAAAATATTTTTTAAAGCTTGGAAGCAGCCTCTTAGAAGAATGCACAGACCTAGGAACGGAACGAAAGTGGCTTGGTGGGGGAGGCGGGAGCGCATGGCAAGGCCGAACCCTGTTGCCTGAACTCAGAATGGCAGCGACGCCATGTGAAAGTCTACTGTGAAGCTATGGTTTCGCCCATTTCCCCCCAAAACCAAAATGGCGTCGTAGGTATTGCGGGAGATTTAAAATCCCGCAGGAGTTTTAAAATTTTATTTAAGAGAGCTCCGCCGCTGTGCTGAATTTTTAGAAATTTCTTACCTAAAGCAACGTGCCAAGTAGATTTTTTAAAGCTGATTTTTCAAGCTGGGGCTCGGAGCACTTGCCGGGCACCGCAGCCACCAACGGAGCGCAGAGAAAATCGAGGCAAGCTGCAGGATGGGTCACTGCTGGCACCACCTTGCTGCCTGGAGGCAGAGAAGCTGCAGGAAGCCTGAGCTCCAGCCTGTGCCTGTCTATGCATGGGTCAAAATACTCTGCAGTTTTACAGTCAAAACCTTCGGTTGTTTCTGCCTTGTCAATAGTGTTTCTACACACAAAAGTACTTGTGGGTCTACCTGGAAAACAAAGTTCTGTAATCGAATCACCTACAAAGAACTGCATTTTCTATAGACTGGGCTGCCTGTCTGTCTATGCATCATCCATGTCTGTCTGTATGTATACAACTACTTTTTTTTGCATGTTTTTCTCCTGTGTCACACTGTTTTTGTAATGAACTTTCTTCATTTGATAAAACTGTCTTTTAGAAGTATGTCCATCATTTTGATATGAATAATAACTGTCTCAAACCCACCCTGTTCATTATTTAATGAGTCACCTACCTTCTTGGAATTTCATTAATGTGTCTTCACACAATCCACTGTTAAACAGCAATGTCTCAACCTCGTCATACTCTAGAGGGAGAAGCAGTTGAATAAGTCACATGGGGAGAAACAGAAAATAACCCCCAAAATGTAGGTGTCACCAGCAGAGGAGGCAGCTCAATGCACACCCCCAGCAGGGACTCCGTGGAAGCACCAGCTCAGTATCTCTGTGCAGCTGGAACTTCTGGGGAGGGAACAGCTGTGTTTCAGGGAGCCCCCAGGTGATTATAAGGTACCCACAAATTTCAGAGTTCCTGATCTTGAGAAAATAAGTAAATAAAATTACGTAACAAATGGGCTCTTGGAAATGTTTGCTAGTAATTTATGTTTTGGTTTTGCCATATAGAAAACCTTAAAGTCCTGATTTTGCTTTGTCTCTTACAATATGAAGTGCTCAGATTCCCCTAACAAGAGACTATGAAGGTTTTAGCTCCTTTTGCAGAATACAGGAGGGCACAGAGCCACACACTTGCACAAGGTAAGCGGGCCTTTTTCTCCCCTAGGAGCTCATTCAGACAGAAACTTCTGCTACTGAAGTGATATAAACTAGTCCATGGCCTGGGAAGGTGGCTCAGCAGGTAGGGTGATGGCTCCCACCTGACAACTTAAGTCCATCCCAGAGCCCACGTGGTGGAAGGAGACATGACTCCTATGACTTATCCTCTGCCCTGCACATGTGTGCTGTGGCAGGTTCACAGTGCAATGTTTGAAAACAGATTTATTTGTGTGTGTGTGTGTGTGTGTGTGTGTGTGGATTGGGTGTCCTCAGAGTCCATAAGAGTGTCAGATCTCCAGGAGCTTTAGGTCCAGGTAATTGTGAGCTGCCAGACGTGGGTACGGGGAACCAAACTCAGGTCCTCTGCAAGAAAAAAATGTGTACTTCCCCACTGAGCTGTCTCTCCAACCCATAATGAGTGTTCTTAAAGAATAGGTTAAAGAAGGGAGGGAAAAGCATGGGAATGTTTTGTTTTCTAGTATTTGTTTACATTTAGCTGATTCAATACCTGTTAATGAAGTGATATCATTTTTCTATAGCTCAAACAGTAATTGGTACAAAAAATTAAAACATTTCTCTACTTGTAGTAACTGTATGAATCGGTGTGACTTTGTAACATTCAGCTTCAAATGCTTCAGATGACAGCCCCTCGTTTTGATCACACTGTGTTGGAAGGACATTACCCTTATAGAACAGGAGCTGCATGTCACCCTGAGTGGTTGCATACCACTGGGTTCAGGCCTCAGGCAAACAGACCCGCCTTTCTAACATGTCTTCTCAGACTGAGAAGAAAGGGGCCCTTCCAGTCAAACAACTTTGATATGATATGGAGTTTAATAGAAGCCATAGGTGTAATAAAGGCTTATGCTCTTATTAGCTACCAAAATCCCAGAAGAATAAAGATCAAAGCATGACACTACTGTTACTGAATATGGGTCAACGTGTTGATAAACATTTAAAGACCATCATGATTGTACAGCCATCACTGAGAGCACACCTGTATGGCTGAGGGGTTTTTCCGTCATGTGTCTTTTGTATCTACTGAATTCATCTTTGTTGGCTACAGGAGAAAACCAAGATTGCATTGACTTTTCATGTTTGCCTAGAGTACTACATTAAATGTTTTGCTACATAATTAAAAGTATTTTTAAAGATTAATTAATTAATCAATTCAGTGTTTTGCCTGCATGTATGCCTGCACGACAGAAGAGGGCACCAGATCTCACTATAAAACTCGGGACCTTTGGAGAAACAGCCAGTGCTCTTAACCTCTGAGCCATCTCTCTAGCCTTATAATTAAAAGCATTAATCAAATAACAAAAAAGATCTGTTAGGCAAACTTTTTTTTTACTCAAATGACAAAAAAGATGCATTAGATAAAATTTCTTTTAAAGGTAGTCTTAATAAACTCCTGGATCCAAATGGCACCCTCAAATTCGCTGAGACCTATGGAGTATGCTGTTTGTGGCCAGAAAAAACAACTCTTGAATAAACAATAAGAGGGAAAGATTGTTGTTTTGTGCTAATTTTGGTTATAGAAATGATTGAAATACGGTTTCAATTTCTCCAAATTCTTTCTCCTTTTATATCTACTAAACCAGAACATTGTAAGTTAGAACTTAGGTCAGGTGAGGAACATAGAGCTGGGAATGAATGTTATAAATTGTTATGAATGAATGCTTGTCTGTACTCTCAGGCTGTTTAGGACCAGGTGTCCTGTAAGGGCAGATGTTTTCACTAGCATGGTGCAAAGTGAAATGCTTGATAGAAGCTGAGGGAATGACATCAGACTTGAGCTTCTAGCTCTTTGCTACTCTCTGCATGCTTCTAAAAAGTCAGGATGGGGGTAAATCCAAGATGGCGGCGCCAGGAGAATACTGTGTCTGAGGAGCTGGACAGCAATGCCGGTATAGTGACCAAGAGACTGAACTCTGGGCCCTAAAACACCAATGATCATGTTTCCCAGGTGAGAGGAAACTCCACAGCGTGGGAATCAGTCGGGTCCACTCTCAGGCCACCCAGCCAGAACCTGGAAGAGATCCCCGATTGCCCAGGCACTCGGTAGCCAGACTAGAAACACAAGCCTGTGTGTCCTGATCAACTTCCCGGGCTGAACTGTGGGCGCCAAAATACCAGAGACTGAGAGTCCCAGTTATGAGAAAACCCCACAGGGAAGGGAGCAAATGGGACTGACCTCAGGTCACACAGTCTATCCCTGGAAAAGGTCCTGCAGACCAGCGGGCACATGCCACCAGCCCTGAGTGGGGCTCCAGCCGGGAGCATAGAGGCCTGTTATGTGCCTGACTCTCAGTCACAGACAGAACTGTGCATCCCAGGGCCCCTGAGACTGGGTTTCTCTGCCGGGAGAAAATCCCACAGAGAGGGAAACAGCAGGTCTTAGCTTAGAGCACTCAGATGACCCCACTACCACCACCAGCAGCAGCACACATAGAAAAGTTCCCCAGAAAAGGCCTCAGGTTCCTGCCCAGTCACCAGCTTAGAGCCACCACCCGCCAGCGCCTGCATACTCTAAGCACCAACCCAAACACCACAGACTGGGTCTCCCCATTGGGAGGAAACCCCACGGTGGGGGAAACATCTGGCCCTACCTCAGGACACCTAGCTCCAGAAAAGTTTCTGGTTATCCACAGGCTCCAGACTCTAGCCTCCTGCTGCACGCATGAGAATGGTGCTTACCTGCCACTGATTACTGCTTGGGTACTGGGGCACAGAGCTCCAACCTCAGACCTACAGAAGCCTGGGATCCCTGGGATCAACCCCCAGATACTGCTCCAAGGGGCAACCAGTCATCCCTAACTAAACTGAGCAAACCACGGGACACCCAGGTTACTGCAGCAGTTCACTAAATTTACAGCAAGAAACCCAGAAGCAGGGCAGCTGTCTCCAGGACTTCTCTGGGTGAGAGGAGAGCCCCCTTGACTAACAAAGACCACAGTTACCACTCAGGTCTCTACGCCTAAGGTGAGCTGTGGCAATTCCTGAAAAACACCAAGCATTCAGTGACCATACCCAACAAGCTGAGGAGGCCTCCTTCAGGAAAAATCATCTTCTTGCCAAGGGGATTCTCCCCGCCAAAGGATTCCAGGAAGAATAAGAAACAACGCCTAAGATAGCCAATGGGTAGAGGCCAGCATAAAAGCTCAACCAACAAAAGACAGAGCAATATGGCATCTCCAGATTCCAGTTATCCAGGGGCAAGCAGTGCTGGACACCCTAGCATAAATTAAATTCAAGAAGATGACTTTACATCTATGCTTATGAAGAGGATAATAGAGGAAACAAATAAAATGTAAAGAACTAGAGGAAGATAAAAATCAAACAGATTATGGCCATCCATAAAGAAATGGAGGAAGATAAAGACAAACAGACTATGACCATCCATAAAGAAATACAGGAAGTTGCAGCCAAACAGTTTGGGGCCTTTAGAGAGGAAATACTTAAATTGAAAGAATCAGACTAACCTTGTAAACTATGTTTTTTTTAATTGCCTTATAACTTATATTTTCAAGTTTTAGGCCCATGCTAATTAAAGCCTCTTAGTGCTTCTCCAGAGAGCCAAGAAATGTAAAAGTTCCTGACATCAGCCATCTGTGAGGGCAGAGATAAGGAAGAGAACAAGCAGAGATCCCTACTAAATGGAGAATAAATCACCGGTTACGCCTGTGAGATGAGCTTTGTTTGGAAACCGGGCCAAATGACCCCAATCCTTCTCCTGCATAGCTCCTGACCTTTGATCCAAAGCCTGAAACCCCCTCTCCTCAGAACAGACACGGGATGAGTTAATCACTCTCCCACCTTTAACTGTAGCTATATCTCATATGGCAGGAAATTCCAAACTGACTTGAAGATCAGATATTTACGGCAGGGCTGACTGGACCTAAGGGTGACCAGAACTAACCAATTACTTTAAAAACTAAACACCTCACCCATTCCCGAATCGCCAAGATAGCAACCCCAGGAGATTCCCACCTTGTGTCTTTTAAAAACCTAAGGTCTTTGTCTCCCGGTGCCACTCCTTGCTGACCAGCAGGAGTGACCCCATTGCACAATGGTCAAAATAAACAAACCTCTTGCAATTTTGCATCGATGGATGATTAGTTTCCTGAGTTCTCTTCATACCTTCTTATAGTTAGACTCTTGCTGGGCCTAACAAAATCACTGAAAGAAATAAAAGAAACAGAGGATTGTTCAAACAAACAGAAGGAATTGAAGAAAAAACAGGAAAATATAGTCAGACAGGTGAAGGAAATCAACAAAATGGCTCAAGATCTGAAGATAGAATTGGAAAATTAAAGAAAACACAAAGGGAGGAAATTGTGGAGAGAAAGAACTTAGGGAAGAAAACAGGAACTACAGAGGTAAGCATAACCAATAGACTACAAGAGATGGAAGAAAGAATCTCAGGTGTGGATGATACAATGAAAGAAATCAATGTATCCATCAAAGAAAATGTTAAATCTAAAAAAATTCCTGACACAGACAGTCCAAGAAATCCAAGAAAACATGAAAAGACAAAACCTAAGAATAATACAAATAGAGGAAAAAGAAGATTCCCTCCTCCAAGGACCAGAAAATATTTTCAACAAAATCATAGAAGAAAATTTCCCCAACTTAAAGGAGAAGCCTATAAGAATACAAGAGGCCTACAGAACACCCAATAAATTAGATCAGAAAAGAAAATCCTCCCGCCACATAATAATCAAAACAGTAAGTATACAGAACAAAGAAAAAAGCTGCAAGGGAAAAAGGCCAAATAACATATAATGGCAAACCCATCAGACTCATACCTGACTTCTCACCCTAGACTATGAAAACCAGAAGGGCCTGGACGGATATCATGCAGGCCCTAAGAGAACACAGATGTCAGCCCAGGCTACTATACCCAGCAAAACTCTCAGTCTTCATAGATGGAGAAAACAAGATATTCAAAGACAAAAACAAATTTAAACAGTACCTACCCAAAAATCCAGTGTTACAGAGGATACTAGAAGGAAAAAATACAACCCAAGAAAACTACTTTCAAGAAAACACAGGAAATAATTAACCTCACTACAGCAAAACAAAAAGTAGCAACATCAAAATCAAAGAATCTAACAGCCACTGTTCATTAATCTCTCTCAACATCAATGGACTCAATTCTCCAATAAAAAGACACAGACTAACAGAATGGATGTATAAGCAAGACCCCAAAATCTGTTGCATATAAGAAACACACTTAAGTCACAAAGATAGACATTACCTGAGGGTAAAGAGCTAGAAGACAGTTTTGCAAGTAAAAGGACCTAAGAAACAAGCAGGAGTAGCCATTCTAATATCTGCTAAAATAGACTTTCAACGAAAATTAATAAAAAGAGATGGGGAAGGACATTTCATACTCACGAAGAGAAAATTACACCAGGAAGACATCACAATCCTGAACATCTATGCCCCAAATACAAAGGCACCCACATTTCTAAAAGAAACGTTAATAAAACTTAAAGCACACATAGTTCCCCACACATTAATAGTGGGAGACTTCAACACCCCACTCTTAACAAAGAAAAGGTCAACAAAACAGGAACTAAACAAAGAAACAATATCTTTAACAGAGGTCATGAATCAAATGGACCTAACAGACATCTACAGAACCTTACACCCAAACACAAAAGAATTTACCTTCTTCTCAGCACCTCATGGAACCTTCTCCAAAATAGACCATATGGTTGGTCACACAGCAAGCCTCAACAGATACAAGAAGATTGAAATAATCCCTTGTATCGTATCTGATCACCATGGACTAAAGCTGGATCTCAACAACAACAGAAATAGCAAGAAGCCTACACATACATGGAAACTGAACTACTCATTACTAAATGACAGCTGGGTCAGGGAAGAAATAAAGAAAGAAATTAAAGTCTTCCTAGAATTCAATGAAAATGAAGACACGACATACCCAAATTTATGGAACACAATGAAAGCAGTGCTAAGAGGAAAGTTTATATCACTAAGTGCCTTCAAGAAGAAATTTGAAACATTTCATTCAAGTAACTTAATGGCTCACCTAAAAGCCCTAGGGAAAAAAAAAAAAAAAGGAAGCAGACACACCAAAAAGGAGTAGACTGCTGGAAATAATCAAATTCAGGGATGAAATCAATTAGAAACAAATAAAACAATTCAAAGAATCAATGAAACCAAGAGCTGGTTTTTTGAGAAAATCAACAAGATAGACAAACCCTTAGTCAAACTAACTAAAAGACAGAGAGACACTATCCAAATTAACAAAATCAGAAATGAAAAGGGGGACATAACAGCAGACTCTGAGGAAATCCAAACAATCATTAGGACTTACTTGAAAAGTATATATGCCACAAAATTTGAAAAATCTAAATGAAATGGACAATTTTCTTGATCGATGCGACTTAGCAAAGCTGAATCAGGACCAGGTAAATCAATTAAATAGTCCTTTATTCCCTAAAGACATAGAAGCTGTCATCAAAAGTCTCCCATCCACAAAAAGCCCAGGGCCATATGGTTTCAGCACAGAATTCTACCAGACCTTTAAAGAAAAGCTAACTCCAGTTCTCTTCAAACTATTCCACAAAATAGAAACAGAAGGAACACTACCAAACTTATTCTATGAAGCCACAGTCACCTTGGTACCTAAACTTCACAAAGACCCAACAAATAAAGAGAATTTCAGGCCAATCTCCCTTATGACCATTGATGCAAAAATACAGCAAAATAGTTGCAAATCAAATACAAGAACACATCAAAGATATCATCCACTATGACCAAGTAGCCTTCATCCCAGATATGCAAGCAGGGGTGGTTCAATATATGGAAATCCATCAATGTGATCCACCATATTAACGAACTGAAAGAAAAAAAAACACGATTATCTCTTTAGATGCTGAAAAAGCATTTGATAAAATCCAACATCCATTCATGTTTAAAGTATTGGAGAGATCAGGAATACAAGGCACATACTTAAACATAGTAAAAACAATATACAGCAAGCCTATAGCCAACATCAAACTAAATGGAGAGAAACTTAAAGCAATCCCACTGAAATCAGGGACAAGACAAAGCTGCCCACTCTCTCTATATCTCTTCAACATAGTTCTGGAAGTTTTTGCTAGAACAGTAGCACAATTAAAGGATATCAAGGGGATACAAATTGGAAAGGAAGAAGTCAAAGTATCACTATTTGCAGATGATAAGATAGTATACCTGAGTGACCCCAAAAATTCTACCAGGGAACTCCTACAGCTGATAAACACCTTCAGCAAAGTGGATGGATACAAAATTAACTCAAAAACAAACAAAAAAAATCAGTAGCCCTCCTGTATACAAAAGTCAAAAGGGCTGAGAAAGAAATGAGGGAAAGAAAACCCTTCACAATAGCCACAAGGGACATAAAGTACCTTGGTGTGACCCTAACCAAGCAAGTCAAAGACTTCTATGAAAAAAAAAAATTTCAAGTCTCTGAAGAAAGAATTAGAAGAAGATATCAGAAGATGGAAAGATCTCCCATGCTCATGGCTTGACAGGATTAACATAGTAAAAATGGCCATCTTACCAAAAGCAATTTACAGATTCAATGCAATTCCCATCAAATTACCAACACAATTCTTTACATACCTTGAAAGAAAAATTCTCAACCTCATACGTAATAACAAGAAACCCAGAATCACTAAAACAATCCACTACAATAAAAGATCTTCTGGAGGTATCTTTATCCTTGATCTCAAGCTGTACTATAGAGCAACAGTAATAAAAACTGCTTGGTACTGGCATAGAAACAGAATGGTGGATCAATGGAATCAAATAGAAGACCCAGAAATAAAACCACACACTTATGGACACCTAATCTTTTTACAAAGATGCCAAAACCATACAGTGGAAAAAAGACAGCATCTTCAACAAATGGTGCTGGTCTAACTGTATGTCTACATTTAGAAAAATGCAAATAGATCCATACTTATCACTCTGCACAAAATTGAAGTCCAAGTGGATCAAAGACCTCTTTATAAAACCAGACACACTAAACCTGTTAGAATAAAAAGTGGGGAAGAGCCTTGAACTCATTGGCACAGGAGACAACTTCCTGAACAGAACACCAACAGCATAGGTTCTAAGATTAACAATCAATAAATGGGACCTCATGGAACTGAAAATCTTCTGTACAGCAAAGGACACTATCATTAGAACAAAACGACAGCTTATAGACTGGGAAAGGATCTTCACCAACCCTGTATCTGTAAGAGGGCTAATATCCAGAATATATAAAGAACTCAAGAAGTCAAACAGCAACAAATCAAGTAATCCAATTAAAAATGGGGTACAGAGCTAAACAGAGAATTCTCAATAGAGGAATATTGAATGGCAGAGAAATACTTAAAGAAATGTTCAACGTCCTTAGTCATCAGGGAAATGCAAATCAAAACGACCCTGAGATTTCACCTTATACCCATCAGAATGGCGAAGATGAAAAACTGAAATGACAATAAACGCTGGAGAGAATGTGGAGAAAGGGGAATCCTCCTCCACTGCTGGTGGGAATGTAAACTTATTCAACTACTTTGGAAATCAATCTGGTGCTTTCTCAGACAATTAGGAATAGCGCTTTCTCAAGATCCAGCTATACCACGTCCAGACATATATCCAAAAGACACTCAAGTATACAACAAGGACATCTGCTCAACCATGTTTGTAGCACCTTTATTTGTAATAGCCAGAAGCTGGAAACAGCCCAGCTGCACCTCAGTTGAATAATGGATACAGAAATTGTGGTACATCTACACAATGGAATGTTACTCAGTGATAAAAAAAAACAAGGAAATTATGAAATTTGCACTTAAATGGTGGGAACTGGAAAAGATCATCCTGAGTGAAGTATCCCAGAAGCAGAAAGACACACAGGGTATATACTCACTCATAAGTGTATATTAGACATATAATATAGGATAAACATACTAAAAATCTAAGAAAACCTAAGAAAGCTAATCAAGAAGGAGGACTCTGGCTAAGATGTTCAATCCCCATTCAGAAAGGCAAAGAGGATGGACATCAGAAGAGGGAGAAAACAGGGAACAGGACAGGAGCCTACCACAGAGGGCCTCTGAAAGACTCTACACTGCAGGGTGTCTAGGCACATGCTGAGACTCATAGCCAAACTTTGGGCAGAGTGCAGGGAGTCTTATGAAAGAAGTGGGAGATAGTAAGACCTGGAGAGGACAGGAGCTCCACAAGGAGAATAACAGATCCAAAAATCTGGGCACAGGGGTCTTTTCTGAAACTGATACTCCAGCCAAGGACTATGCATAGAGATAACCTAAGACCCCTGTGCCCAGATTTTTGGATCTGTTGCTCTCCTCATGGAGATGGCCTGGAACCCCTGCACAGAGGTAGCCTATGGTAGTCAGTGTTCAAGTGGGTTTCATAGTAATGGGGACAGGAATGTCTCTGAAAGGAACTGATTGGCCTGCTCTTTGATCATCTCCCCCTGAGGGGGGGAGTGGCCTTGCCAGACCACAGAAGAAGACAGTGCAGCCACTCCTGGAGAGACCTGATAGACTAGGATCAGAGGGAAGGGGAGAAGGACCTCCCTTATCAGTGGACTGGGAGAGGGACATGGGTGGGGAAGAGGGAGGGTGGGATTGGGAGGGGAAAAGGGAGGGAGCTACAGGGGAATACAAAGTGAACAAACTCTAATTAATAAAAATAATTAAAAAAGAAAAAATATGTGCCGAAGATAAAAATCACAAACATAATTTAAATAGTCATATTTACTCTGTTTTAGAAAAATGAGCATTACATTGTATATTTTCCTTATAAAAATGTTCCAATAAAAAGTTACTTTACACAGGAAAAAAAAGTCAGGATGATCTAAGTACTTGCTGAGTGCAAGGTTCTCCCCAAGATCCCACCCTAAGAAAAGCTTTGCTTCATCTAGGGAGGGAACACACATGCAGGATGTTGTACAATGCCAACTCCTCCAACGAGCTGGAAAGTGTGAGTCTCTGGCATTTAGAATTCTAAGTAAAGACTCTACATGAAGAAATTAGATCTATAAATGAAATTACCTGTGCAGGAGAGCCTGATGGGGGACAACTCTTCCTTCCTCTCTTTTTCAACCAGCTACAATGGCAACCAGCTACAATGGCAACCATTTAAAAGTTAGAATATATAAAGCAAAAGATTGCCAGGTGGTTGTGGTGCACAAGCTTAATCCCAGCACTTGGGAGGCAGAAACAGGTGGATCTGTGAGTTCAAGGCCAGCCTAGTCTACCAGAGTGAGTTCCAGGACAGCTAGGGCTACACAGAGAGACCCTGTCTCAAATATATACTTATATACGTATATATGTATATAACACATAATGTTACCATCATTCCCAGCAACATACAATGATAAGAAGCAACCACAAATGGTACCCTCCTATGAGCTAAAAACATACTGACTATGGCTAGAGATGGCTCAGTGGTTAGGAGCACTTGCTGCTCTTTCAGACGAACCAAGCATCCACATGGTGGCTCACGACCATCTGTAGCCTATGGTATCCACACAAACAGGTGCACAGAAGAAATTACAATTGAGAAGAAATTATATTATTCCATGTTTTGCCTAAACAATTAACTTTCTTTAAACCTACTTTAGAAACTTACCACTTTGAATGGTCTCTTCTTGTTTTTGGAGCATATTTTTGGCAAAATAACCTGAAAATACAGAATTTCAAACAATCACTGAATCTTTTCATTTGTAGAGAGCCACCTGCCATTTCTCCCTGCCCCCAAGGTGCATGTCTCTACACTGGCTAAAGTCTTTATTTTGTAAAAGAAATGTGTTTAAGTCTGTGTAAAAGTATTAACCCACATCCAGTGTGGGTGAGCCTGGCCATTATCTTTGGGACTCTGTTCTCTGAAGACATGAATGCTGAGTAAATGTCTTGAGTAGTTCCAGTTCCTCTGCTGCGATGAGGCTCATCTAAAGAACTAATGTCTAAGATTTTCGAGCTTCAACCTGGCTACCCATAGTTTTGCTGATCTTCAAACATAACACAGACACATATGCATTAATTTGGAGAATGACTTTCTAAGTCCAGAACATGCCTTCGCTAGGGCTAGTGTTTGGTGAGTGTCTTCAGAGAGGAAAGCAGCAAAGCAGGCTGGAGACCTGAAGTGAGGGAGTTGCAAGGGACTTCTCTGCCCCCAGGCTTGCCTTTGTCTTAGCCCCTATAGGACCTAATGTCCTCCCCTTTACCCCAGTGTCCCTCCATGCAGCCTTCCCAGCAGCAGCCAGCTCAAAGTCGCCTCCTCTAGATGTGGGACCCCTGAGCACCTTTTGTTTGGTCTCAAATTTTATTCCCAGGCTGACTTGGAACTTTGCCCCTCACTCCTCCAGTGTTTGATTTTAGGCATGCTTGGCTGTAAGTTTTTGAAAAGCGTAAAAATGTAAAGAAAATACTAGGATATTGTGCCCTAGTGCCCTCCCCATCCCCAGTGTCAGTAATTTTCAAGTCTAGGCAAAGTCCCTTCCTGCTTCAGCCCCTCCCATGTGCCAGTGTCCAGAGTGGCCTTTCTGCACTCAGCCCCAACCTTATGGTACTCTTAAACTTCATTCTCTCTCTCTCTGAATCATTTCCCCTTTGTGAGGTGTCTCAGGTGTCTTATGCAAATTGATGTGTAAATTAACATTTAAACTGCAGAGAAGCCCACTTCTTCTTTGACAAAACAATTAAACGGGTTTTTTTTAATTGAGTTAATTATTTCCAGTACTGTCAACACAGTTAAAACAAAGAAGGGGGAGAAACTTTTCAGGTATCTTCATAAATTTCAGGGCAGCCTGGTCTACTCAGTGAGATGCTGTCTCAAACAAACAAACAAAAAAACTAGAGACAGCAGGGAATTCAGTCCCTTTTATTTGATTATGTGTTTATATCTACTGTAATAGTAAAGTGAGTTCTTTGTGAAAGTGAGTACTAAAAGTGAAATTCTAAGATAAAAACTACCTATAGGTTTTTCAGCAATTCAAGTGTAAAAAGTGGTACATTTACACAATGGAATACCAGTCAGCTAATAAAAATAAGGAAATCATGAAATTTGCAGATAAATAAATGATGGGAACTAGAAAAGATCATCTTTAATGAAGTAACCCAGAAGCAGAAAGACACACATGGTATATACTCACTCATAAGTGGATATTAGCCACATAATATAGGATAAACATACTAAAATCTATACTCCTAAAGAAGCTAAATGAGAAGGAAGACCCTAGGGATGATGCTCAATTCTCATTCAGAAGGACAAATGTGATTGACATCTGAAGCAGGAGAAATCAGGGAACAGCAGGGAACAGGACAGGAGCCTACCACAGAGGGCCTCTGAAAGACTTTACTGATCGAGGTATACAGGAAGAGGCTGAGACTCACAGTCAAACTTTAAGTGTGCAGGGAATCTTATGAGAGAAGGGGGAGATAGAAAGGCCTGGAGGGGACAGGAGCTCCAAAAGGAGACCAACAGAACCATAAAAACTGAGCCCTGGGGCCCTGAAGAGAATGGTACCCCAACCAAGTACAATGCATGAAGAGGACCTAGAACCCAGGCTCAGATGTAGCCCAGAGACTCAGTCTCTGAGTGGGCTCCGTATTAAAGGAGTCCCTCTCTCTGGCATGAACTCAGTGACAGGCTTTCTGATCACCTCCACTTGGGAGAGGGAGAGAGGGTGGGGTTGGGAGGAGATGAGGGAAGGGGCCACAGCTGGGATACAAATTGAATAAATTATAATAAGTTATAATAATAAAAAAAGGAAAAAAAACTGAAAGAAAATTTTAAGAACAGTAACAAGCTGGGGGCTGAAGAGATGAGTCAGCAGGTAAAGGTGCTTGCCATCAGGTCTGACATCCTGAGTTCCACATCTGGGTCCAGGAAGCAGAGAGCTCATGCTCACTAGGTGGGAGTACAGACCCATGACACTGTGGATGTGTAAATGAAGGAAAGTCTCTTCCTGTCCCAGAAGAAAACAGGCTTGAACTGGCTCCTGGCTCAGGTAGGACTTGCATGCTGCCATTAGGAAGGAGGCTCTCCCAGGAAGAAGAGAGTGCAGAGAAAGTTTAGAAAGTCAAACAAGAGCTCCTGTAGTTCTTCTTCCTGTCAAGGGCAGACATGCTGTGAAGCTGAGTTCCTGATGGGTGTCCCATAAGAACCGTTCTCCAGTGAAAACCATTTGCATAAACTAAGCTTGAGAAGTGTGTCACAATCTAACCAGCCCCCCTCCACCATGTAGTTTAAAGCTGCTGAGGAGAATATAAAATAAAGGGACCGGTCTTCAATGTGTAGAAACTGAACAACATTGAAATCACGACTGGAAAATACACATTTTTCTGGACCCCTTGTTTGTATTTTTCTTTCTGGTTTTATACAGAGATGGTAAGGCATTGTTTCTCCATTCCTTGACACCTTACTGTGCTCCTGGTCAAACATGACATCTCAGATTTGCCACCCTGTTTACTAATCTGCAAATGATGGTCTTTCACAAAGAAAGCCCAGACACCTGTGGACCTGGCAGGAAACCCTCTGAGCCATCCTTCTTTCCTGGATAGGCCTGTTATGACCTCAGCTCCAAGGCAGATGCTGATCAGCAACAACATTCCAGCAACTGGTGCAGAAAGACATGCAGCCACAGTAGACATTCAGAAGGCATCTTCCTCCATGGGAAGCATGAGCCCTGGGCTCTGCTTGCTGCCTGCACCTTTGTGGCAGCAAGAGGACCAGCCATCTGCTTTGGGGCAGGGGAGCAGAAGGAAGCACCTAGAGGGTGCTGCTGAGCTGCTCAAGTTGGTGTTTGCTCTGGTGAAATGACAGTAAGGACTTGATAAAGCCTGTCTGATGGGAGTGTTTTCCCTCAGACAGAAGCATCCCAAGCCTGTTTTCCTGGGGTGTGGGATAGTCGGTTTTAACTAGATAGTACTTAGCTGAGGTAGTTTCTCACAGTCCTCCTCCAGCTCTTCAGGACGTTGCTCTAACTTTTCATTACCAATAGACTTTTTAAATGAAAGATTTACTTTGTTTACTTCTGTGTGTGTCTGAGTGAGCGAATTCCAAGTTAGCAAGATGGAGTATGTTCAGAAGCCAGAAATCTCAAACTTGAGATTTAAAATCTCATCCTGAGAACAAAAGGTGTGGAACAAAGCTCTTTTCCTGTTTCCTTGCCTGCCTCTGGAGCATGTGACACAACTCCAAGGTGGGCACAGGCGGTCAGTCGCATGAGCTTGTCACCTGTTATCTTTCCCCATGTAAATAAACCATTGCCAGCATGCTAGCCCCAGCCAATGAGATGCATTCATCGCCAAATCACTTCCCCCCTGCCCAAGGTTTATAAGTCCCTGTTTCAACTGCAATAAAGCACACATACCCCAAGCACTTGCACTATTTCACTGACCATCATCTGAGACTGGCTGTTTATTCTGAGCGGCAACACTGGGGAAAGAAGAGCTTCCCTTCTCCCCCAAGTATTCACCGCTGGGCTCCCCGCTGGGCTCCAGGACTTGACTGCCAGCTGTCACCAAGGGACTGTCATGGCCTTTGCTCGGGAGCCTCGGGCCTCTGCTGTTCATGGGCGAGACCGTCGCAGCCGCCATCTTCTGCACTGCTCCGCTAGCCACGGTGCCCATCTGCGGTGTGGCTGTTCCTGACGCTGCCGTTCTATTTGACACAGTCAGTTCGGGCCTCTGCTGCCATCTCTGTAGGTCTTTGAGCTTGGCTCAGCCCAGGAACCATGTTCCAGCTATAATCTGATCAGGCTTCCGCACTGTCTGCCACCAAAGCAGCTGTCGAACTGAATGAGCTCTTACTGCAGAGATCGTCCGAGTTCCCGGCTGAACCTTCTGTGGCACAGAGCTCATTCCATGCTCCACTCTTCCCCTTCAGGAGGCCAGCTGCGGGAAGTGGAACTCAGGACCCCAAGCTTTATCCTTTTCTGCCCAGAGACCGATGGCAGAGGGACCTTCCTGGCCCAGAAGTGTACACTTCTGCCTGGCTGTGTCCAGGCTCCCGGGAGACAGGGCACAACACTAGTACTCACTAACTTTCCTTAATGACTATGAGTGTTATGCCTGCATTTATGTATGTGCATCACATGTGTGCTGGTTCAAGCACAGGTCAGAAGAAGGTTTGGATCCCAGGAACTGGAGTTATGAATGGTTGTGAACTCACCTCTGAGAGCTGTGAACTGAACCTGGGTCCTCTGAAAGAGCAGCTGAAACCACTGAGCCATCTCTCCAGCTCCTCTACCTTATTTTTAGGTACCTTATTTTAGCTCTCCCTGAACCTGGAGAGCTCACAAATTCAGCTCAAGTAGCTAGCCAGCAAGCTCCTAGGATCCTCCTGTCTGTGCTCCCTAGCACAGGATTACAGACAATGCAGAGTCCTGAGGATTGAGGTTAGGTCCTCACACTCATGTTGCTAAAACTTTACTAACAGAGCTACCAGCTGTCTTGTTCTGGAAAGGGGAAGTTTCTATGAGTCACGGGAAACCTAAACCATCTGCCTGCTTTCAATTGAAGGTTCACGTCAGAAAAACTCAAAGACAAAAAGCATTAAAAATATGAGGAAAAAATTGTGACACTTATATAGGAATTAAAAAAAATAAGAATTAGAAACACAATTAAGTTGATCCCAGTGGCGCATGTCTGTAATCCCAGCACTCAGGAGGCAGGGACAGGCAGATCACTGTGAGTTCTAGGCCAGCCTGGTCTACAAAGCAAGTCCACGACAGCCAAGAATACACAGAGAAACCCCATCTTTAAAAAAAATCATAATTAAAATGTTAATACTAATATGTTGTACTTTATTGGGATTGAAAGTTGCTCTCTGAAAGATGCTGAGAGGGAACAGGTGGGCAAATAAGGTGGCCTGTCAAGAAAAATCACTTGCTGCCCCCTGCTGACCTGAGGCTAGCACTGGCTCTCACATCATGGAGGGGAGAACTGACTCCTGAAAGTTATCCTCTGACCTCACCTGCATGCTGTGCTACATGCTTACAGACATAAACAGATGCAATTTTAAAAAGGTGAGCCAGAGAATAGGAAAAAACACAAAATGTGAATCTCATCAGAGGCTTGTCTCTAGAATGCAGGAAAACCTTACAACTCAATAAGACAACTCAATTTGACATGGACAAAGGGTAGGAGCCAGAGAAAAGCCTCAGCGAGTAAAGGCATTTGCTGAGCAAGCCTGACAACATGAGCTCAATTCCTGAAAGCCCTGTAGAAGGCGAGAGCTGTGGCTCACGTCACGCATCGGTAGTCCTGGGATCCTGTAGAGGCAGAGGACACAGTCAGAAGCCCGTGTCTGCAGCATGGTAGCAGGAATGAGACTACCCAACAAGAAGGTGGAAGGAGAGCACCAGCTCCTGAGAGAGCTGTCTTCTGACCTCCACACGCAAGCTGTGGCACCGTGTGTTCACACACAGACAAACCTTATTACTATTATTATTATTATTATTATTATTATTATTATTATTATTATTGGTCAACAAGGGTTGAGGTTGTCGCTCAGTGATAAAACCTTTCCTTATTATTTCCAGGTATTGGATTTGATCCCCAGCATCACCAAAAAACAAGGGAGGAGCATAAATTCAAATGGATACTTCGAAGTGGTAAAAGATACCCACAATAACTAACCCTCACACAAATTAAAATCATGGAGCTACCAGCATGCAAGCACCCAATAGACTGGGCTTGAAGTGATAAACATTTAGATGTTAAATATACACTTGCTTTACAATGGGAAATTCTTTTAGTTGTTTGCCCAAGAATAAAAGCACATAAAAAACAAAGGGTCATACACAGATGTTCGTCACAAGTTTGCTAGCACCTCAGACTGGGAATGGAACCTGGGTCCTCAGGAGAGCATCCAGTGCTCTTAACCACTAAGCCATCTCTCTAGCCCCACAGATGTGGCTTTAAATTTACAAGTAAGTTGCCAAACAATTTTCATGGGCAGCTATATTCACTGATGGTGTAAAGTATATCACACTCCAGTCATGGCCTTTTGGGCAGAGGGCACACGTCCGTTTTTCCATCTTTTCTGTAACCTCACAGACACCTCTAAATAACATCTAGATTAAGAACAGGAAAGCGTCTCATGGACTTGCTAGCTCCCGAAATCTTAAAGAATGAACCTTGTGGAAGAGGGAATGGAATGATTCTAAAATTCGTAGAAATAGTGTCTTGTAGGCATGACGGAATGCTATAATCATAAACTCAAAGCAGCTGTGTTTGAAGCTGTGGTTACCTGCAAAACACCTGCATAACATCAAGCAAGTTAAATTTCTAGTTGTCATGGTGGGGTAGAATGTGGAGAAGCAGGACTCAGTAGCATCTACCCCTAATTGAGGAGATCTTGTCAGTTGAAGGTTTCTGGGGGAGGGAGTGTTAGATTTCCTTTAGGGTGTGGCCCCTGTTAGTTTTACCATACTTCAGTGGTTGGCCACACACATGGGTATGTGTTCAGCACAATCTGGAGATAGTAAACCAGTCCAGATGGAGAACAGACCAAAGGAAGATTTGCGAAACCAAGGCAAAAGACTGTCAGCAAGGGAGGAGTGTGATGAAGATCCCAATAGATGTAGCAGAGCGTCTCATGTCTGGACCAAAGGCTTAGATGTACAAAAATGGCAATGCTATACAACCTCCTCCTCCTAATACATTAATAGGCTTAATGTAATTTCAACCCAAATTCCAATGTTAAAGAATTTGAAAAAGCAATTATTAGGAACACTCCATGGGCACAGATAGTGAGGACGCTTTAGAGAAAATGAGACAGGGCCTCATACCTGCTTGATGGTTCATGGAACCACTTGGGCAGATGGTTAGATGACGATGTCAAAGGACAGACAATACAGGCACAAGTGGGTCACACTTCACATTTTTTTAATTCATTGGATAACACAGTGGTGCTTGCATTTCTTCCCTAGCAGCAATGCCCAAGCCCAATTTTTCTATTGAATTATTAGTCTTACTGATTTACAAGAGCTTGTCACTTGTTCACAATGTTATCACTTTGTTATTCAAACAAAGTTTGGTAAGAGCAGGACACCAGGCATCCTCCTCTGGCCTCTGCACACACAGCAGTGCGCACACATGTGTACTCACCATACACATACATACCAAGTATTTCAAAAGTCTATCTGTTCTGTGTGATATTAAATCTACTTTATAGTTTCTACTCTTAGGTAAGAGAGATCTATTTAGAAACTAGTTAACTCTTATTTATATAATATTAATATGGAATTTATTTTTAAGTATATGATGACATATAATTTGTCATAACGGTAACACATGGTTATTTTTTATTCTGTACCTTATATTTTGCTCAAGTGACCTCCCAGTAACATTACATTTTTATAAAACAGTTGTATGGTATGAGTGTCTTTTGCCTACATGTATGTGGGCACCACACGAGTGCATATAAAGGCCAGGAGAGGGCACAGGATCCCTTGGAACTAAAGTTGCAGATGTGTGACATCATGTGGGCTCTGGATCCAACCAGTGTTCTCCACAAGAGCAGACATTGCTCTTCCCTGAAGAGTCATCTCTCAGGCCCACATTTAAATTTTTAAAAATCAGAAAAATAGTTTTTTTGAGGACAGCCCATTTTGGGTGTGCTAATATTGAGCCTAGGACATGGGATGGAACCTCATCCCTCCTGTTCCTCACCCTGCACTGCACAAATGGATTACTAAAGGAAGTGGTTGACCAGATGGCTAGTGGTTGCTATGTGTTTTAGAGAGTGGTACATTTATTTGTGCCATCCTTTATGCCTGGAAAAAAAAAACACTTTTCACATTTTCTAGATATGGCTGACTCTTGACTTTGAAATATAGGATGGAGCTAGAGAGATAGAGTGCTTGCTTTTATTCTGGAGAACCTATATTGTGTTCCTAGCATTCATGTTGGGAATGTTTACAAACAATTTTAACTCCAGCTCCAGGATCTCTACACACATGGCATATGAACACATGTACACACATGCACACACACACATCCATACATATATACAGACAGACAGACAAGAGCTCTGGTTGGTCCTGCAGAGAACCCCAGGTTCCTAGCACCCACATGGTGACCTATAACCATCTCTAACTCTAGATTCAGAGGAAATCCTATGTACTCTTCTTCTAAACTATACAGGCATCGAGTGCACACGGGGCACACAGACATTTACACAGGCAAGGTAATCATACACACAATATATCTCAGTAATGTACTAGCTGGGAGGGAGGGTCACAAGCTGGACTAGACCACTAGTCCCCCCCCCCCCCCAGATTGCTGCAGACATCTCTCCCAAGTGAGTCAGGATGTTGCCTGGGTTAAGTGTCTGGCATGGAAGCTGCTGTGCTGGAACTAGTGACTTCACTTGGGCAGTGACCACTGCAGTCACTGGTGACTGAACGGTTGAAAGGTTTGGCGTCAGTGCTTTCCTGTTGTGTCTGTCTTTTCCTGCTTTAACCTTTGGGTCAGATTGCTACTGGAGAGACAGAGTTGGGGACACTGTATTAACCTGGCATCATGAGATTTTGTTTTATTGCTTCATTCCTCTTACTATTTCTGTTTCCTGTCCCAGAGAGAACTTCGTTTATCTTTTAGAGTTCATGTTTTTCTAAGAAGATTCCAGGAACCTGACAAAATCCTGCATCTCCATGCCCTTAAGATAAGAGAAAACCTGCAAATTTCATGAGTTCCTTGTTTTTAATAGCTGAGTAGTATTCCATTGTGTAAATGCACCACAATTTCTGTATCCATTCCTCAACTGAGGGGCATCTGGGTCATTTCCAGGTTCTTCCTATAACGAATGAAGTTGCTACAAACATGGTTGAGCAGATGTCCTTGTTGTATACTTTAGCATGTTTTGGATATATGCTTATGAGTGTTATGGCTGGATCTTGAAGCACTATTCCTAATTGTCTGAGAAAGCGCCAGATTGATTTCCAAAGTGGTTGTACAAGTTTATATTCCCACCAACAATGGAGGAGGATTCCCCTTTCTCCACATCCTCTCCAGCGCTTATTGTAATTTCAGTTTTTGATCTTAGCCATTCTGATGGGTATAAGGTGAAATCACAGGGTCGTTTTGATTTGCATCTCTCTGATGGCTAAGGATGTTGAGCATTTCTTTAAGTGTTTCTCTGCCATTCTATATTCCTCTGCAGAGAATTCTCTGTTTAGCTCTGTACCCCATTTTTTAATTGGATTACTTGATTTGTTGCTGTTTGACTTCTTGAGTTCTTTATATATGCTGGATATTAGCCCTCTTACAGATACAGGGTTGGTGAAGATCCTTTCCCAGTCTGCAGGCTGTCATTTTGTTCTAACAATAGTGTCCTTTGTTTTACAGGAGCTTTTCAGTTTCATGAGGTCCCATTTATTGATTGCTAATCTTAGAGCCTGTGCAGTTGTCTCCTGTGCCAATGAGTTCAAGGCTCTTTCCCACTTTCTCCTCTAATAGATTTAGTGTTTCTGGTTTTATGTTGAGGTCTTTGATCCACTTGGACTTGAGTTTTGTGCAGGGTGATAAGTATGGATCTATTTTCATTTTTCTACATGTAGACATACAGTTAGACCAGCACCCTTTGTTGAAGATGCTGTCTTTTTTTCCATTTAATGGTTTTGGCTTCTTTGTCAAAAATCAAGTATCTGTACGTGTGTGGGTTTGTTTCTTGGTCTTCTATTTGATTCCATTGATCCACCATTCTGTTTTGCTGGGATCTATTAAAGATCATCCTAAGTGAGGTATTCCAGAAGCAGAATGACACACATGGTATATACTCACTTATAAGTGGATATTAGACATAATAGAGGATAAGCGTACTAAACTCTGTCCACCTAAAGAAGCTAAGCAAGGAGGACCCTGGGTACGATGAGCAATCCTCACTCAGAAAGGCAAACAGGATGGACATCAGAAGAGGGAGAAAACATGAAACAGGACAGGAGCCTACCAGAGGGCCTCTGAAAGACTCTACCCAGCAGTGTATCAAAGCAGAGGCTGAGGCTCATAACCAAACTTTGGGCAGAGTGCAGGGAATCTTATGAAAGAAAGGGGAGATAAAAAAATCTTGGGGGAACAAGGGCTCTACAAGGAGAGCAACAAAACCAAAAAATCTGGGCCCAGGGATCTTTTCTGAGACTGATACTCCAACCAAGGACCATGCATGGAGATAACCTAGAACCCCTGCACAGATATAGCCTATGACAGTTCAATATACAAGTGGGTTCCCTAGTAAGTTGAACAGGGACTGTCTCTGATGTAAACTCAGTGGCTGGCTCTTTGATCACCTCCCCCTGAGGGGGGACCAGCCTTACCAGGCCACATAGAAAGACAATGCAACCAGTCCTGATGAGACCTGATAGGATAGTGTCAGATGGAAGGGGAGGAGGCCCTACCCTATCATTGGACTTGGAAAGGGACTTGGGAGGAGATGGTGAAAGGAAAGTGGGGTTGGGAGGGAATGAGGGAAGGGGCTACAGCTGGGGTACAAAGTGAATAAACTGTAATTAATATAAAAAGCAAAAATAAAAATTAAAAAGCTTTAGAGTCATTAAAAAAAAGATAAGAGTAAAACCATTTGAAGGAGTTTGCCAGCATGGGTGACCTTGAAACATGAATGTACATAACTCAAGCTTCTACGAAACTATTTGCAACCTTCCTTCTTCAATCTTGTCCTCAAGATTCTCCAATTGCCCCAAAGCATGGAGCTTTCTTTCCAGGCTGCCAGCATCCACAATAAAGGCTACCCTCCCTCCCCAACAGCCTGTCTTCATTATTAACTTTAAAGTACAGAACTCCCAGTCCTGTGAAGCAAGGACCCATGAGGGTGGAACCAGACAGCCTAGAGGTTTCAGGGACTGGGCCACTGGGCGTTGGTGGCTCTTGAGCTATGACCTGCATTCCAGGATGTGCCACTGCAAGTTTCTAGTTTCTGCTTTCTACTTTTTAGTTTCATTTCTCTAAATTTGGGTGGTGATAGAAAACAGCAACCTGGAAGGAAGTGCAAGTTGGAGCAGTTTGCTTGCAGATTTTCAACTCTGAATAGTCATCTAAAAAGTTTTCCAGTTTGGTTTCTCTGCCAGTGTGATGAAGAGCATGGCCCAATGTAACTCACCGGAGGAAAGGGTTTATTTGGCTAACCGGTTACAGTCATCATCCAGGGGAAACAGGGAAGGAAGGAGCAGCAATGCTTTCTGGCTTGCTTCCCTTGGCTCTCTAAACCTGCTGTGCAGCACAACCCACAGCCACCTGCTCAGTGGTGGTGCTGCCCTCAGTGGCCTGTGCCTTCCTCCATCAATTAGCAACCAGGAAAATGCCCCACAGGCCAATCTGGCGGAGGCAAGTCTGTTGTTCCTCTTCCAGGTGTGTCAGGCACAACCACAGTAGCCCTCAAACAGCTTGAGAGAGACCACACCAGGCTCCACTACCTGCCTGTGCTCAGCTGAAGGAAGAAAAGGTCTCCACTTCTGAAAATTCAACCACACCCTCTGGCCTATGCAGGAGTATCTTTAACCAACCCAAAATGAACAGGCCCTAGACCCCTCTGCCAGTAAGGAGTCTTTATTCAGCACCATGGGCTACAAAGCACCACAGAAATGCAGAGATTTCAGACCCTGTGACAAAATTATTGATAGAGGCACCAACATACAGAAATTCTTACTTTAAAAGTTCAGTGCTTTGCTGGGAATTAAATATAGACTCCAGAAAGGCCTGCACTCTGAGAGGATGAAGTACAGACTGGGCCTGGCAGAAGGAAGGACAACTAAAGAAGACAATGTGCACAGCCTGAGCAAAATGAAAGGTCCTAGCACAGGATGACAAGTGCCTGGGGTTGGTCCTGGAGAAGTCCTTTCTCACTCTTCAGTAAGAGTAGATGAAGACTTGTGATTCTGAGGAAAGCCTCTAACTTCAAAGATAAAGCCAGGGGAGGTGTGGAGGAAACAGACAAGCAGGTAGACAGAGGCCTTGAAGGGAACTATCACATGATTGCATGTGTGTGCATTTACACACACATACTCAATGAAATGGTATATTAAGCTTTTATTGCATATTATTTTGTATGCATATCACTATGTGCATATGTGTACCATGAAACACACATGGCAGTAAGAGCTACTTCAGGTTATAATAATTCTCTCCTAGCATGTGGGTCCCAGGGTCTGAGGTCAGGATGTTATGCTTGGCAGCATGTGCCTTTATCTGCTCAGCTATCTCTTTGGCCCACAGCTAATATCTTAAAAGACAAACAACTATTATATCCATGGGCCAAAACAGGATTCACACTGGGCATGGTGGCTCACACCTTTAACCCCAGAACTGGCAGAGACAGATCCAGGCCCATCTCTATGAGTCTGAGGCCAGCCAGGGCTACACAGTGACACTGCATGTCAAACAACAAAAGAGTCCTTAAACAAGAAAAGAACACTCTTACACACAAAAGTAACAGGTGCTGGAGACATGGATCAGTGGGTAGAGCTCTGGCATACAGACACAAGGACCTGAGTTCTCCACTCCTCAGCACTCCATAAACTCAGTAATCTCAGGACCTCAGGGGACAGAGGCAGGCAGAATGCTGGGCTTGCTGGCCACCCAGTCTAGGTGAAATGACAAGCCAGGTTCAATGTAGACTATCTCCAGGGGACAAGAAGATTGATAAAGTAGAACATCCAAAGTCTATACTCACTTACATACACGAATAGAAAAAAACAAGATCAGAAAAATACAGTGTAATACATAGGCAGACACAGATTCAGACAGTAAGTCTGAATACAGGGAATATGAAATTAGAGAATTCAAATCTTAACTTGCTTGTAGTAAAATGACTTCAAAGGGCAGTGCCTTTATTTCTAGCCTTAATGTAACACTGATATATTGTTGGCAATTCACTATTACTTCCTAACGTGTTTGTCTAAAACAGAGAGTAACTGACGGCTCTCTAATTGATCTTAAGGCCTGCTCAACAAGAAGGAGATTATGGTTGATCCTAAAAACCTAGCTAAGTACTCAGGGATAGTGATGTCACAGATGTTGGAGGAGAACTTAGAGCTGCCACCTTACTAGACCAGCTTAATCCCTGACTGCACTGTAAATATGTCTTATTTTATTTTATTTTATTTTATTTTATTTTATTTTATTTTATTTTATTTTATTATTAGTTACATTTTATTAACTCTGTATCTCAGCTGTATCCTGCTCCCTTATTCCCTCCCAATCCCACTCTCCCTCCCTCATCTCCTCCTTGCCCCTTTCCAAGTCCACTGATTGGGAAGGACCTCCTCCCCTTTCATCTGACCCTGTTTTATCAGGTATCTTCAGGACTGGCTGCCAAGTCCTCCTCTGTGGCTTAGCAGGACTGCTCCTCCCTTGGGGGTAGGGAGGTGCATCTCTCTAATGGCTAGGGATGTTGAACATCTCCTTATGTGTTTCTCTGCCATTCTATATTCTTCTACAGAGAATTCTCTGTTTAGCTCCATACCCCATTTTTTAATTGGGTTGCTTAAATTATTGCCTTTTAACTTCTTTAGTTCTTTATATATTCCAGATATCAGCCCTCTGTCAGATGTTGGGTTGGTGAAGATCCTTTCCCAATTTGTAGGCTGTCGTTTTGTTTTGACGACAGTGTCTTTTGCTTTACAGAAGCTTTTCAGTTTCATGAGGTCCCATTTATTAATTGTTGCTCCTAAGGCCTGTGCTGATGGTGTTCTGTTCAGGAAGTTGTCTCCTTTGCCAATGAGTTCTAGGATCTTCCCCACTTTTTCTTCTAACCGATTTAGAGTATCTCGTTTTATATTGAGGTCTTTGATCCACTTGGACTTTAGTCTTGTGCAGGGTGATAAATATGGATCTATTTTCATTTTTCTGCATGTAGACATCCAGTTGGACCAGCACCATTTGTTGAAGATGCTGTCTTTTTTCCATTTAATGGTTTTGGCTTCTTTGTCAAAAATGAAGTATTCATAGGTGTGTGGGTTTATTTCTGGGTCTTCTATTTGGTTCCATTGATCAACCTTTCTGTTTCTATGCCAGGACCAAGCAGTTTTTATTACTATTGCTCTGTAGTACAACTTGAGATTAGGGATGGAGATACCTCCAGAGGATCTGTTGTTGTACAGGATTGTTTTGGAAATTCTGGGGTTTTTGTTTTTCCATATGAAGGTGAGAATTTTTCTTTCAAGGTTTGTAAAGAAGTGTGTTGGTAATTTGATGGGAATTGCACTGAATCTGTAGATTGCTTTTGGCAGGATGGCCATTTTCACTATGTTAATCCTACCAATCCATGAGCACGGGAGATCTTTCGATCTTCTGATGTCTTTTTCAATTTCTTTCTTCAGAGACTTAAAGTTTTTTTTTTTTCAAACAGGTCTTTCACCTGCTTGGTTAGAGTCACCCCAAGGTACTTTATGTTATTAGTATTATGTTATATTAGTATTAGTATTAGTATTAGTAATAGTAATAGTAATATGTTATTGTGATGGATGTTATTTCCTTTCTTTCTCGGCCCTTTTGTTTTGGGAATACATGAGGGCTTCTGATTTTTTTGAGTTAATTTTGTATCCAGCCACTTAGCTGAAGGTGTTTATCAGCTGAAGGAATTCCCTGGTAGGATTTTCTGGTTGAGTTTTTGGGGTCATTCAGGTATACTATCATATCATCTGTGAATAGTGAAACTTTGACTTCCTCCTTTCTGATCCTTTTGTATCCCCTTGACCTCCCTTACTTGTCTTATTGCTCTGGCTAGGACTTCAAGTACTATGTTGAAGAGGTATGGAGAGAGTGGGCAGCCTTGCCTTGTCCCTGATTTCAGTGGGATTGCTTTAAGTTTCTCTCCATTCAGTTTGATGTTGGCTATAGGCTGGCTGTATATCGCCTTTACTATGTTTAGGTATGTGCCTTGTATCCCTGATCTCTCCAAGACTTTAAACATGAATGGATGTTGGATTTTTGTCAAATGCTTTTTCGGCATCTAGCGAGATGACCATGTGGTTTTTCTCCTTCAGTTTTTTTATATGGTGAATTACATTGATGAATTTCCATATATTGAACCACCCTGGCATGCCAGGGATGAAGCCTACTTAGTCATGGTGGATGATATCTTTGATGTGTTCTTGGATTTGGTTTGCAAGTATTTTATTGAGTATTTTTGTGTCAATGTTCATAAGAGAGATCGGTCTGAAGTTCTCTTTTTTTGTTGGAACTTCATGTGGTTTAGGTATTAAAGTGACTGTGGCTTCATCGAATGAGTGTGGTAATGTTCCTTCTGCTTCTATTTTGTGGAATAATTTGGAGAGAATTGGAGTTAATGCTTGTTTGAAGGTCTTGTAGAATTCTGCACTGAAACCATCTGGCCCTGGGCTTTTTTTTTTTTTTTGGAGGGGAGGCTGTTGATGGCTGCTTCAATTTCCTTGGGGGATATAGGGCTGTTCAATCTTTCTACCTGATCTTGACTTAATTTTGGTAGATAGAATCTATCAAGAAAATTGTCCATTTCTTTTAGATTTTCGAACTTTGTGGCATATAGGCTTTTGTAGTATGACCTAATGATTGTTTGGATTTCCTCATTGTCTGTAGTTATGTCCCCCTTTTCATTTCTGATTTTGCTGATTTGGATAGGTTCTCTCTGCTTTTTAGTTAGTTTGGCTAAGGGTTTGTCGATCTTGTTAATTTTCTCAAAGAACCAGCTCTTGGTTTCATTGATTCTTTGAATTGTTTTATTTGTTTCTAATTGGTTGATATCAGCCCTGAGTTTGATTATTTCCAGCAGTCTGTTCCTCTTGGGTGTTTCTGCTTCTTTTTTTTTTTTTTTTTCCCTAGGGCTTTCAGTTGTGCCATTAAGTTGTTTGTATGAGATGTTACAAATTTCTTCTTAAAGGCACTTAGTGCTATGAGTTTTCCTCTAAGCACTGCTTTCATTGTGTCCCATAAATTTTTGTATGTTGTGCCTTCATTTTCATTGAATTATAGGAAGTCTTTAATTTCTTTATTTCATCCTTAACCCAGCTGTCATTGAGAAGTAGGTTGTTAAGTTTCCGTGTGTGTGTAGGCTTTTTGCTATTTCCATTGTTGTTAAGGTCCAGCTTTAGTCCATGGTGGTCAAATAGTATACAGGGAATTATTTCAATCTTCTTATATCTGTTGAGGCTTGCTTTGTGACCAACTATATGGTCTATTTTGGTGAATGTTCCATGAGGTGCTGAAAAGAATGTATAATCTTTTGAGTTTGGGTGAAAACTCCTGTACACATCTATTAGGTCCATTTGAATTAGGACGTTTCTAAGTGCCTTTATTTCCCTGTTTGGCTTCTGTCTAGATTATCTGTCCCTTGGTGATAGTGGGGTGTTGAAGTCTCCCACTATTAAGGTGTTGGGGTTGATGTGTGATTTAAACTTTAATAATGTTTCATTTACGAATGTAAGTGCTCTGGTATTTGGGGCATAGATGTTCAGAATTGTGATGTCCTCTTGGTGGATTTTTCCTTTGATGAGTATGTAGTGCCCCTCTAACATCCTTTTTGATTAGTTTTGGTTGAAAGTCTATTTTATTAGATATTAGGATAACCACTCCTGCTTGTTTTTTGGGTCCATTTGCTTAAAAAACAGTTTTCCAGCCTTTTACTCTGAGGTAGTGTTTATCTTTTTTTGTGTAGATGTGTTTCTTGGATGCAGCAGAATGTTGGATCCTGTTTCCATTTTGTTAGTCTGTGTCTTTTTATTGGAGAGTTGAGTCCATTGATGTTGATAGATAATAATGACCATTGAATGTTATTTCCTATTATTGTGGAGTTGGTGGTGTTACTGTGAATCATTGCTTGTTTGCTTTTGATTTTTGTTGGAAATTATCTTTAACCTATGTTTTCTTGGGTGTAGTTGTTTTCATTGGATTGGAATTTTCCTTCTAGTATCTTCTGTAGGGTTGGTTTGCTGTTCAAATATTGCTTAAATTTAGATTTGTCATGGAATATTTTGTTTTCTCCATCTATGTTGACTGAAAGCTTTGTAGGGTATAGTAGCCTAGGTTGGCATCTGTGGTCTCTTAGAGCCTGCATGATATCTGCCCAGGCCCTTCTGGCTTTCATAGTTTCTGATGGGAAGTCCAGTGTGATTCTGATAGGTCTACCTTTATATGTTACTTGGCTTTTTTCCCTTGCTGCTTTTAGTATCTTTTCTTTGTTCTGTAGATTAAGTGTTTTGACTATGATGTGGCGTGAGGAGTTTCTTTTCTGGTCTAGTCTATTTGGTGTTCTGTAGGCCTCTTGTATGTTTGTGGACATCTCTTTCTTTAGGTTGGGAAAATTTTCTTCTATGATTTTCTTGAAAATATTTTCTGGACCTTGGAGCCTGGAATCCTCTTCTTCATCAATTCCTATTATTCTTAGATTTTGCCTTTTCATGGCATCCTTGATTTCTTGGATGTTTTGTGTTTGGGATTTTTCTGATTTTATTTTTTCTTTGAGAGAAGTATCAATTTCTGCGAGTGTATCTTCAGCACCTGATATTCTCTCTTCCATTTCTTATATTCTATTAGTGATGCTTACCTTTGTGGTTCCTTCTCTTTTCTCTTAAGTTCTCCAGTTCCAGGGTTTTCTCAGTTTGTGTTTTCTTTATTGATTCTAATTCTGTTTTCATGCCTTGCAACATTTCCTTCATCTGCTTGAATGTGGATTCCTGTGTCTCCAAGATGGTCTCTATTTTTTTGTTTGTTTCCTCTCTTAATGCCACTACTTCTGCCTCCATTTGTTTGGCTATATTTGCCTGTGTTTCTTTGAGAGCTTCGTTCACTTTGTTTTTCTTTGTTTCCATTTGGGAGGCCAAATCTTTGAGAGATTTATTTGTTTCCTCTTTAACTGTTTAAATCTGTATGACTATTTCTCTAAGATATTTGTTGGTTTCCTCTTTATGTGCCTCAAATAACTGGATAATCATAGCTTTAAAATCATTTTCTTGTGTTTCTGATGAGTTGGAGTATCCATTAATTTTGGGGTTTGCCGGTGAAGCCATGATATATTGATTTATGTTGGTTGTGTTCTTTCACCAACCCCTAGCCATTTGGTTATCAGTAGTGTTCACTGTTTGTTCCTAGATTCTGCAGATCAGACTGGTCTTTCTCTGGTGTCTAGAGAATTGTTCAGGAAAATGAGGGAGGTCCAGTGGTTTCAGTGTGTGCGTTGGTGATTCAGCTATACCTGTAGGAGGAAAGTTTGCAGGCACAGAAGGGCAAATGCGGGGTAGCCTGTGATTGAGCGTTTTCGTGTAGGTATGTCCTAAGGGACAGGGTGTTGGAGAATGAAGAGGCCTTCAGTGTGTGAGAGGGGTGTCTTGCAGGCACTGAAGGTGTTGCAGGCGCTTAAGGGATCACAAGTGCTGTTGAAGATTGCAGGCAGGTATAGTTTTTGCAGGTCTGCTAGGCTTTGGTGGTTACTCAGCTGGTTATCTGCCAGTGAGGGGTTGGATGGCCCATACAATCACTGGCTGGGCAGTCCCATGTAGTCAGTGCTGCCACTTGCAGACTTGGGATCTAGGAAGGACTCTACTGTGGATCTGAGTCTCTGTGCCAAAGAGTGGCTCTGGCGGGGTGGGGTTTCCAGAGGTGTGTGCACTCAGCTCTCCACTGCGGCTGAGAGGCCTGAAGCCCTGCCTCTGCTGTCTTGGGTCCCAGGCACTGAGCTGTGTGGATTTGGGGTCCAGGAAGGATTGTTCTGTAGAACTGTGTCTTTGTGGTTGGCACTCTGTGGTTGGGCCTGCGCTCTGGCACTGGCAGTGGGTGCTTTTTGGTGTGGCAGGGTTTCCGGAGTTGTGTGCGCTGCTGTAAGACTGGGTTTCCAGAGGTGTGTGGGCTACAGCGGGGCAGGATTTCCTGTGGTGGGTGCGCTCAGGCGGGGAGGGTTTTCCGGAGGTGTGTGCTCTCTGGCAGGGTGGGATTTCTGGGGGGATGTGAGCTCCGCTGCTCTTTTTGTGGGGTTGGAGGAAGGATGCTCCCTGGGTCTGGCGCTCGGCAAGAGGGTGCTAGGTGGGCCTGGGGTGTGGGCTCCTTGGACATGTGTCTGAGGGGTGGTGTTCAGCGGGCGGTTACAGCTGTCCGCTGCTAAGGGGCCTGGAGGCTGTCTCTGCTGTCTTGGTCAGCACTCAGCTACCTGGTGCTGTGTGTAGGTTTCCCTGTGCAGGAGGCCCGGACAAGGGAAGCGCCCCACTTCCTTCCCAGAGAAGTCCGCGCCCGATCTAAATCTACAGGCACTCTGTGCTTCTGTGGTGTCCCTTCTCCTTTAGAAAGCCCAAAAGTCCAAATTCTAGTTTCGATTGTCTCTCCACTCACCAATTTTGGAGATTCATGTCCTCTGCCTCTCCAAAATGGTGAGCTCTGTTTGCCACCATCTTGGAACCCTCAAGAAGGTGTTCTTGATAGAACAATCCTCTTGGAGAAAGTTCTCTAGAGAGCCTGATCTGCATTACCTAGTGTTGGCCTACTGCTAGCACTGTGCATTTCATAGCAGAAACTTGCTCTTTTCTGTTTTTGTTTTTGTTTTTTTTTTCTCCACAGATAGATGAAACAATAACTTTTGGAAACAAAAAATAAGAAATAAATGTTTTGAGACTACATGCTTGAAAATGTCTGCTTTAGATGTTGTTGCTATTTTGGCAGGGTATAGAATTCTTAACTACTTGACATTTATATTATCATTGTACTGCTTCACTGTCTACAAAACATCTGTTTTCACCCTTCTGTTGGGTGCTTGGTGAGTTTTCTGTCTGAAATCTTTGTTCTTCAGTGTAAGAAAATTTTAAACAGTTTAAAGATTTCAGTTTAAAATTGTTTTTGCAATTAGTTATTAAAATATTATAATTAAAATGTCTTTCTAATTTCTTACTGTAATATCTTTATTCTTAGAGAATTTCAAACAATGTGTTTTGATCATATTCTCATCCTTTCACCATTTTTCCTCCCAACCTTGTTTATTTGTGTTTTTTTTTTAAACCTAGCATGCTGGGGACAGTATGCTGTCCTCATACTCCTGTCTACCAAAACACGAGGTGCCATACCCTTAAATATATTATGCCCACAAAAGCCATCAACTATCAATTCTCCTCAGACATGGGGCTCTTGAGATCCACTTCCTCTTGCTAGAAGGTTGACCGATTTGTTCTTTATAGGCAGAGACAATTGCACTAGGTTCCTGACTGTAGAGAACCTTTCATGTCCAGGAAATACTGCTTCAGTTCAGTCCTTGAATTCTAGCTTTTCTGATAATCCCTGAGCCAACTTTTGATTTTTTTTTCAAATTACAACTTTTTTTGAGGTTATAATAAAATCACATTCCCCCATGTACATCCTCTGTACTGTCCCCCATCCAGCCCAGCTCTCTTTCAAATTCATGCCCTCTTTTGTTTTCAATTGTATGCATGTGTGTATGTAGTTAGAAAAATTCATATATTCCTATATATCATATTTAATATACATGTATATATACATATTCTGCACAATCTGTATAATGTACTTGTATTTACTACATGTTTGTGTCTATCTCTGTATATGTGTGTTTATTTAGGAATATGTATATATTTCTATATCATAGTGTGTATGGTATGTGTATATATATATATATATATATATATATATACATATACATATGCTGCTCAGTCTGTATAATGTTACTTGTACGTGTATGTTTTCAAGGTTGCTGTTGGTGACCAATTGATATGTTCTTCCTTGGAGAAGACTTGTTTCTTCTGCTCTCAGCACTCTCTGGTTATCTGCAGTCTTTGTGGAGGGTTGAGGCCTTCTGGGCTTTCCCTTCCCATGTTAGCATGACTTTGGTGTCATCCTTGATCAGCTCATGATTAGGCAACCATGTTGGCAAGACTTCAAGGCTGTAGCTTCTCAGTCATTTCTATGAGACACATCTCACAGCAGACTTCCTGTTCCTGTGGCTCTTGCAGTCTTTCTGGCTCTTATGCATTGATCCTGAGGGGTAGGAGTTGTGTTGGAGTTGTGTTGGTGTTTTCATTGGGGCTGGGCTCTGCAGCTGCGTTTTGATCAGCTGTGGTTTTCTATAACAATCTCCATCTGTTTTTGCTCTGAGGTGATAAAGGGTGAGAGCTATACTTATCCATGGGCATAAAGACACATATTTACTGAAAAGCAAAATGACCCTGAGATTTCACCTTATGCCCATCAGAATGGCCGAGCTCAAAAACTCAAGAGACAACACATGCTGGAGAGGTTATGGAGAAAGGGGAACCCTCCCTCATTGCTGGTGGGAATGTAAACTGGTACAACCACTATGGAAATCAAACTGGCACTTTCTCAGACAATTAGGAATAGTGCTACCTCAAGATCAGCCATACCACTCCTAGGCATATATCCAAAAGATGTTCAAGTTCACAAGAAGGACATTTGCTCAACCATGTTTGTAGAAGCTTTACTTGTAATAGCTAGAACCTGGAAACAACCCAGATGTCCCTCAGTGGAGGAATGGATACAGAAATTGTGGTACTTTTAGACAATGGAATACTACTCAACAATTAAAAACAAGGAAATCATGGATTTTGCAGGCAAATGGTGGGATCTAGAAAAAAATCATCCTGAGTGAGATATCCCAGGAGCAGAAAGAGACACATGGTATATACTCACTTATAAGTGGTTACTAGACCTATAAGATAGGATAAACATACTTAAATATGTATACCTAAAGAAGATAAACAAGAAAGAGGACCAGGGGTAAGATGATCAATCCTCATCTAGAAAGACAAAGTGGATGGATATTGGAAGTAGGAGAAAACAAGTAACAGGACAGTATCGTACTACAGAAGGCACTTGAAAGACTCTACCTAAAAGTGTATCAAAGCAGATGCTGAGACCCATAACCAAGCCTTTGGCAGAGTGTAGGGAATCATATGAAGGAAGGAGGAATTAGTATAACCTAGAGGGGACAGGGAGCCCCACAAGGTCCAAATATATCTGGGCACAGGGGTCTTCTCTGAGACTGTTTATCCAACCAAGGGTCATGCATGGATATAACCTACAACCCCTGCTCAGACATAGCCCATGGTAGCTCAGTATCCAAGTGGGTCCCCTAGTAAGAAGGACAGGAATTGTTTCTGACATGAACTCAATGTCTGGCTCATTGAGCTTCCCCTCCTCCCCAAGGGAGGATGAGGCTTGCTAGGCCACAGATAAGGACATTGCAACTATCCTGAAGATACCTGATAAGCTAGAGCCAGATGGAAGGAGAGGATGACACCCCCTCTCAGTGGACTCGGAAGGGGGCAGGGAGGAGATGAGGGAGGGAGGGGAGGATTGGGAGGGAAAGAGGGAGAGGGCTACAGCTGGGATACAAGTGATTATATAAAATTATTTAAAAATAAAAAAATATTAAAAAAATTTTTTCACTGTAAGATCTAAAAAACAAAAACAAAAAAAAAAAAAAAAAAAGAACACCTTCTTCTGAATGTGGACTCCAAAAGGAGACCTAAAAAAAAAAAGAGGCTGCTTCATAGCAGTGCATTTAGACACAATTTGTTGTACTAATCAAGACTTCTTGCTTCATTTTAGTAACTGCCTAGAGTCCTTCCATCATTACTATGAATATCTTGCCTCATCTGCCTGCAGTTCCAACTGTTGCTTACATTTTTAATGCAGTTCCTTTCAGGTTATATAACAAAATTTTGACTAGCTTTAAGGTTCCCTTTACTCCTACCTCTATTCTGTGTCAAAAATATTAACTCCCTTCCAGGTTTCTGTGTTTCTTTTGTCTTGTGCATTGAGTCACTACAAGGAAACTGGGAAGTTTCATCTTCACAAAATATGTTCAGAATGGCCCCCTGCTGGAATGGTTAGTGGGATAATGGAGTAATAAATTACTTGGGAGGGCTGAGGATGTTGTTCTATGGTAGAGTGAGTCCCTACATGCAGGAGACCATGGGCTTAATCCCCAACAAAAAAAGAATACTTTCAATTTATGTGCATAAAGTTATCTCTTACACAGTCTTCAGACCATTGTTTCTCATTTGCAGTTCTCAATGGTCAATGAATTGTCAGAAATTTAATATCAAATTTGTAGGTTAAAGATGTATAATTTGAGCACCACAAAGAAACCTTCTCCAAAATCAACCATATAGTTGGTCACAAAGCAAACCTCAACCAATAGAAGAAAATTGAATCAACGTATTAAACTTTATCAAATCATCATAGATTAAAGCTGGATGTCAATAACACCAGAAATAACAAAAAGCCTACATACTCATGAAAACTGAGCAACTCCCTACTCAATGACCACTGGGTCAAGAAAGAAATGAAGAAATGAAAGACTTCTTAAAATTCAATAAAAATGAAGGCACAATATTTCCAAACTTATGTGACACAATGAAAGCACTGCCAAGAGGAGAGTTCATAGCACTAAGTGCCTTCATAAAGAAATTAGAGAGATCCCATGGTAGCAACTTAACAGCTCATCTGAAAGCTTTAGGAAAAAAAAGAAGAAGAAGAAGCAAACATACCCAGAAAGAGTAGACAACTGGAAATAATCAGACTCAGGGCTAAAATCAGTAAGTTAGAAAAAGAGAACAATACAGCTGGAATACAGATGTAATCTGTATTAGTTACAAATTAGTTACAAATGTTACTAATAAGAAAAAAATAAAATTAAAAAAAAATAAAAACAAAACAGAACAACAACAACAAAAGAAACAGAGAACAATAGAGAGACTCAACAAAATCAAGAACTGGTTCTTTGAGAAAATCAACTAGATAGACAAACTCTTAGCCAAAACAACTAAAAGGTAGAGAGACACTATCCAAATCAACAAAAATAAAAGAGAGACATAACAACAGACACTGAGGAAATCCAAACAATTATTAGGTCCTACTGCAAAACTCTGTATTCCACAAAATTTGGAAATCTGAATGAAAAGGACTTTCTTGACAGATTCCACTTACAGAAGTTGAATCAAGATCTGGTAAACAAGTTAAGTACTCCTATAACCCCTAGAAATAGAAGCAGTCATTAAAAGCCTCACATCCAGGGACAGATGGTTTTAGCACAGAATTCTACCAGACTTTCAAAGAAGAAGTATTACCAATATTCCTCAAACTATTCCACAAAATAGAAAAAAGAAAGAACACTGTCAAACTTATTTTTGAGGACACAGTCCCTGATACCTACACCACACAAAAACCCAACAACAAAAAAAGAGAATTTCAGACCAATTTCCCTTATGAACATTGATGCAAAAATACTCAACAAAATATTAACAAACCAAATCGAAGAACACATCAAAAATATCATCCACCATGATCAAGTAGGATTTATCCCAGGCATGCAGGCGTGGTTTAAGATATGAAAATCCCTCCCCTATCAGTGGACTTGGGGAGGGGCATGCATGCAGAGGGTGGAGGAAGGGAGGGATTGGGACAGGAGGAGGGAGGGAACCACAGGGGGATACAAAGTGAATAAAGTGTAATTAATAAAGAAAAAAATGTACCACTTAAAAAAAGATATGAAATTATATCAACATAATCTACCATATAAACAAACTTAAAGAAAAAAACCCCACATGATCATCTCATTAGATGCTAGAAAAGCATTCAACATAGTCCAACAACCCTTCATGTTAAAAGACTTGGAAAGATCAGGGTTACAAGACACTTACCTCAACACAATGAAGGAATATACAGTATGTCTATAGCCAGCATCAAACTCAATGGAGAGAAACTTAAATCAATCCCACTGAAATCAGGGACAAGGCAAGACTGTCCACTTTTTTCTTAACTCTTCAATATAGTACTTGAAGTCCTAGCCAGAGTACTAAGACAACTGAAGGAGATCAAGAGGATACATATTGAGGAGAAAGAAATCAAAGTATCGCTATTTGCAGATCATATGATAGTATACGTAAGTCAACCCCAAAATTCCACCAGAGAGCTCCTAGAGCTGATAAACACCTTTAGCAAAGTGAATGAATACAAAATTAATTTTAAAAAACAGTATCCCTCCTGAATACAAACAGAAAACAGGCTGAGAAAGAAATTAGGGAAATATACCTTTCACAATAGCTACAGATAATATAAAGTATCTTGTGTAACTCTAACCAAGTAAGTAAAAACCTGTATGACAAGAACTTCAAGTGTCTAAAGAAAGAAATTGAAGAAGGTATCAAAAGATAGAAAGAGGTCCCATGCTCATAGATTGGTAGGATTAACATAGTAAAAATGACTACAGAGCAGCCTACAGAGTCAGTGTAATCTCCTTCAAAATACCAACACAATTCTTTACAGACCTTGAAAGAACAATTTTAAACTTCATATGGGAAAACAAAACAAAACAAAAAAAAAAAAAGAAAAGCTAAAACAATCCTGTACAATAAAAGAACTTCTGGAGGTATTTCTGTCTCTGACTTCAAGCTATACTACAGAGCAACAGCAATATAAACCTGCATGGTACTGGCACAGACACAGACTGGCAGATCAATGGAATTGAAACGAAAACCCAGCAATAAACCCACTCACCTATGGCCACTTAATTTTTGACAAAGAACCAAAACCATACAATGAAAAAAAGAAAGCATCTTCAACAAATGGTTCTGGTCTAACTAGATGTCTACACGTAGAAAAATGCAAGTAGATCTATATTTATCACCCTGCACAAAACTCAAGTCCAAGTGGATCAAAGACCTCAACATAAAACCAGATACAGTAAATCTACTAGAGGAGAAAGTGGGGAAGAGCCTTGGATTCACTGGCACAGGAGACAACTTCCTGAACAGAACATCAACAGCCCAGGCTCTAAGATCAACAATTAATGAATGGGACCTCATGAAACTGAAAAGCTTCTGTAAAGCAAAGGACACTGTCAATAGAACAAAATGGCAGTCTACAGATTGGGAAAAGATCGTCACCAATCCTATATCTCACAAAGGGCTAATATCCAAAATATTTATAGAACTCAAGAAATTAAACTCCAACAAACCAAATAATCCAATTAAAAAATTAGGTACTGAGCAAAACAGGGAATTTGCAATAGAGGAATCTCGAATGGCAGAGATGCACTTAAAGAAATGCTCAATGTCCTTAGGGTATCAGGGGAATGGAAGTCAAAAAGACTCTGAGATTCCATCTTACACCCATCAGAATGGCTAAGATAAAAAACACTCAGGTGATAGCACATGTTGGCGAGGTTGTGGAACAAGGAGAATACTCTTCCACCACTGGTGAGAGTGCAAATTTGTACAACCATTTTGGAAATCAATCTGTTGCTTTTTCAGAAAACTGAGAATAACTCTACCTCAAGACCCAGCTATACAACTTGTGGGTATATACCCCAAAAAATGTTCTACCATACAACAAGAACACTTACTCAAGTACATTCTTAGCAGCTTTATTTGTAACAGCCAGAATCTGGAAACAACCTATATGTCCCTCAAGTGAAGAATGGATAAAGAAATTGTGGTACATTTACACAATGGAATATTACTCAGCTATTAAAAACAAGAAAATAATGAAATTTGCAGGCAAATGGATGGAACTATAAAAGGTCATCCTGAGGGAATTAACCTAGAAACAGAAAGACACACATGGTATATACACACTTATAAGCAGATTCTAGCCATAAACATACTACAATTCACAACAAAGAAGATAAGTAACAAGGAAGGCCCAAGAAAGGATGCTTAAATCTCACTCAGAAGGAGAAATAGAATAGACAATGGAAGTGGTTCAAGAGAGAAAGCCATGTAGGAGAGAGAGTACAGAGAGAAATGAGGGTTGAGACCAGACCTGGGGTAAGCTGGTGTGAGGTGATAGAGGGCCTACAGAGAAACCGGGGGTTGGGGTGGGGAGTGGCATTTCGATGACAAGCTGGAGACCTCAGACAGGGTAGGCTTCTATGAGGATATGGGGGTGACTCTAGCTGAGACTCCTAGTAATGGGTCATGAAGACTGAAGGGAACACCCTCTAACTAGACAGGCTTCCTAGAGAGGAAGGGGAATACCAAACTACCCACAAAAACTTTGACCCAATATTTACCCTGCCTACAAGATGTGCAGGGATAAAGATAGAGCAGAGATTGAAGGAAGGTCCAACAAATACCTGGCCCAACCTGAGACTCACCCCGTGGGAGAGAGCCAACTCCATGACACTATTAACAATATTCTGCTATGTTTATAGCTGTCCTGTGTGAGGCTCCACTCAGCAGCAGATTGAAAGAATGTGAAGACTCACAGCCAAACACTGGGAAAAGCATAGTGGGTCTTGAGGAAAAGTGGGGGAGAAGGATAGAAGGATCTGGAGATGACAAGAACTCCACAAGAAAACCAACAGAGCCAACTAGCCAGGGCACAGAGGGGATTGTAGAGACTGAAGATCTAACTAAGGACCATACATAGAGTAGACATAGGCCCTACAGAGGTGTAGATGGTGGGCAGATCAGGGTTCATGTTGGTTTCCTAGTTTAGGGGAGCCATGGCTGTCTATGACATGGACTAGGCTTCCTTTTTGATCACTAACCCCCTGGCAGGCCTGTCTTGCCAGGCCTCGGGGGAAGATAAGCTTAGTGTTGATGTGACTTGATGAACTGAGGTGGGTGGATAGGGGGCTTCCCCTTTTATAAGGAATAGGGGAGGAGGAATGGGGGGAGAGGGAGGGTAAGACCAGAAGGAGAGGAGGGAGGGGGCTCCGAGCGGGATGTAAAGTAAATAAATTAAGTAATTAAAATAATGTATAATTTGGTCCTTTGGCACATAAATTAAAAATAATAATCACAAAACAATTTGGAAACCTAAAAATTTTATTGTAAATTTGTCTTAACATACAAAATACAAAAGTTAGTAAATTATACACTGGCATGTACATAGAACATATTGTTTATATTAACTCATGTAAAACTAAATAATAGTAATAACATGATACTTAATGCATGTTCTTATTTTGTTTCTGACTTAAATTACACAAAATTAGACATAAAACATGAATACCCTGACCAAGGGAAACAAAGGGATAACCACAGTTTCACTGACAACTGAGGTAGTTCCAGATTGTTCAGTTCATTTCATGACTAAACATCAGATATGAAGTCATATTATTTTTTTCCGACACTTATTAAACCCACATTGGCAGAGGATTTCTTTTTCAGGCATGGTCCCAGCTTCATAACCATAATCCCATGTTAGTTCTGTTCTTGCTTTCACATACCTATGAAGTAGAAATAAAGAAGAATCATAAATCATCCTAAATAATTACACATGAATCAACCTATAATGTAAATATTCATATTAACAAAATTAACCATCCCAAAGTTGATCTATTATCTCTCCACATTGGCTACCATATAAAATCATCAAATGGCTTAAAGAGTAGTCATCTGACTTTTATTTCAAGCCTCCCAAAATCCTATATAAGGAGTATCCATGAGGATAGTGTTTTGCACACATGAGGCTGTGGCATACAAGCAAATGGGATAATTCTAACTTTAAGGAAGATACGGGGATGGGCTTGTTTCTTATGTGGGATAGCTTTCTTTTTCAATTGCTATTTTTACTTGTTTTCCTTTGGGTGTTTTGGCAATGACTTTGCTATCTTTTCGCTTAGTATTTATCTTCTTGTATTTTTTCTCCTATATGTTTAAGAACTGTGGAAGATAGTACATTTCTTATCCAGTGTGGTTTTGCTTATGGCCATTTCCAATACCTCTGAAATGGAACTTATTGCTGCGTTGGGCTGTGAGCTGGTTATTGTACTGACCCAGGAGGAACCTGCAGTAAGTAGCTAAATAAAACTTGCTATCTGAATGGAGGGATCTGTGTCCTAAAGTCCTTCAGTGGAAGGTTCTTTACCTTCCTTCTATGGAGGCAACTGTGAACATGATGTATGCAAACAATACTGTGGGTCTGTATGTCACGGCACCTAGCTATCCAAGAAGTGTTCCCTGTGTAGGTAGATGGTTAGTTCCACTAGTTTTCTCAGACCATTCTAACCTGGCAATGGTGTTCATGTGATAAACCAGGATCTCATAACATTTACCCTTTTCATGATAGTTGGCATTTGTCCTTTCCTAGAAATTCAAGTGTAGTGGCCATATGTATTTGATGACCAGTTTCCTAAACCAAAGTCAGTCACTTACCATTCATCTTAAATGCATACATTTCCATAGAGATCGCTGACATGCAGACTAAAAAGCACTGACTACACCTTCCCTTTGTGTTACTCATCCATTCTTTCTGGCTGTGCTGGGGGTCAAAGCCATTGTTTTGTGTGGGTTAGGTGTTCCAATGTCCCCAGTCTACAGCTCCTTCACTTTAAAAAGTGCCGCCTAACACATGTCCATACCTTCTGTTTCTTCATAAGTACAGCTCTCTTACATTTTCTAACTAATACTAACTAATACTAATACTAACTAATACTTTTTGTTTGTTTGTTTGTTTTTAAACATTGCTAAAGATGAGACTGGGAGTAAATCTGAAGTAGATTAAAAGAATTATCTTAAAAAAAAAAAGGTCTAGATGACCTTCAATTCCAACACTTAGGGAGCAGAAGTAGTTGGATCTCTGTGAGTTATAGGCCAACCAGAGCTACACAGTGAGATCCAGTCTCAAAAACAAAACAAAACAAAACAAAAAGCAATTTGATCAGAAAAGTAACTGGGGCCTGTGCAGAGGGACTCACAGATAAGAAGCAACTGAAAGAAAGAGGTTGAGAAAAATAGAGTGGATTATTTGACTGACAAGAGGGTACAAAGAAGCAAGTTAAAAATCTACATCATTTAGCCAATCATGGAGGTCCACACTAGTAATCCTAGCATTTGGGAGGCCAAGGGAGGAGGACTGGATCCATGGCCAGCCCGGTGGTGGTGGTGGTGGCAGAGGAGCACACCTTTAATCCCAGAACTTGGGAGGCAGAGGCAGGAGGATCTGTGTTCAAGGACAGCCAAGATTACACACACACAAAAAATCTGTCTTAAAAAAAAACAATTAAACAACAACGAACCAAACAACAACAACAACAAACCCAATAAACAACAACAAAAGAGTTCTGGGCTCTATGTACTGAGTACGAGGTCAGCAAAGAGTAAACGGCAAAACTGTGGCACAACCCCCCCCAAAAAAAAAAAGTTAAATGAAACTCTCTGCAAAATGGAAGAAGAGGGGGATAGAAAGACCTGGCGGGGACAGGAACTGCAAAACAACAGAGCCAAAATACCTGAGTGCAGGGGGTCTCACAGAGACCAACACTCCAACCAAGGACAATGCATAGAGAGGACCTAGATCCCCTGTTCAAAGGAAGCCATTGGCTGCTCAGTTTCTAAGTGGGTTCCCTACTAAGGGATATAGGGGCTGTCTGTGACATGAACTCAGAGGCCAGCTCTTTGATCACCTCCTTCTGGGGGTGCAGCCTTGCCAGGCCACAGAGGAAGATGATGTAGCCAGTCCTGATGAGACCTGATAGGCTAGGATCAGACAGAAGGGAAGGAGGTTCTCCCCAATCAGGGGACTAGGAAAATGGCATAGGGGGAGAAGAATGGAGGGTAGTAGGACTGGGAGGAGATGAGGCAGGAGGCTGCAGTAGAAATACAAAGTGAATAAATTGTAATAAATAAAAATATAAATTAAATTTAAAAATTAGTACAAAAGAATATGTTCATATTTAGGAATAAGTCAAATTATAAAACTACACATTGAAAAGTTATTTTTTACTATATTCTGCTTATGAATATGCACAATAAAAATGGTAACTCTGTTAATCAAAATAGAATAAGCACTTTCCCTCATGTTTCCCTGAACTATGTAATCTGATGTCCTCAGCTCCTTAAATTAATCCTAAATGAAAATAAGAATAGAAATCCCAACTATTTAAATTTTTACTGACTAGATAACAGTTTAGAAAACCAGATGTTTGGGATTATGTTGCATCTTTTCATATTTATTATTTTAAAAGTAATGGCTGCAGCATTAAATTTTATAAGCAAAATTAATCACAAACCTGTTGGTGAAGAAGGCCACCAATGGAAAATTCCTGTCATGTGTTTCTACAAAAACATTCTGTACCCAGAGATTTGGGCAACAACTATGCTGTTAAAAAAAAAAAAAATTAACAAAGAGGTTAGCCACAGCATAAAATTTAGAAAAGTATGTGAATAACAGTGTTTCCTACACATTGCATTGTTTTAAGTGATATACAATGGACCACAGCTTTTAACAGCAGGAACTAATTCAGTAAAGGCACTCACACATCTTGGTGATAGAAACACATAGTAGAACCCCCCAAACAGGTATTGTTTGTCAGTACTTAATATTATTAAAAATACACTTACCTTTCGACTCATCAAAACTGTATTTAAAAGCGTTTTGTATAGAACCATGGCAATAGATATATATGTGTAAGATTGTTAATAAACATTGGATTTTAAACAGGAAACATTTGGAAATAATCTTAATACCTGCCAACTGGGAACTAGCTAAAATCAACACAATGGAATTCAAGGAAGCATAATGGGAGAACATGCTAACAAGAAGAATCAGGAACAGTGAGATGGCTCAGTGGGTAAAGGCATTTGCCAAAAAGCCTGACGACCTGAGTTTGCGTCCTGGAACTACGTGGTAAAAAGGGGAGATGGAACTCACACGGTGAAAAAGGAGAACCAAGTTTCCAAGTTGTTCCCTAGCCTCCACACATGCATGTGGCATATGTGTATCCCCACCCCACATACAAAAATAACTAAATGTAAAAGGAAAGGACCAGGAGCCCCTGTGTCCTGATACAGAATGAACTTCAGCACAGTGCTATTAGCTCAGAAGTGAATACAGTGGATATAAGATAGCTCAGTAATGTACCTGCTGTGCAAGCATGTAGACTGAGCTTTGTGTTAGCAGGATGGGAGAGGTAGGGACAGGAGGATCCCTGGGGCTTGCTGGCCTCATTAGTGAGATCCAGGGCAAGAATAGACTTGTTTAAAAAACCAAGGTGAATGGTACCAAGGGAACAACACCCATGATTGACCTCTGGCTCCCAAGCACACAAGCACATATGTGCAAGTAGGCTGCCACCCATGCACTCACACACACTCACAAAGTGAATAAGCTAAAAATAAATAAATAAAAAATAAAAAAGGGAGCATATATATGAATTCACTTGCATTTGCAGAGCTAAAAAAAAAAAAAGAAAGAAAGAAAAAGAAAAAAGTAGAAAAAACAAGAGCCATAGAATGGGGGTCAAGAAAAGTGGCTGCATTATAAGTTCCAGGACCCAGGGCTACACAGAAAAGAAACTGTCTCAAAAAACCAGTAATAAACAAACAAACAAGCAGAGAAGGTCCCAAAAACAAGCAAAAGTGTTGACAGAGTTTAACACAAGGGTATATGCAATATAATCCTTATATCCTAATCCAAACTAACACCTCTGAAAAGGAGCCATGCATAAACCTAGTCATTTCTCTCAATACATCCATGCAACCTTTTTCCAGGGCTTGTAACATGATGGTAACCCCAATACCTGTACTTCTTAGCTGCCCACTGCTTTCCCAGTACTGATGTTTATTACCATCAAAAGACCCATAAAGATAAAGCCTCTACAATATTCTTGTATATGTCTATCATTTACTTTCAATGATAATTACTTCTTATTCACCTTTTTTGGTAATTTGTACAACTGAATTTGAAAACGTAGTATGTTTTGTGCACACATGTGCATGTGAAGGTATGCATGCATATATGTGGAACTAGAAGTCAAATGTCAAGATGTCTTGATTGTTCTTCACCTTCTTTTTCACAACAATAATTTTTATAACCTTATATTTTGAGACAAGGTATCATTGAACTTGGAGCCCCAGCATCTTCCTGTCTAGTCCCCAGTATTGGTATTACAAGTGTGTGCCATTATACCTGTTGTGTGTGTCTATATATGACATACTGTGTGGTGCTGTGTACATGTGTGTGCACAGGTGCACATGTCTGTGTATGTGCATGGGGAAGCCAGAGGAGGGTGTTGAATGTGCAGCTCTATTAAGCTTCACTATAATCTTTCACTGAAACTGGACCTAGCAAGTCTTCTGCCTCTGCCTCCAAGAGTGCTGGGATTACAGGCTTGCACATTGCCACACCAGCTTTTTATGTGGAGGCTGAGATCCAAACTCAGGTCCTAGTGCTCACCCGGCAAGCACTTTACTGAGTCATCTTCATAGCCCTGAAAACTTGATGTATCTATTGTTCTTTGGTCTTATGGGGAGTTTTATTTTGTTTTGTGGTAGCCCAGGCTGGTCTAAAACCCAGGAAATCCTCCTGCCTCAGCCTAAGAAGTGCTAGGATTATAGGCATGAGCCACCATGCTCAGCCATTTCTTAAGTTTCCTAGAGCAAATGTTTACGGAATGGTAAGTACTTCCAAGCAATTTATATTAATTACTATGATCTTCAAGAGACCTCAGTCATTCCCACATTAGCAGTAGAAATTAAACATCGGGAAACAGCATGCACAGATAGACAAACGGAGGACTGGCTCAGGTAGCCTCTTCCACGTTTAGAATCCATTAATCCTATCTTCCTGATAAATTTTAAGGAAGAGTGCTTAGAAATAGGAATCGGGTCTTTTCTGAGACTGATGCTCCAAACAAGGACCATGCATGGAGATAACCTAGAACCCCTGCACATGGCGGCTCATGTGTCCAAGAAGGTTCCCTAATAATAGGAACAGGGGCCATCTCTGACATGAACTCATGGGCTGGTTCTTCGATCACCTCCACCTGAGGGGGGAGCAGCCTTACCAGTCCACAGAGGAAGACAAAGAAGCCAGTCCTGATGAGACCTGATAGAATAGGGTCAGATGGAAGGGGAGGAAGACCTCTCCTATCATTGGACTGGGGGATGGGCATAGGAGAAGAAGAGGGAAGAAGGGAGGGATTAGGAGGGAGTGGGAGAGGGGGCTACAGCTGGGATGCAAAGTAAGTAAACTGTAATTAATAAAAACAAAATTAAAATTAAAAAAGGAAATAGGACTCTCCACCCTGATACTCACATTAAGGAAGCGGCCCACGTTTCCATCTTCTGAAGCATCCAGTAGAAACAGACTCTCCTTACCAAGCTCTACCAGGGAAGTTGATAGAACCTTTGTCCTTTCACTTGGCAACTTTTTATCACATAAGACATGTGGGCTTTGAGAGGCTGCAGACTCTTCGTCTTGGGACTTTTTTACTGGGACTTTGAGCACCTTTTTAGTGTCCTCACTCTTCAGTGTGGCCATGTGCTTACACCTGGAGGAAGTGTCTTTGCTACCTGGAGTTATATTTACCATGTCTGATTCAATCAGCTGTTGGTCTTCAGTTTGGTTTGAACTTGAATCCTCTAGTAGAAATTGTGAGAAAGGAAGTGTCAGGACATATACGTGGCTGAGTGACAGTGCTAAGGTTAAGTCAATCATAGCTGCTTTAATTAGCACTAACCCTTATCACATGTTAAAAGCAGGCAGTATTACTTGAATTTTATAAATGGAAACATTACGTCTGGAGGACTGACTCATACAGAGAACTGCAGAAACACAGAGATGTGCCCGGCTACTAAAGCCTGTTGTCTTTCTGTGGCATTACACCTTTTAATGAATCTACATGTTGCTTTCTCATTAATGGATTAAATATTAAATTTAAAAAGTGGCTTTCTTTCCATCGACTCTGGAATCTATATTTAAGTATATTCTAGACATATGTAACAAAGAGAGTGGCTAAGCCTTTACATCATTAACATGTCATGGTCTTAAGAAAACTGTTAAGAGGGCCCCCCCCCCCAAAACTCCAGCAAAAACAACTGCATTTCATAGGATTTGTACTCATTTATGTTTGGTGCTTTTACTAAATGACCAGTCAAAAACTGTACTTTACAAACTAATAAAGATGATAAGCTGCTTGGTCAGTTTTTGTATTCATAATCTATGGAATTAATCTTTTATGAACATACAAAGTATGAATACATGTCAGAAAGAGAATAACTAAGTTTACGTACTTAAAAGAAAAAAAAACCCACTCATGCCCACATAATCCAGTGCCACACCCCACAAAAATACTTCAGTTAAAAAGTGAATCTTGGCCATCCTGACGAGACCTGATAGGCTAGGGTCAGATGGAAGGGGAGGAGGACTTCCCCTATCAGTGGACTGGGGGAGGGGCAGGGAGGAGATGAGAGAGGGATGGTGGGTTTGGGAGGGAATGAGAGAGGGGGCTACAGGAGGGACACAAAGGGAATAAACTTTAATAAATCAAAACTAAGTTTAAAAAAGCTGCTCTTGGGATAGTCACGTGGTGTAGCCTGAAATTCTGAGTTTAGTCACTGGACACCATATGATAGAAGGAAAGGACAGATGCCTAAGAGCTGTCCTCTGACTCTGGCACGCCATGACACATGTACCTCAACAATCTTTTCCCTCAAATAAATAGGTAAATATTTTTCTAAAGAGAGGGGGAGGCAAACATCTTTGAAGGTATTCTTTTTTTCTTTAAAAAAAAGTTAATCTCAAAAAGCCAGGAGCAGAACAGTAGTTACTAGAACCTGGAAAGGCTGTGAGGAAGAGGGGCCAGAAGGAAGTTGTTAAAGAGCGCACAGTTGTAGTTGGATAGGAGGTATAACTTCTAATGTTCCAGATAGCACAGGAAGATAACAATGTTGGCAATAATTAATGGCATACTTCCAAATAGCCAATAAGGAAGATTTGAAATGTCCCCAACATAAAGAAATGACAAATCCATGTGGTTAATGATCACTATACACTGTATACTGCTATGCTAGATCATATATATAAGTAACTGTTAATAAAAAAGCTTTTTAGACAGAAATTTTACTTCCTTAAAATAAAGGCTCTCAGTTTAATCATTACCATGTAGATACTGATCCTACGGTATTTTGTACTTAAAGATTTCTGGAGCTTTCTTCTAGCTTTTTGACATTGTTATCTGAACTGTCTGCAACATATACTTAGGAAATGATGAAAATAGTGAAAAAGCCAAAGCAACCACACTTACCATGGCTCAAGTGTATTAAAGGGTATAATACTGATTACGTAAAAATGTTCTTTCTTGATAGAACTGTCCTAGTAAGACACAGCCATACCTCCATCAACCTATCCTTTAACACCAGGTGAGGAGTTGGGGTTGCAGGTTAAGGATGTGAAATGGGGGAAGATGCAGCAGTGGCTGGCCTGTTCTCCAAGACCTCTGTCACCCATAGCTCTCTACCGAGGGATCCATCAAAATATAAATGTTTCCACATCCAGGTCTGCCCAAGCTGTAACATTTACCGGGCAGAGGCTGTACTCTGAAAGACAGTACTCTGTAGAGGAGATTCATACCCTCACTAGCATTACACTGAGGATCCTATACAGTGGTGTGGGCTGAATTGGTTGAGTGATGTATCTTTAAGAGCCCAAAAGAAAGATCTGAAGTGTGTCTGCTTTAGACAGCACTTTTAAAGCCACAGACAACACCTGTGGACCACATAGTCATAGCCTTCCACTCTGTCCCTCCAGCTATGCAGTAGGTCACTGCTGAAACTAGACCAGAAGTCTGAAAACTCCTGTAAATTCAGGACTAATCAACAAGAATTTGGTAGTTATATGATCTCCATAGTGACTATTCAATTATGCTGATGTAGAGTGAAAGTAGAAGCACGTAAATCAATGCCTGTAGCTTATACTCCACTAAAACTTTATTTATGGACACTCACCTTGTAAGTTCATATATTTTTGAGAGTCATGAAATATTATGCACTGTCTTATTTTTTCAACTATTTAAAAACATAAAAAAGTATCCTTTCACCAATCATAATTAGCATTTGGCAGGCCAGATTTACAGCACAGTTTACCAATTTGCACATGACAAACCCATCAATTTGTTATGAAGTCTATGGAAAGGAGCTATAGGCATTAAACAAAGGAGACAACAAGGCAGGGGAGGTGAGCAACCATGGTGAAGTGCCTACCGTGAGCTGTCCCAGCTTTAGAGGTCCAGGGTTCTTGAGCTGGCTTAAATCCATTCTTATTTCTTGGGGTGGAAGGCTCTGAGAAAATACTTCCCTTCAAAGAAAATAAGAAAGATAGCTGTATTTCCTAAGTCATGAAAAAGTACTTATCAGTTGGGCCTCTTTCACCTCTTTTCACTCTTTGCAGGACATATAGAGTAGGTTTGTTCTAAAAAGCTGCAAAGCTGGTACTATGAAGATCTTTGACATGAGTGCAGCCAACATGTGTCCCCTTTACACTGTCTATTTCCAGGCATTTTAGTAAGCTACAACCACAACAATTGTCAAGGTATTATTTGGGCTAAAAACATAATAAATTTGACTGCATCTCAGACCTCAATAGCCTATATGTTCAAAACAATAAAGTAAATCACACATAGTATTATGTAGCATAAATCATACATAGTATTATGTAGCATAAATATTTTAATATTTACTAAAAAAAAAGATTATGGTTCATGTACTTGGAAAGGCATCATCTTTTCTTTTTGTTTTTCAAGATAGTGTCTTGCTTTGTATCTCAAATTGACTTCAAATTCATGGTCCTCCTGAATTGGCCTCCCAAGCACTAACATTGCAGGTGAGCCACTACGCTCAGTTTCATTTTATAGTTTTTACCATGCTTTTCTCATTGTAGTGAAAAACAGTATTCTTGGATTTAGGGCTTCTAATGACTGAGTGATGCTGAGTTCTTGCATTATTTCTATAGTTCATTTCCCTAAAAAGGAAAAAAAAAAGTTATTCTATATATCACCAAAAGTTCATTTTATTAGACGTTAAATATAGGTAATATCCTTACTTCACAAACTTCCATTATTGTAGGGACTGGAGATGTGGCTCTGTGATTAAGAGCACTAGCTGCTTTTCCAGAGGACATGGGTTCAATTCCCAGCACCCACATGTTTGCTCACAGTATCTGTAACTCCAGTCCCTGGGGAACTAAAGCACACTTCTGGCCCCTGAGGGCACCAGGCACACAAGCGGTACAGGCAAAACGCACATACACATAATATAAGATTAAAATTAAAATATTAAAAAGAAACATCTATGTTACTTAATGGAGGAAAGAAAGGTAATCATTATATATCAATAATTTTAAATGTTTTTTTTTTTTTAAAAAAAAATTAAGGGACCAAATAAAGCTTTCTAAATAGGATGGTGATACAAAAAGAAAATTATATTGGCTAGAATTTTAAGGTAAGAATGCTGGATTAAAAAAAAAAAAAGAATGCTGGATTTCTAGAAGTGTTAAACTTATTGTGATATTGTGAGGCAAGGTGATGTTTAGGGAAGGGGTGGTGGGATGAGAGAAAGAGAGGGAAAAACCCCAAACACTCCTAATTCGTAAGGGGGGATGCCATGTCATCCTGTGTTTTTACTTACACAACAGGTGCTTTGAGATCACGGCTAAACTCAGGAGGACATTTCTCAGTTTTACAACTTCCAGGATGTGTTTCACAATCTTCACGTACAACTTCTAGTCTCCTCTTTTTGGAAAATGTATTTTTCACAATGTTCTGCTGTTCTTTTTCATTTTCATCAGTATTAGTTTTCTTGGGAGTGGCTTTGCTCAGTAACCTTCCTGAAATAAGACAGATAGTGATCAAAACAGAAAACTGCTAACAAGTAGGCATTTGTCTTCTCTGTAAATAAAGGCTCTGTGCTAAGTACGCCTTTTTTCTAGAAAAGATAAGCCCACCCTAGAAATTCTAGAACACAGGTAACTCATCCAAGAAAACCATTCCAAGATGGTAAAAAAAGGTCAATGGGAGACTTACTGTCTAACATTTTAATATTAGCTATCTGAAAGAAACACCAGTCAATTTTGGTATTTTAAATTTGGTAAGTTTAAAGGTAAAACAAAAACAAAAAGCACTGCAGACAATGAAAAGTAAAGGTGTTTAATTTTTTTTTTTAAATTTGAAATCTTAAACTCTTTAAAATTTGTGACATCTACCTACTATTATGCTCAAACTCAGTTTAATATTAAAATCTTTGTCTCATTAATATATCTTCTTTCAAGAGTCAAATTACCCATATCAAGTTAGAATTTGTGGTTAGCTATTCCCACTTGTATTTCTAGGTCAGCCTCGGGTCCATGTTCTAGCTCTGCACACCAATAACGCTTCCTGGACACCACTCACGGTGCAGAAGCAGCCTCACTGTGTTAGTCTGCAGACAGAGGACAGACACCTAGGCAGGCTGGGAAGTGTGTGAGTATGCAAATGGTGTGTGACCAACTAACTACTCTGGAGGCCCTGAAACTGAGTGAGAGGCTTAAAGTGACTGTTTGAATAACCAGTATAAATATTAACTTGTGAAATTCTAGCAACAGTACGAAACATCAAGAAGGGGGTTTTGATTGACTGTTTTTACTTCAGTAAGTGGTCATTACATCAAAAAGGGGTTTCTGATTATTTTTACGTCAGTAAGTGCTCATTTATTTAGTTATTTTAAGATATTTTCTCCCCTCACTCCAGAGCATCTGTAGCCCTGGTGAAACAGCTTTTCCTTTCTGATATACTTGGTACCTATGGCATCTGAGCTCTTCAGGAACCAAGATTCAGTCTTGTCTCCTTTGGCGCTCCCCCTACATACTGTTGTTTCTGTACCTGGCTAAAATGCCAATAGCTCTGACTAGGACAGCATATATTTAGATTATACAGATCCTACTAGGAATTAGACAAATCTTCGCTTTACCTGAATAAATGCACACAAATGTCCCTCTGTCAATGTCATCCAGGCAGCGGACTCCCCAGCCCTTCTTCTCACTTTTGAACACCTGTAGCCTCACCTGAGGACCATGTTGGATGACTCGGTTTTGACACAACTGTCGGTTACACTTGCACAATAGGTTGCATTCATAAATGCTGGCAACAACACACATAAGACGATATAAATTAGATAGCTCAAAAAGCAAAATAAGTGAATGATGCTACTTCACTTAACTAATAATGAAACTGAGGGAAGTAAGTGCAAAAGCATAAGGTTAGATTGCCTGAGTTTACTAGCTACAGTTTCTGTTTTTAAAATGGAGTTTAGGTCTGGCTACTGCTCTCACAGCCATTGCAGTATACTGAGCTCCAAAGAGACAAGCACTGGGGCAAGCATGAGCCAGAAGGGCACTGGGCGACTCTGTGCCTCACAGCCGGAAATGAACTAAACATGGCAAAGAAAATCCTAAGAAGCCAAGAGGCAAAACATCTTCACATGCATTCTTTGTGCAGACCTGCCAGGAGGAGCACAAGAAGCCACGGATGTTCTGTCAGCTTCTCAGAGTTCTCCAAGAAGTGCTCAGAGAGGTGGAAGACCATATCTGCTAAAGAAAAGGGGAAATTTGAAGACGTGGCAGAGGCTGACAAGGCTCGTTATAAAAAAGAAATGTAAACCTACATCCCCCCCCAAAAGGAGAGACCAAAAAGAAAGTTCAAGAACCCCAGGGCATCCAAGAAGCCTCCTTCGGCCTTCTTGTTCTATCCCGAATACCACCCCAAATCAAGGAAGAGCACCATGGCTTATCCATTGGCGATGCTGCAAAGAAACTAGGTGAGATGTGGAACGACATTGCTGCGGACCACAAGCAACCCTATGAGTGAAAAGCTGCCATGCTGAAGAAGCACAAAAAGGACATTGCTGCTTACAGAGCTAAAGGAAACCCTGACACCGTGAAAAATGGTATGGTCAAGGCCAAAAAGAGCAAGAAGAAGAAGGAAGTGGAAGATGAAGAGGATGAGGAAAGAGTAGGAAAGAGAAGATGATGAATAAGTTGGTTCAAGCGCAGTTGTTTTTTTATTTTTGGTCTATAAAGCATTTAAACTCCCTGTATACAGCTCACTTCTTTCAAAGAAAAAGACTGAAATATAAGGCTGTGTAAGATTTGTTTGCTGTTGTTGTTGTTTTGTAGAGTTAACACATTATAGAATGTGCCTTTAGATAGCCCTGTCCTGGTGGCATTTTCAGTGGCCACTAACCTTGCCTGGTACAGTCTAGGGGTTGTAAATGGGCACAGAAATTTATAGCAGCTTCTTGTTGGATCACAGCACAAATTAGTTACATATGGAGACAGTAGGGTTTTTGTTTGTTTGTTTGTTTCCATCTTCAGTTGTCTGTGATGTAGCCTATAGAAAGACAACTGTCGTTCTGTTACCTGAATACTACTCTGTAACTGCAAAAAAATATTGCAGCTGTTTTGTTGACATTCTGAATGCATTTAAGTAAATACAATTTTTTTATTAGTATTGTTTTCCTTTTCATAGATCTGAAATTTTTTCTTCTTAAGGGGAAGCTAGTCTTTCGCTTTTGCCTATTTTGTGTCACATGGATTATTGTAATGTTTATCTTTTCATATAGTTAGCTGAAAAAAGTTTTTGCCTCCACACCTGCATACTGTGATGGGGTAGGTAGCATTTTCCTCCACCGATAAACCTCCAGAATCATCATCAGCTAGATAAAGGATCCTAGACAGTCCACTTGGCAAAGAAGAAGGTGATCAGTTCTGTCACACCAGGAGATTATTAGAATAAAGAATCGGAAAATCTGTCCTTGAAGGACTAATTTGAAATGCTCTAATCCTTACACAAGGACTCCTTTAACTACTGTTACTGTGCAATGGCAGCTATATTGTACAGTTCCCCTACAAAAGAAGACCTGAGAATGATGTATCCCCAAAAGCATGAGTTTAAAATATAAGACTGCCAGACTAAACTTCCTGTTGCCATTAGTCTAGGTGAAGGCCACGATGAGGACGCTGGCTATAATGCTTTTGCTCGTCCATCTACATATAGATTGATCAGGAAACTTCACTGTTTAAAGTATTTTCAATTAATTGAGCCAGCTTTTCTTAAAATTATAACATATTTGAGATTAAAATAAGGGTATATTTTCCTGTATTGTGATTTGTCATCTATAAATCAGATACAAGGATAGTACCAGTCATCCAGTCCATTCAGTTTTTGTTTATAAAACCCAAACTCACTCATTAATCATGTTTAACCTGTTTAATTATGTTTAGGGCATAATTTGACAATTATGTGGTTTTTTTGAGACTATCGTTCTCTTAAAGTGCCAGTGTTTTTTATGTGCTTTTGTTATGGAGTGCTGTTATATAATTATATCTTGTGTTCTTCACATTTGTGTTCAGTTATGTAATTTTAGAAGGAATACTGAACATGAGTCCTGGATGATACTAATAAATAATTGTGTAGGTTAAAAAAAAAATAAAACGGAGTTTGTTTTTATTTATTTCAGACTGTGTGCACAATTGCACCATGCACATGCCTGGTGCTTACAGAAACCACAGGAGGGCACTGGATCCCTGGGACCAGAGTTATACCTGACCATAAACACATGTGGGTGCTGGGATTTGAATTTGGGCCCTCTTGAAGAACAGCCATCTTCCCAACCTCAAATGAGAAGCTTATATGACAGAGCTTAACCCACAGGGCTGTTTCATCAGCATCCACAGCTCAGTGTTTACGTGATGTTACATGTTGCTCAGGACACAGGAAACGTTAGCTTTTGAAACTTGTAAAGGAACGTCTAGAATCAACGCTTCTAGTTCTAGTTCTTAGGATTAATCTTGATAGGATGAAAATTATCAACTGTCAAGTTAGCTTCCATCACTTACTTTTTCTTTTAATAAGTATATTTTTTATATTATGAGTGTGTGTGTGTGTGTGTGTGTGTGTGTGTGTAATCATACTCGTGCATGTGTTGCATGCACCCACACAATCACAGAAGCCAGAGGGTGTCAGGTGTCTGCTCTACCAGTCTCTGCTTTACGCCCTTGAGACAGGATCCCTTCAGTGAACCTGAAGCCAAGCCAGAGCCAGCAAGCCTCAGGGATCCTTATCGTCAGCCTTTAACAGCACTGGGCTAACAGGCATAGATAGTTTTCTATGTAGGTGCTGGTACAGAATTCAGGTCCTCACCCTGTTTCCAACTGAGTTAGCTCCTCAGCTCCTTCGTTAGTTTTTGAAGCAGCTTCCCTATGCAGCTCGGGCTGGTCTTGAACTCAGTATCGTTTAGCTTCTGCCTCCCAACTGCTGAAGGCATATGTTTTAATGGAAAAAGGCCTACTCAGAGTCACTCATACCCTGAAGAGCCAGACGTGAAGCAGATGAGTGAGTGTTTGAGTATATGCTGATGTATGTGTGGTCACTGACTTCCATTTCTAAGAATATATGATGCTCTCATGTTATTATTTCTTAATAATCTAGATTTTCAGTATCAGAAACAAGTAATAAACAAAACCTGTAAGACTGGAAGCCAAAATAAAAAAGTACTCTCAGGGGTGGATCAGGGTAAAATGCTTGTTTTGTAAGCATAAGGACCTGAGTTCAGATGCCTAGAATGCATATAAAAGCTGGTCATGGTGGAGCACATGTGTAACCCTGGCTTGGGGTAGGGTAGCAGAGATAGGCGGGTCCTGGGGGCCAGCCAGTCTCGCCAAAGTAGGAAGCTCCAGGCTCAGTGATCAGCCTTATCTGGAAAAACAAATACAGCAGACAGTGAGTGAGGAAGACACCTGGCTTCGACCTCTGGCTTCCATGTGTGCACACAATGGCACAAGACATAAAAAGCAGCATCCTTCATAGACACAAACACACTGTAACAAGTCCTTACAGTTCCTTACCCAGTAGGTATGGGTCTCTGCAGTCTTTTATAGTTATAGCCACTACACTTTCCATTAGGTGACAAGGGACACTCTTTGGCATTCTTTGCTGTCAACTGAAGACATGCACATTTTTTTCTAAAAGAAAGGCAGTGGATGGAGAAGTTAGAATACAAAAAATAACAAAGTTATGAGACTTGGTAAAAGTGTAAATGAAATAAAAAATGGTGTACTTTATTTATAAGAGGGGTTTTGCTCAAGGACTTTATGAAAATGTCCCTAAACACAACAGGTGTATCTGAAAATAACCAAATCAAAAGCTTATTACAACTAATATAAACGGTACTGAGCTACCTAATCATGAAATAGACATTTAACTAGAGGGTTTTTTACGTTTCAAAATGGATGTTTTACTCAGCAGATGCTCACTTGTTGACAGCCTTAGTTCTGCTCTTCTACTGTAGATTAATTAAATAGTTATTGTCTGAGGCCTATCAGGACCCTGAATGCTTTAAATCTTACATTACTACCAAAGCCTATTTATTTGTGCTTTCCCCATATACTCTGAAACACTGCCACGTGATAGCAGAATTAATCTGTCCTTGCATGCTTTATTTTCTTGCATATCATTACTTGTGTTGTTTGGGGCCACTATTAAATGAAATACGCCTTACTTGGATGTATTGCAAGCATGGCACTTGATCTGCTAATCAATGTGGCTGGTAAGTCACTAACTGGTTAGACAAAGAGAAGATTCACATTTCAAGTGGAGTATGCAGTTTAACACTCATGATTTGAGGGCACATGGAATTTTCCACCTAATGTTTATTATTATTATATTATTATTACTAATGTATATGGGTATTTTGTCTGCATGTATATCTATGTACCACTTACATACCTGATGCTTACTGCCCAGGGAGGTCAAGTGGATCCCTTGGCACTGCATGGGAATTGCCATGTGGGTGCTGACACTGAACCTGGGTCCTCTGAAAGAGCAGCCAGTGTTCTTAACCTCTGAAACATCCCTTCAGCACATTATTTTTAGACTACAACAGCTATATTGATTATCAGATCACGTGTCACACTTGTAATGCTTCAGAGTATGTGGAAAAGCACAAAAGACTCACTTTGGTACTAATACAAGATTTTAAGCATTCGGGGGTCTTTGAGTATACCTCTCAGATAATGAGGGAATTACCTATATTACCCCCCTTTCTTTTGCTTAGTATAGGTAGCTGAATTTGCATAGAGTTAACATATTAACATAGAATACTAATCTACCCAATTATCTGCAAACCTACAAATGCATATATATTACATGTCTATAAAAGAAAATGCTTCTCAAGATCTTGATGTATTAGAACATGTTTTCACTTTCTTGATGGGATGTCAATACAATGGTTAGACACTGGTAGTTGTGAGCACACTGACATTCCAAAAAAATCAGTCAGGAATACTTAATTTGCAAACTATAACAAGTAAGATAAAAATTAGGAACAAAGGTTTAAATACTGCCTCTCCAATCTGTCTGCTCTGTGACTTCTCTGAATTTATTTCTGAGACTAACTTCCTTACTTGTATGACAGAAATATACTACCTAACACACAGGTTTTTGTGATGATGATGGGAATGTATTTAGTGTTTTGGCATTCAAGACACTCATAAATGATACTGTAACTGCTATTACAACTATGGTACCATATAAAAGGAAATACTCTTCCTTTGAAGAAATAACTTTCAAATTACTATTTTTGGCAGTTATGGTTAATGAGATGGAACATCTTTTCATCTATTTTAGACAATTTGTGCTCACATTTTAGACAGACAGAATGACGAACTGGAACACAGTAGGACTAGACAAGTAGTCTACATTTGGAAGACGATTGGAAAAGTCATGTCTTTGTACTCACATGTCTACGCAGCCCTCAGAGCAGTCACACGAATCAGAAAAGATGCTGGAAAAGTTTAGATAATATGCTCGGGGCCATACTCTCTTTCTGTACTTAAACTGTGGAAGTTTACTACCATCAATTTCATTACAGAATGAAATTGGCACCGACTCCACTCCATTACTAATGTCCACTTCATAAACAACTCCATCTTGCTTTGGGTAATTCCGAGTCAACTGAACGTAAGTATTGAAGGAAAAGTTGTCTGTGTATAAAAAGTTACACTCTGTCTCAAGTAGGTAACGAAACACTTCCCTCATGTTTCTTAGACTCCGTCCACAGGGTGCTTTATAATTCACATGCAGGGCGGAAGAACGAGAGCTTGTCTTTGCGTGTCGTCTCTGGAAGTGACATCTGATTGGTAGCTGCAGAGGGTTTTCTTCCTTCAAACACAGTGGTCTTTCCCTCAGACAAGCACTGGAGCAGACATGGCGATGGAAAGGTACACTCAAACGGGGTTCCTTCTCCCCTAAATCTTCAGCCTTATTGTTCACGGGGAGGAATACTGTAGATCTATTAGAATATATAAATTATTAGTAAATACCTCAAATGGATAGTTTAACTTCATTTCTAAAAACACTGTAAACTAAGTTGACTGTTATGTACTAAACCTTCTTGGATAACAGTAAGAGAGCCTAGACTTTGAAATGCTTTAGGTATTCTCAAGGCATTTAAAGGTCAGGTTTAACTTAAGACAATTACAGGAAGCCTAATGGTAATTGTGATGTTCTACTAGGCTCTGACACAGCACACCGAGAGCCTGCACTTATTTAAGTGATGAGAATTGCATTTCTTCATGTGTGATTTGTTAAGTCTTTGCCTAGCAAAACTAAGGCTAGCTGAAGAATTAGTTAAAAATTCTCTACAGTGCCTACAACTAAAAAATTTTAGCTGACCCTCCCCTACCAATATGTAATCTTACTGACATTCTGAGAAAAATAGCAAACTAATGAAAGAAAATGGGACTGGTATTCACTTTAAGGGGGAAAAATATGAAAATAATTTGCATTTTTAACTCAGTTTTTAAACTTCTACAAAGAACATGAGTTTTATTTTACTAAGTGTTTACTATACATTAAAAACAGGTATTTTATTTACTTCTGTCTTAAAAATCCCCAATATGTCTATTACATACCTGTGTTTACTATGTAATAGACACTGAAACACAGGCACTTTCACATGATGAACAGTGATGTGAGTGGCAACTTCATGGTGTGTTGCTATCTCTGTCATTCCTGTTAGTCTATACTATTAGAAACCAATTTTTGTTAATATTGCCATTTTTTTTTTTCCTCAGGGGACAACCTCCTTCAACTGGCTACAGACATGATTTCATTAATGAAGTAGGTCTTGGTGTTTCTGGATCTCAGTCTAATGGGTAAAACAATAAACTATCAAAGATTTGTCAATCTTTAAATTTTGGAACTATTTCCAATTTCTGTGTTAGTGCCTTGATGAAAATCCTGACATAAATCTTTGACCGAGTTCCTGATTATTCTTATATCCCTTTAAGAGGAATTACTAGTCAACAGAAATCCACATAAAAAAATGGATTAATAAAAAAAAGAATATAAGACTATTTAAGAATATATTTTCTTATAAAGAACCAAATGAGAACTACAGAAATCTCACAATAAGAACATTATCCAAACTTCTGTACTAGAAGATAACTAAAGTCTGACATAGTTTCTAGTAAGCATAAGGTCACACCCCTATGATGAGCCAAGCCTTCCTTTAAAAAGCCTGAGAGGTCAGGAATATAGTGCATTTTAGCATGCGTGCATTAGGCCTTAGGTCAGATATCCAAAACGGTAATGATAAAAAACTAACAAAACTAAACAAACAAACAAACACCAACTTCTCCTGGAGAAAGCACCATACTGCCCATGCGTGCATTAGGCCTTAGGTCAGATATCCAAAACAGTAATGATAAAAAACTAACAAAACTAAACAAACAAACAAACACCAACTTCTCCTGGAGAAAGCACCATACTGCCCATGCGTGCATTAGGCCTTAGGTCAGATATCCAAAACAGTAATGATAAAAAACTAACAAAACTAAACAAACAAACAAACACCAACTTCTCCTGGAGAAAGCACCATACTGCCAGGAGAATGTAAAGTTGTTCCGCACATTATGATGCTGGGCACAAACAACACAGCCCTCCTGAGACTTCCTCGGAGGACTATTAGGAGGGGTGAACACTCATGAATTTTCTATCCCTTCCAGGTCCTCTGTGTGTCTTCTAGCTCAAAACCATCCTTCTCAAAGATGTGAAAACCATGCCTTTGGGGAACAAAAGTAATTTGGGGAGGGGAGCATCAGTTATAACTTTAACCTCAAAAGATCACATCAAGGGATATTCAGAACATGTTTAAAAGAAGAAACGGAGAGAGAGGATTTGCTTTGAAAATATCTGTAAAACTGTTAATATTGGTATAAAAATTATCTTTGAGATCATTTGTTGAACATAAGCATGATCAAGTAAAAAATTTAAAAAGTAAAGAAGTAGTAATTAAAAACATCTAGAACAATTATATTTTATTTGTATAACTTAAGTTAGGTCTTCCAAAACACATGCTTCTTTGTCAAGTACTTGAGTGAGTAAGGGAGGAAGATCTCAAGAATCAAGGCAAACCTGGTCTCAAGAAAACACCACCACAAGGAAAAAAAAAAGTAAAAATGAAGTTGGACTTTCAGTCCTTAATAAAATGAACTGTAAAAATAAAACCTACATGTACTCCTGTAACCATAAACTTGGGAAGAAGAGGTAGGACCAAGCTAGTCTTCAGCTCCATTGCAACTTCAAGACCTGTGTGGGCTAAATGAGACCCTATCTCTAAAGAAGGGAAATGAAAAAAGAAATAAAAAGAACCGCAGCCTAGAGGTAATAAAGATTAGCTATCCATGTGATTCCATGGCATATATTATGACTATCTCAGAGTCTCCACTGCTGTGAGACAGTACCAAGACCAAAGGCAACTTGAGGAAGGTTTATCTCAGCTTGCAAATTTCAGAGCACAGTCATCACACAGGGAAATCAGGCAGAAACATAGTGGCAGCTGCTTTCTGGCTTACTCCTCAGAACTTGCTCTGTTTGCTTTCTTGTACACCCCTGGACCACCTGCCTAGGGATGGCACCACCCAAAGTAGGCTGAGCCCTCACACATCAATCATTAAGAAAATGCCCTGTAGATCTGCAAATGTTATGGAGGCATTTTCTCAATTAAGATTCCATCTTCCTAGACATGCCTATAAAACCCAAAGAGCACAATGACTTCAAAACATTTACAATTTATTATAAAAACTAATTCTCTACCTAGAGTATCTTCTAATGTTATGGGCAGAAATTTTTGTGAAACATCTTAGATTAGAATGATTGGGTCTGTGTTTAAAAACTGAGGAGGTTTTATGCTATACCATTTCTAATTAAAAGCAAAGTCTTTGGAGCTACAGTGAGGGATGTTATAAGAATGTGAACTTAGATTTGTGCATGTGCATATTAAAATTTTTTTAGATCAAATTACATTGACATCTCAACTGAGAGGCAGAGGTCACAATTCGAGGCTAGTCTTAGCTGCCTAGTGAGGCCTTATCTGAAAAGCTAAAACCTAACAAAACAAAACAAAAAACCCCTAAAGATGTCTTTCCAATTTATAACTACAAATTACATGTAATAGTTTTTATCTACAGTCTCCACAGACATAAAAGTAAAAACTTTTTTAAGGGCCAGTTTAATTTTAGTTTGAAGAAAAAAGACTGGACCAATAATTTGGGAATTTCAGCAACATTTGGAGGTTTTGGTGCTGGCCACAGTGTCTGTCAAATATGAGATGTACAAGTCTCTTGAAAGCTGAGGAATGTTCACTGAACTCAGTGGGGGAGAAGGGGTTACACAGCACAACTTCTCCTATGCAATATTCTTAAAGCTGCTGTCAACACTGAGCTGATACTGGAGGCAATTTTAACACGCCAACTATCTGGGGGTTCTTCTCAAAGTTGATTTGGCAGATTTCAGTTGACTAATAAAACCCAGACATCTTACGCTAAATTTTATAAAAGGGGTTAATTACTTAGGGGTATTTAGTACACAGCATATAAGGGAGTATTAACATCGATAATATATACATACAGAATGGTACAGTCCCCAGGAAGGGAGTTTTCACATGATGTAGAGGGAGGTGCACTTGATTTATTTTCCTGTTCATTCTGAGTCACAGGCAAATCATCTACAGGGGACAAATACAAATCCGAGCAAGAAAAACACAAAGTTAAAAACAATTCACTAAAATAGTCAAATAATATCTTCACTGATTAGAAATTCTATCCAAACAGAACACTAAAATGTATAAAGACACTAAGATTTTGAGACTCAGGCATAAGATTGTCAACATTTTCAAAAGCATTAAAAAATAATTCAGAATTTAAAACTGATGAAAAAAACTACTGGAGAATGAGTTTGATATCAACTTAATCAAAATCATAGTTGTTTAAAGTGAATATTAAGCATTGGCAGTTTTGCCTGTATTTTATAAACAAATGGCATAGGGTTTTAAGGCCTTTAAAAGTCATAACTGTTAAGTTTAGTTATCTTTTGCTTCCTCATTGATGTACAACTATGCATTGGAGGAGGCAGGATTTAAGGCATTTGATTACCTCTTTTGGTCTGTTTGCTGTTTCTAATTTCCTTATATATCTTTTTACCCCATTCTATTTTTTCTTTGTTCTTTTGTGTGGGGGAAACAGCATGTAATTACGGTTATAACTAAGCAAGGGAAGAAAAGGCAATTAGTAGTTTAATCAGTATCTAGGGAGTAGAGACTGGCTTGTTTTGATCTTAACACCAGACATTTTGTTCTTCTATACTGGCAGGTAGTTATCTGTCTTGATAAAATTGTTTCAATTCAAGTGAACAGACTATATAAAACATAAAATCATGACATAGCATTTCTGTTGATGACGACTCCAAACAAAAAAACCCAACTGAGTTGAAAATAAGTTGTTTTAGAAAGGAAAAGAAATATTTCTCAGGATTAATTCCTTGTTACCAGCTCCTCCTCCTTGTCTTCTTCTATAAAACTACTATAATCTCTGAAGGGTGTGTTCATCCTGAGAGGGTGCAGAGGTGATACAGTAGCAAAAGACTGTTTCATGCTGAAATGTTTGAGAATCAACACATGCTTTTTTTTCTTTTGAGAATCTATTTTCTCTTAACTATTCGAAAATGGGTCCTCAAAAGAAGAAGGAAAGAAAAAAAAAAAAGAAAGTTATAAATCTTTTCTTTCAGGAGTTTAGATCAGGAAGGCTGACTTATCATACAAAAATAACAGGATGTTAGCATTATGCCCTTACAGGCACTATTTCCATCTATAGTACATCTATCACATCTATTTTCCTTAGGGCTCATTTACCTTTCAAAATTCCCATCTGCATCTCTATTCTTCCAATCTCTTCTAAGAACCCATCTGTTTGTCTAGAAGTGTCCTCACCCTATAATTAATACACCTGTATACGTTCTAGATCGCAAAATATCTTTATGCGTGTAATTTACAGACCCCAATCCCAGACAAAGAAAAAAGTTTTTTCTTTTTTCTTTTTTTTTTTTTAGAGAATCTATCCTAAAAATACACATTAGCACTGAAATTAAAAATGAGAAAAAATTTCCCCAAATACACTGGTGATAGAGTTAAAAAAAAACTTTAAGCCTCCAAATTTTGATAATAAAGCAAAACCCAGCAAAGTTTGTTGAGACTATCTAAAAGTATAAGTGAAAATTTGATAAATGCACTTTCAACACATAAAGCAAAGTTATGATAAATTAAAATTTATGGAATGACAATACTAATAAAATCACTTCAAACTGTCTTTTTAGTCTTAGTATATCTGGCGTAACAAGAATTGTATATTTGGTCTCCCCTAGTTCCTGATATAATTATTACAATCCTTTTAATTTCCTGAGTGACAGGGAGAGAGCAGAATCTTCTATTATAACATTTGGTCTGAGTTCCAAACACTTCTAAACGCTTTGAACCTCCAGGGTGATGTTTATCTAGATTGCTACTGAGACGACTCCTAGCTAGAATCCCACGGGAACTTTAACATGGTTGCTGTTCCACTAGGAAACAAACAAACAAACAAACAAACAAAAACAAAGCATATTTACAGGGTTGGAATTTTCAGACTGAACCAAGTTCAGGAAGAGAGGCGGGAGACAGTCACTCACCAGTGGCCAATGATTTATGCATTTGAGCCTATGTAATGATTTCGCCACAAACGCCCTAAATAATGGGGAGTAAGAGGTTTTAGGTTGTTGAGACATCCTTATACTAGGAGGGTGGCATACTCCCCACACTTGAGACTGGAGTACCTGCATTCAGGCTCCTCATCTCCCACATGCTTCTTCATCCTGCTGTTAATTTGCATCCTTTATAACACTTTTCATAAATGTTATAAGTTCACGCTAACAGGATGAAATGCATTTCCTTGAGTTTCTTGAGCTATTATAGCAAAAATTTTAAGAGATTTATTTTCATATGATATGTATATATGTGTATCTCTGTGTAAAAGAGTATTTGCACACGAGTGCAGATGCCCACAGAGGCCAGAAGAGGGTGTCAGAGCCCCTGGAGGTAGAGTTACAGGTGAATGTGAGATGCCCAACATAGGTGCTGGGAACTGAACTGGGGTCCTCTGGAAAAGCAGAAAACAATCCTAACCACTGAACCACCTCTCCAGGAAATCATTAATCCTATGGTGGGTACTAGAAACCCCTGGTTGCCAGCTGAGTCACCCAGAAGTAACAGAGGCCCAGGGTTTGTGACAGACATTTCAAGTAAGGGCCATTCTTGGGCTATTAACTGCTTAACATGTGTCACCTCACAGGCAGCTACTGGAAAATGGAAACTTGCTGTGGAAAATACACACATCTGATATCAGAAGCCTTATGAATAAAGTTTTTCTTTGTTATCTTTGATCTTCTTAAACTGAGTATGCTTAGCTCTTAGAAGACTGATGATTTGAAATCAAGCTGAAAAAAAAAAAAAACTATTACCTAACTTATCTATAATGGAATGTACCTTCCTAACAGTGCTCTTTATGGAAAATAGGTCTACAGTGCTTTAGATTCTTAGAATTTTATCTGCCCTCTATATAACGTTTTATGAAGAAAAGACATAAACTTTCATTTTTCTTAGGTACTTGGTAGGAGTGTATTCCCTGTCTTTGGAGGGGTAAGACTTTTCATAAAGGAAGCTGTGGTTCATAAAATTAGCAATATGAATCTTATGTGTCATTTCAAGCACCTTTAACTTGACAGATTAAGACTGTCAAGGAAAGAACAGAAAATAATAGGACTGGACATACCCTTTTCCACTGTTGAACTGTTCTTAATAGTTGCTTCATTTACTAAAACCATTGCTTGAATGTAGTCTGTTGAGAGAGAGAGAAGGGGGTTAAAACACAATTACCATCACTTCTATTTAGGTTACCAGCTACAATACTAAACAATCAACATTTAATTTTTACACCTTCACAAAGAGAGCCTTATTATCATCTGCCATAGAAACCAAAGAAAATGAGGCTGGGAAGTTAGCTATTAAGGTCAATTAACTAAAACTGATAGAGCTGTATTCACCAGACTTAGACTAATAACTTATCAAAATTTACATGTATTTTACTCACAAAGGTTTGAGAAATAATCTTAAAAAATTTAAAGTGTCTTTAAAAAATAAACAATATTGTCTGAATAAATAAACAATAAATAATAGTGTCTGAAATGCCATTAGCATAGGATAGTGTGCTGAGAGAAAAAAAACCTGGCAGTGACATGAGGAACCTGCTTCCAAAGAAACTTTAAACCTGTATCTCAGCTAAATCTACATATGCATTATTGGATGGCTTTACCTCATCTCTCTCACACAGTTATAACCCTGTTTCAGGATAGGTTAAGAAACATAAGAATGCTTCTCTTCCCATTTCTAAACAAAACTGTAAAATAAAAAACAACAACAAAAAGTAAACAAAACCCCTCCCATTACTAGTCCCCTTCTTCTGGTTTTCCTTTAGAATATCAAGGGCTACAGACCACCTGGTGAGAGCAACTGAAAGTGCTGACCATTGGGGACATCTTTATTTTGCAAGCCTATAGCCTAATGAGCTAGAGGAGGATCTTACATTTACAGCCTCATGCTCTACAATCAACTAGGGATGAAAACACATAGAAAAATAAAAAACTAAAATTTTGCTTCCTCAAAACTAGCATAGTAAGTTCTGTGTGAAGCTGGTAAAACAGTATATATTACTACAGAAAGCTTGAAGCAGGCAGGTTTTATGCTGTTGTATGCTGGGCTAGTACCTAGGGCCTTACACATGCTGACCATGCATTCTACCACTAATGACTCATATATGCACCAGTTCTCTAAATGATGGAAGAGACAAAACTTCTCTTTTGAATTTACTCCAAACTTATATATGAATAAAACTTGAATTTACGCCAAACTTATATATGAAGCAGTTATTATTATGCACCATCCTTTCCGCCCACTTCAAAGACTGAAGATGCAAAAGAAAAAAGTATATATAGAGGAGAAAAAGTAGCCTGATTTCAGCTACTAGGGAGGCTATAAAGGAAGGGAAGTGCTTAAGCCCAGATAAGCATAGGAGTTCTGGGCCACACATGGCAGAAGGGATCTTTCGTAGCTACTATCTAACTCAGGTTTACCCACTTTTACAGGATGTATGGGAAATGCAAGCTTGTAGAAGCAGAGCATGCATAGAGCAGATAAAACTTATATTAGAGTCTTGCTGTTTGTAATAAACAATAGTAGAATTATACTACATTTTCAGTATATAACATTAGTAGAAAGCATCAGGAGTTTTCATTTTTCATACCTCCATTTGTGGCAGACCCATCTTTTATCTTATGTTTTAGAGACTGTAGCACATCTTGTGTTTTTTCAAATATAAAGTCAACTTTACCATCATGTTGTAGCTCCATCCAGAAAGTCTTTGCATCACCTAAATAAAAGTGAATAATCTAAGAGTGTAATAGAAATACACCAATTTCCCAAAGCACAAGTTACAGAAAAAACACGTAATTTTTAAACAAAAATTAAGAAATAATTGGTCTATCATTATTCTTGAGGAAAAAAAAATATTTTTTAAATTTTTATTTTTTTTAATATTAGTTACAGTTTATTAACTTTGTATCCCAGCTGCAGCTCACTCCCTCATTCCCTCCCAACCCCACCCTTCCTCCCTCATCTCCTCCCTGCCCCCTTCTATGTCCACAGATGGGGGGAAAAAGATTTTAATTATATTTCCTTACAAAGAACTAGACATCAAGAATATGACCTAAGTGTCTTGCCTATTACCACTAAATTTAAAATATACCAGAAACTGGTGCTGGGGATGTAGCTGAGTTGATAAAGGAGTGCTTGCAGCCCATGTCTGATCCCTGAATTTTATTATCTTCAGTACTTTATAAAACTTTATGTGGTGTGAACACCCTAAAAACCTAGCACTTGGGAGCTAATGGCAGGAAGATTTCAAGGCTGCATTGTGAATTCAAGGCCAGCATATGTTATAAGACATTCTATCTTAAAAAAAAAAAAAATCAAAAAGTTCAGTGACACTGTTTCTTAAGTGGAAAACAGGTCAGAATCACAGTGGGGCATATGTACAGATACCATGGGTCTTCAGCATTTCCAAGACACAAGCTCTACTGTGTGTAGAAGGAGGATCATTTCAGAATGAAACACTTCAATGACCACTTAAGTAGCTGAATATCTGACAATTTTACTTTTTATGAAGTAATTTATAAAAAATATTAAAAAAAACCTCTTTTATAGGAGCAGGAGAGGTGGCTCAGTGGTTAAGAGGGTACACTGCTCAGCCTCTCACCCAGGGGACCTGAGTTCGGTCCCCGGTGCTCATGTCAGGCAGTTCACAACTCCAGTTCCAGAGAGCTCAGAGATCTGGTGTTTCTGGTCTCCACAGGCACCTGCACTTATGTTCGTTCGTTCTCCCTATCTCTGTCTCTCTCTAACACATACTTAAAAATACTAACAAAATAATTTTAAAGTCTTTTTTTTATTAACTTTACCTTGTTTCTACAAGGAATTTACAAAAAGTAAGGGCCATCATTTTTGATATACAGGAAACTATTGTCTTAGCCAAAGCTTTAAGACATTTTTTCAAGTTAAAAACAAAGAACACAAATAATCAAAGTTAACAAAAGCCAAATCTCTCGTGTTATATTTAACCATATCAGAAAACTCCAAAATGTCAAGAACAGAGGCAGGCAGATCTCTGTGGGTTTCAGGCCAGTCAAGGCTACATAGTGGAACTCTGTTTCAAAACAAAAACACAACAACAAAAATATAAAGGTACTTAACATTAATAGGATCTTTTTAAAAAAGGATATAATAACTGTAGTTTAGGAGGGCCACTTGAGTAGTTATTGGGAACATTAGGGTGTTAGTTCAGTTACATAAAACGTATAACTTAACTTATTAAAAACTAAGCCCTAAACCTCCAAGTTTGACAATGGAAGTGGAATCTCTATAGAAAAGAGGTTAAGTACTCTGATTCTCAACTCCTACTGGGAAAGTCAACTTTCCCAAAGCAGCTCTCTCGTTAATTAGGACTACTGCCAATTAGCCTCAGGAGGGGTGCTGTTTCTGATACATACTCCACAAGATGAAGCCTACTTTTAATTCCCCAGAGAATAGCTATAAGGTTTTAAGGTATGAAATGAAAGACACTTGAGAGGACAAAATGGATGACAAGTGGTACTTAAGTGTCCAGGAGGGGCCATGTAACCAAGGTTGTGCTAAGTAACTTTACTTTTATATATAAGGCTACTCAGGCGAAAGAGGGCTGGGTCTAAGCATCTTGTGCTGTGATTAGATAAGCATCTTCTACCACTTAGAAGCCAGCATGGTAGCACATACCTGTAACCCCAGTACTCAGAGGGCTAGGGCAACTGAGGAAGGATAATTACAAGTCTGAGGGCGACCTGGTCAGTTTGGGCTACACAGAGAAAAGATCACTCAGGCAGCTGTGAAAGACTTAAGAATGACTTATATTGTTCTACACCAGACAACTGTATGGATAGTAACAATACCTATTGAGGTGAAGGTATAAAAGTAGGCGGGAAGTTCAGAAGGTTCACTGTGTAAATTGTGTATAATCTGAGTAAAATTTGATCCAAAAATATGCAAATTTTGGAGACAAAAGCATACTAATGCATGCTGAAGCCACAAAATAGGAATGATTTGTTTCAGATAGCATTAGGAGGAACTGTTCAAAGAAAGAAGGGGAACAGTCATAACAAGATTTGCTCAGATGTATCTGGCTTGAATTCCTGCATAGCTGCCCCCTAAGCTGTGTGACCAAATCTATAAAATGGACAAATGCGGCTGGGGAAGTAATTTACTTTATGGACTGCTTGCCCAGCATGTAGCCATGGGCCTGACCCCTACTAATGCATAAACCACACACAGTGGCACACACTTGTAATCCTAGTTCTCAGAAAGTAGAGGCAGGGGGATCACAAGTTTAAGGACATCCTCAGCCACACAGTTTGGAGACCTAACAGCTTCTATCTCAATAAGCTAATGTGTAAATCATAGTATTAGGGATTAAGCTTCAGCTATGGGATTTTAGAGATCAGATCATTTCAGTGCAGAAATATGTAGTGAAGTAGGATTTCTCTGAGTCCCTATAATCACTAAACTATCACTGATAGATAACCAACACAAATCAATGCTTTTTAAAAGGCAAAACTACTAAAGGCATGCAATGGGTTACTGTCAAAATGTTTTCCTTCATGAAGGGAGTCAGTACTCCATACTAGAGATTTACCCTTATTAGAGGCAGAAGTCAAATGGGAAGGATTTAGAAATATTTAAAAATTGCTTTTAAAAAAAAGCTATACATGCATAATGGATACTATTTTAGCCACCAGATGAAAGCTTGTCATTTGTAACAATACAGGGGGAAAAAAACTGGATGGTATTATGTATAGTGAAGTGAGTCAGGGACAAAAAGCTAAGAAGGAAATGATTACAACTCATGTTGGCTATGAGACAACTAATCTTGTAGAAGCTAAGAACAGAACAGTGGTTATTCACAGGGAGGGGACTGTAGGGGGGATGAGAAAGGTTGGTCAGCTGGTCCCAAGTTACAGTTAGAAAGGAGTTCTGGTGGTCTCCAGGACAAAAGGGTGACTACAGATTACACATTGTGTTTTTAAAAGCTCAAAGATAAGTGTTTCCACAAAAACGAAATAATGTTTGAAAAATAAAATTAAAACAAAAGTTATTGGATCCCTGTTTTAAGAGAGAAGGTATATTTATCCAAATCTGAACATTATTCAATATATATCTTCATTCACACATTTTATGTTCCCTATAGTTACAATTTCATGTCAATTAAAATTTCAAGAGAAAAATTTAGAATAAATAAAAATACCCTTTGTAGTATCAAAATCTTCTGGAATCATACACAACTTTGCCATGGTCTGAGGACAGACGCAGTGATGCCCAAAGGAATTTGATCAAAACCCCCTGGTGTGCTTTATTGTGCCTCATGTGGAATATTACTAGAAAGGCCACCATGTTTTCACTGAATTGTTCTGACAAGAAGTACTTGAAACAAAAAGACTAAGTAGAGTAACTGCTTACTCTTGGAGCTGATTAGAGAGACTATGGCAACACAGTTTAAGAAAGCAGGGGTTGAGCGCTGAAAGACTCTAACTAGCAGTGTTTTTCAAAGCAGATACAAAGACTCATGCAGAGTACAGGGAATCATATGAAAGAAGGGGTTAGTATGATGTGGAAAGGATAGGAGCTCCACAAGGACCAAATATATCTGGGCACAGGGTCTTTTCTGAGACTGACATGCAATCAAGGACCATGTATGGATATAACCTAGAACCTCTGCCCAGATGTAGCCTGTGGTAGCTCAGTAACCAATTGGTTTCCCATAGTGAGGGGAACAAGGACTATTTCTAACAGGAACTCAATGACTGGATGTTTGACCTCCCCACCCCCCAAGGGAGGAGCAGTCCTGTTAGGCCACAGAGGAGGGCTTTGCAGCCAGTCCTGAGGATACCTGATAAAACAGGATCGGTTGAATGGGGAGGAGGTCCCCTCCTATCAGTGGACTTGGAAAGGGGCACGGTGGAGATGAGGGAGGGAGGGTAGGATTGGGAGGGAATGAGGGAGCGGGACACGGCTGGGATACAGAGTTAATAAAATGTAACTGATAAGAAAAAATAAAAGAAAAAAAAAAGAAAGCAGGGGTTGAGGCGATAGCTTAGTGGAGCATGCTAAGCATGAACTGGGGAGCAGGTTCAATTCCCAGCATGCCACACACAAATTAATAAACTTAGGAAAACAGAGCCAATCAAAGAAAACATTGAAACAATCTACCTGGACAACAATCAATGTAACTAAGCAGCTCACATGCATTCGTTATGGGTTTTAAATTAAGCACTGTTTTTTATGGCATTCTTGTTCTATCAGACTGACTTTATTTTTCAAATTTAAATGTATTTTTTATAATTTATTCACTTTACACCCTGACTGTAGTCCCTTTCTTCCTCATTCCTCAGAAAGGGGGAGCCCTCCTCCCCTACCATCTGACCTCAGCCCATCAAGTCTTATTAGGACTGCCTGCATCCTCTTCCTCTGTGGCCTGGCGAAGGCCATCCTACCAGGGGGAAGTGATCAAAGAACAGGCAACAGAGTCCATGCCGGAGACAGTCCTTGCTTCCCTTACTAGGGAACTCACATGGAGACTGAGCTGCCATGGGCTACATCTGAGCAGAGTGTCTAGGTCCTCTCCATGCACGATCCTTGGTTGGTGCATCAGTCTCCACAGGTCCTCCTGGGTTCAGATTTGTTGGCACTATTGGTCTTCTAATGAAGTTCCTGTCCCCTCCAGGCACTTCTATTCCCCCACTCTTTCCTATGACTCCCTAAGCTCTGTGAGTCTTAGCATCTGCTTCAATGACCTCCTGGGTGGAGTCTTTCAGAGGACATCTATGGTAGGCTCCTGTCCTGTTCCCTCTCTTCAACCACTTCTGGTGTCTATTCTATTTGTTCTTCTGAATGACAATTAAGCATCCTCCCTAGGGTCCTCTTTGTTATTTAGTTTCTTAAGTTCTGTACCATTCCTGGGCATATATCCAAAAGATGCTCCACCATACAACAAGGACATTTGCTCAACTATGTTCATAGCAGCTTTGTTTGTAATAGCCAGAATCTGGAAACAACCTAGATTTCCCTCAACTGAAGAATGGACATAGAAATTGTGGTACATTTACACAATGGAATACTACTCAGCTATTAAAAACAAGGAAATCATAAAATTTTCAGGCAAATGGATAGAAGTAGAAAAGATCATCCCAGAACCAGAAAGACACCCATGGTATATACTGACTTATGAGTAGATATTAGCCATATATTGCAGGATAAGTATAGTACAATTCATACTGACTTTATTCACAATGTCTCTGCCCAGAGACTAACTGAGTAATGTAAGGAGGAACATGAATGACTTTCACTTCACTTTAAATACAAAATCTGGTATAAATTACTACATTTTAAATGATTTCAGCCCTTTGCTTTTGATCTTCACTTATCTGTACAATTTGTGAATTTTCAGTTGTAATCTATTATGCAATAAGAACACTTGACCTTAACTAAAAGACCAAGAAGCAGTAATAATCTGAAACCGTAAACAGCTGAGTATATGCTGGAGTATAAACAGGTAGCTGAAGACCAATGTAGTGCACTGATGTTGCTACTAGCCTCCCGAAGGAGAGAGTATCACTTGATACTTCTGTCTGTCCAAACCTAGTTCTTTTCAGCTAAGTATGACTACTGCAGGGGCATATCCATAATGAAAGAAGGGTAAGAACTTTAAAGAAGATAAAGGTTGCTATACAAGAAGACTTGAAAAGTCTTTGTTAGGGTTTCTATTATTGCAACAGAATACTGTGATCAAAAAACCAAATTGGGGAGAAAGGGTTTATTTGGCTTATGCTTCCATATCACTGTTCATTATTGAAGGAAGACAGAATAGGAATCAAACAGGGCAGGAACCTGAAGACAGGAGCTGATGCAGAGGCCATGGAGGGTGCTGCTTACTGGCTTGCTTTTTGTGGCTTGCTCAGCCTGCTTTCTTATAGAACCCAGGACCACCAGCCCAGGGACCGCAGCACCCACTAAGGCCTGGGCCTTCCCTGACTGATCTCCAATTAAGTCAATACCTTACAGGTGGGTCTCATGGAGGCATTTCTTCAATTTAGGCTCCTTCCTCTCTGATTACCCTCTCTTGTATCAAACTGATGCACAAAACCAGCTGTTAAAGTTATTCACTAAATTAATTATGAGATACTGAATAAACACTGTGATAATGACTTATATATACATGGAGAAGCTTTGGGACACAGGGCTGTCCTGATGGGCCCCAGGCCACACATGCCCCAGGTTCACTGTGAACACGGCTCAACATCAGGTAGTAAAGGTCATGACTCTGTTTTTCAGTTTTTTGTTGTTGTTACATAACCCAATTGTGATGTTCTCAACTTTTGTAGGTAAGACTATGTTGCAATGTCAAAACACTGCATAGGCCTGGTGGTTCTCCAAGACAGCTCTGAGTCTACAATCAGCAAAATGGGGGAGGGAGAACTTTGAGAGTCCCCAGCTTCCTTTAGAGAATATAGAAAATCTAACTATCTTTAAAGGAACACTCAAGTGGCTTGCGGAGTAGCTCAGCAGTAGAAGGCTGGCTTACTAGGTGTGAGGCTTGGGTTTTACATCCAACATCATATACACATGTTAACAATAACAGCAAGACACTTGCTTTTAGTTTGTAGATGTTAACTGATAGCACAAAGGTACTGGGTGTGCAGCTAGTGATGTCTTGTTGTGAAATGAGAGTGTCACTACCCTTCACCTGTCACTGTGATCTCCGCTATCATTTTTTACTTAAGGACTTCCCTGATGAAAGCTGAGGAGCTAGCACAGTCAGTAAAGTGCTGGCCCTGTAAGCATGAGGACCTGAGTTCAATCTCTAGAATCATGTTTTTTTTTTATTGCTAGTTTTAAAAATATTTTTTATTTTAATTTTTATTAATTACACTTTATTCACTTTGTATCCCCCCATAAACGTTTACTCTTTCTTCTCCCCTCCCAATACCACCTTCCCTCCCCCTTCTCCACGCATGCCCCTCCCCAAGTCCACTGATAGGGGAGGTCTTCCTCTCCTTCCTTCTGATCCTAGTCTATCAGATCTCATCAGGAGTGGCTGCATTGTCTTCCTCTGTGGCCTGGTAAGAATGTTCCCCTATCAGGGTGAGGTGATCAAAGAGCAGACCAATCAGTTCATGTCAAAGGCAGTCCCTGTTGCTATTACTATGGAACCCACTCGGACCCTGAACTGCCATGGGCTACATCTGTGCAGGGGTTCTAGGTTATCTCCATGAATGGTACTTGGTTGGAGTATGAGTCTCAGGAAAGATCCCTGTGCTAGAATCATGTTTTAAAACAAACAAACAACAACAAAAAGTAGATGTAACGATGTACATTTTAATCCAGAGGAGGAAGAGGCAGGTTGAACTTGTGCTTTCTGGCCCATCAGCTAGCTAACTTGGTGAACCATAAGACAACGAGCAACCCTGACAAAAAATAAAATTTTAAAAAAGAAAAGGCAAGATGGGTGGTACCAGAGGAATCATACTCAACGTTGACTTCTAGTCTCCAGATACACATACACACAATCTCCCCAATTAAATTACAAGTAAATTACAGCCATTTGTACAACCACTATGACACAGTAGCTGTCTCAAGGGGGAAAAAAAAAAAAAAGGAATATTTAACTCATCAAGGTAATTGCTAAGTTAGTCATTCTTCAAAATAGAGAACTATTTTTAAAAGCATCTCAGATAAAACTGTAGCTTTTAAGTTTTGGATGCTTAGCACATATTTTCTTGAAAATGAACAAAGTGACCCTATAACTAGAAGGACTAATAATAACAATGACTAATAATAACAAATTTAAATCCCTAAGTGAATAATTACATTTCAGAAACCTTCGATTTACCATAGCAAGCCTGAAAAATTCTCAACGGTTAAACACCGATTAAATGATATTAGTAAAAATAGTAGCAAATGTAATTTTTATACACTATATGATGAAAAGTGTCATCGTTTGGAAGACAGCCATAATTTATGGAGCTGTTATTTTACAAATGGTCTTTAAATATTGGACATAAAGACTCATTCAAAGTATAAGAGAGTGTGGCTGGAGAGGTGGCTCAGTCTGGAAAGTGTCTACCATGCAAGTATGAGGACCTAAAGTTTAGATCCCCAGCACCATGTCAAAATCTGGGTATGGTGTTATGTATTTGTAATCCAAATCCTGTGAAAGGTGAGACAGGTGACTGCCTGGAGCTCACTGGCCAGTCAGCTCAAGCAAATTTGTGAGCCCCAGGCCTCATGTCTCAAAAAAAAAAAAAAAGAGGGAAAGGAAAAAGAGAAAGAAAGAAAGAAAGAAACAGGAGGATACCCAATCTGGATATCTGACACCCACAAGCATACACACCTACACAGCTGCACAAATGTGCATGGGCACCACACACACCAAAGGGGTAGGAGGGAAGAAAAATAAGTTACTGACGGTGAAAAACCCTGAAATTATACAATTTAGAACAAATGAACAAATGTCTACAAACATTTAAACACAATGTTTAACAATGATTTCTTTGACCTACCATTTTTTTCTCCCATCTTTTGGTGTTGCTTATATAAAGTTCTTCAAAATTAAGTTAATTAAAAAAAAAAACACTCTGATTGGAGATTAACTGGAGTCCAACTGGAGTCTCTATGAAATCTGTATTCTTCAAATAGAGCATATCCTTAGACTGTTTCGTAATATTTTTTTTGATACTTGAGTTTTCAAATAGAAACTGTGCTTGAAGGGACTTTCAGAATAACCACTAGTCCAAGAAAAACAGGCACAGCATCTTCATCAATGCCAAATTGATAGCTGGATCAGGACTACTGACAATGTCTTCTTAAAAATCAAAATTAATCCCATGTTTTGGTCCACAAACACATGAAACATTCTGCAGAGAAAATAAGAATGGTGCATTTTTACAAAGAAAAAATAATATGAGGAAAAAAATACTGTTATAACAACAACTCTATCTTTAAAAATAATATGAAGCATTATGAAAATATACATTAACTGAAAAAAATCTACAAAACACCAAAATTAGAAAAAGCAGAGAAGAATCACCTATAATCCTTTGCCAATAATTTACTTTGCATTACTAATTAACAAGCTATTCCTCTTAATGCTTTATAGACACTTTAAAAACACAGGAATAGTTATGGTAACTGCCTTATATACTGTTGTGAGGATAAGAGTATCGCTTAGAATAATATTTGACACATTGGAGGAATTCAATAAATGTTAGCAATTATCCTCTCAGTATATAATTTTAAAACAAAACTTGCATTTTAGTTTGTATGCTTTTTCCTTGCTCACAAAATATTACTTATTCTTTCTGTAATCACTAATATTATTTTTATGTTATTAAATGGCTATATTCTATGCTTTGGATAATGATTTTCATACATTAAAGGTTTTAATAAATTGTTAAGAAATTATTAATTCTTGATACAAAGTTTTGTTTTTTTATTTTTTTAATTTTTATTTTTTTGTTACAAAGTTTTGTATCAGGCATTTAGATTTTACTTTTTAAACTGTCACACATAATACTGGAATAAACATTTTGCGAATTTTTCTGACTATTTCCTTAGGATATATATCTAGTGATGGAACTAAAAAATTTTTTTTGAATTATTAAGGTATTAGTCAATACATGGTAAATTTTCATCTTTTCCACACTATAAACCAGAAGAATGTTAGAAGACTTTAATCATAAATAAAACTAGCAGGGAACTCTGAACAGAGATAGACGGGGAGACCTCTGTGAGGAAATGAAATATGAAAACCTCAAGATAATGTCAACCAAAATCATACAAAAGGATGGCAGGAAATTTTCCAAAGAGATGAGAGTTCTGTCACAGATGCACAAGGTTGTATTGTGAAAATGAGAAGCAACAAGCCCACTAAACTGCTGGAATTGTGCTTATCAGAACTGAATATTTTAATATTTTAAAAACAAATATGAATGTATTTGATATCCTCACAGGGCTAAAGCAATGTACAGTTCTGAAAAATAACCAATTAAGTATCATGGATATGAAAACAGTTCCTAAACTGCAGAGGTGAAAATAACACAACAGACTGACAGGAAAACCATTTAATACCCTTGAAAATCATATTTAGTAATTTATGGGGAAAATAACAGAAAAAGGTGATAATGACCACGAATTTCTCAAAACAGGAAAAAAAAATAAGCTATTGTCCACTGAGTGCCAAGTAGAATACAATTTTTCTGTTTTTCCTTTTTGACAGCAAGGGTGGCCTTAAACTTCTGACCCTTTCGCCTCATTGTCCTGGGATTAACTGCATGTGCCACCACACTGGCCTCAATGAGGTGTTCGGATCCAAACCAGGGCTTAGCACAAACAAGGCAAGTATTCTGTCTGAGCTACAGCCTCAGCCCCAGAACACGCTTAACACACACCACAGGTGGTTATACACTCAGATTACCGAAAATTCTTAGAAGCTTGAAAAAAAAATCTGTAAATCAAAAAGGAGTATGTATCACACTGGTCATGAGACTCACCAGAAACACCAACTGTTAAAAGGTACACACCAACCACAAACTGTACTTTCAGACATGCCACCTCTCCACTGTAAATCAAGGCCACAGACAGCCGAGAGCCACATTGCCAGGTGGCCTTCCAGGATGGTTTACTGACTTTATCAGCACTAACAGCCTGTGGTCTCAGCAAAGGGCAGGTGGAGACAGGATAACCAGCTGTTCAAGGTCGTCCTCCACTAGACTGGGCTTTCAGACAGCAAACAACCACAAACTAAAGAACGAGCTCTCACCAGTGTGGCTTGAAAGGAAAAACCAATTACTGGAAAAAAAATGCAAAAACATAAAAAAAATATTAAGAAGAAAATTTAAACCACCAGTTTATCTTCTGGACAAATTATTTCACTCTCAGCGAAATTTTTGTTTTGTTTTGCTTTTTGAGACAAAGCTTTTCTGCGCAACCCTGGCTGTCCTGGAACTCTGTTTGGAGAGAACTCAGATCTGCTTCCTTCTGCCTCCCCAGTGATGGGATTAAAGGCATAAGCCACCATCGGTCAGTGGAATTATTAAAATTTGGTATTCTTCCGGTCTCAAGCTTTCATCTTGCAGAAAATAAAGCCAACTTCATTTGCATCTAAGTTTCCTTTTCAGTTGGGAGGAAAAAAAAAAAAACACTAAAAAGGCTAGACACCACTATCTTCTACGTTCTCTGACAGGCATGCCATTTTACGGAGTCAGTCAGGGGTCAGGCAGTTTTTAATTATTCCATGTGTTCCTATTAAACACACACAACAACAACAATAATAGGAACACGGCTTCTGAGTAACAGAAAGCATGTCATACTGTACGTGGCAGCCCAGCCTGAAGAGCTCACGCTCCGATTAAATTAAAGTTAATTTAGATTAACTTTAATCTAAGGTTAAACCTGAGTTAACCTCCACGTTGGTCTTCTCCGTTAATACACAGAGGACTACCGCAAGTTAACACACAGCCTTCTGCGCCGACTTTCCCGATGTCAGGCTGTGGGTGGACTGCTAGATAACTTCACGTACTCACGCCCTGCGTAACCCTCTTACCTGTGGGACGGACCAGTGTCCTTCGAGTACTGCTTCTGCGCTCTCTACTGTACTCCGCCCCCACAGCCCGTATAGTCCAGCTGCTCAGGAACCTCCAGTCACCAAAGTGAACGCCCAAGCCCGAGGAGAAAAGCCAGCTGAGAGCCCTCCCTGCCGCTTCTGTTACCAGGACAGCGGGCGGAGGCGGGCTGGCCCCATGCACAGCCTACTTCAGCCTCCAGTAAAGACGCGCCCTCTGCCACAGCCCGGGACCCACAAGGCCACAGCGCGTCCCGCCCTCCCCGCGCCGGCCGGGCGCCCATTGGCTGCAGCCGCTGCCGCTCAGCGGCTCGAACGTCCTGGGCGTGCCCCGCGGTCTCCCGCGCCCTTCGGAGCGCGCCGCCTCCTGATTGGCCAGCGACGCTCTCGGCCACTCTCGCGCCGTCCGCCGCGGCCAATAGGACTCTCCGCCGTCTAGAGAGCCGCATCGCTGGCGTGGTGGCGCAGCTGGTCCCTCGGTAGGTGTGTAGCTGCCATCTTGTGTGTGGCTACAGCGGTCCCTCTCCCGCTCTGCCAGTGTGTGTGTAGCTACTGGTTCTAGGAGACCCCTGAGGGTGACAAGTGTTGGGAGTGACCGGGAGACTTCGCTAGCGGGGACTCCTCGGTCGGAGCCTCCCCAGGGTGTGGGAGGCAGCCGAGGTGGCGGTGCGCCCAGGCTTGGCTTTGCTGGCTGAGAGACTTGGTGCGGAAGGTCTCGGCCTTGATGCCCTGGATGCCGAGAGTTCTCTCAGCAGTGTTTGTGGCACGAAGATTCCTACCGTCCTTCTCTGTCGTGATTAAAGGAGGCTGGCTGCAGGATGCAGAGTGGAAAACCGGCCTTGGAAGGGAGACGTTCACTGCCCTCCGGGTCATAGAGAACCCCCCCTTTTTTTTTGTCAATTTGCCAGAGACCTATTGCTGAACGGTTGCCCTTCTGGAGAGTTCTCGGGAGTGGCCCTTTAGATTAAGGCATAAATGGACTTTAGGTTGTGTGAGAGTAGTTTTCTTCCTAAGTGTTCGGTAAGCATCCCTTCAGTGATTAAAAAAAAAAAAACAACAACCCGAAAGACTAAAAAGCGTTGGCTGCAGAAACGGGAAGTGAAGTAGAATTTTACCAATTTTTTGTGTGAGACAACCTTCTGATTCCCTTCAAATTATACGTAGCTCAGGCTGGCCCTGAAGCCATCCTTCTGCTTCCACTGCCTAAGTTCTCGGTTTCCAGGAAAGCCGCATCATAGAACCTTTACTTGTTTCAAGAGCTTATTTTTTACTTCATAAATTTTAATATAAAAAAAAACTTTGAAAATAAAAAATTCACACACCAAAAGTTAACCAAACCCAATATCAATACAACTCAGTGAACTTCTGTACAGTTAAAATTGGCACCCAGAGCTTCACATTAAATTTCACATGTATTGAATATGTTTTAAACATTAGCCCACAACCAAAACCGTAAGAAATCCACCACAGCGTTCCTGGATCTGCTGTGCTATGAGTGCTGGTTTTACCATGGATTCTGTTTTGAATTTGCTGCAGGCTGGGAAGCACAAGACGCTGTACGTTCCTCTTCCCATTTTTCTCCAGGTCTTGAAAAAAACCTAAGACTCCCACCTTTCCCCACTTAAGGAAGTAGAAAGCATTCATTGTTTTCCTTTTGAAAGAAGCTGCCAGATCTGAGAATCTAGCCATTGGAGACAAATATTTTGTGATTAGCTTTGGCAGTTTTGATGAACAGGAGAAGCCAAGACCTACCCCAGTACCTTTACTTTAGTTTGCAGTTATTCAAGATTAGCTGGTGATTCAGCGGAGTCAACAGTTCAGTATGGGGATATTTTGTGACAGAAATAACTAAACAAAACCAGCAAAAGAAAAAGAAATAGACTTTCTTAGTTTATTTTTTAAAAAAAGGTGAATACTCATGCTATAGGTTGAGTTGATGAGCAAAGTAAATATTACTGTTATTGGTCCATAAATACACCGACTTATTTTTCCTATTCTTAAAAGAGTTAGGGAACAACTTTGTAAAGGAAAATGTATTTGCCTCTAGATTGGCTGTGAATAATGGTAGGAGAAAAGTCTAAATACCTCCTTGGTATACCAGTGGTCGTAATTTGCAGAAAGGTTTGGGACAGAGGCTAGAACATGTGAAAATTGAGCTGTGAGACACATCTTTAAAATCTAAAGATTTCATTGATTAGATTACTGTCACAAAGACCATTGGTCATTTTGACCTTTAGAGTTCTAAATCTTTTATTTATTTATTTATTTTGATATAGGGTTTCTCTGTGGAGACTTGGCTTTCCTGTACCCACTTTGTCGACCAAGCTGGCTTCAAATTCATAGAAATCCGCTTGCCTCTGCCTTTGTGAGTGCTGGGATTATAGGGTGTGACACCTCACCTGGCAATCTTTTTATTTTAATTGCATTGTTTATCCCCATAATGGATTATATTGATTGAATCCAGAAAGCTGATAGAAAATATACTTAGAGTATACAGATATTTATGTAAATTCAAATTGTTCCCAAAATGGTAGTTTCTAAAATCAATTCTTATTAAGATATTTCTAGCACTTTAAAGGGTTGAGAGCATGGCTCATGATAGAGCATGTACTTACTCAAGAGATGAGCATCTTCATAAACCTGTGTGCTAAACATAGTGGGATATTCAGACTCAAGATTGCTTAGCTTAAAAGAATAAAAAAAAATGTTTAAGAAGTATATATTTGACCTTCCTCTTTCTCTCATGGTGCTTAAGATCAAGGTCCTGGCCTTGTACATGCTGGGCAAGCACTTGATCTCTCATCTACATCCTAACTCTATTGCCTTTTGTCCCACTAGGTACTCGGGAGTGAATGTAGGGCTTCCTGGGAAGTCTCTTGTCATCCTTGTTGCATTGTTACTTTGTTGAGGAATATAGAGATCCTTTCCTGGCCAACTTTTAACTTCCCAGTTTCATTTGTTCCTGATCCTTAAACTAGCATTTTAATGCAACTAAGACCTATATGTCAAATTTTTGCTTGCACTAAAGACACATTTCGGATAGTCTTGACAGACCTGAGTATGTCCATACTTCTCCTGTGTTGCCTCTGTTATCTTATTATTGTGAGCATCTTCTGTGTGGCTCAGATTTAAAATGAAGTTCTTCCTTTTGTCCAACTTAATAACCATTCTATAGCTGCAGTTCCTGTAATGTCTTTCTGTTCTTTGTGTATTCTAAATTCAACATTTTATCCTTGAGTGTGCAGTGCAGGGAGACTGGGTCTGGAAGCTCCCAATGTTGTGCCTTATCTGGTCTACATAGTCTCAGTAAAACAGGTTTTGTTTTTTTTTTTTTTTTTATATGCTACTATATTCATGATAAAAATCTTACATTCTTTAGCTTGGAATTTATTTTAACTAAGATATTGTTTGGGTACCATGATAGAGATACTAAAAAGTAAATGTAGTCTTTGAGAATAAGCTTTATCTCTCTTCTGTGTAAAAGAATACTAGCTGTTCAGGTGCCCTGTTTCTACTCATCATGCAGCTTCATCTTATGAACTAAGGTAGCTGCTTTGTGACATGTTATTTACATATACCACATCCCTAAATGGAAAGATAAAATTAATTTTGTTAGAAGACAAATATTTACAAGTGGTAATAGTTGAATTTTGTGCCTTAATTTATTTCAAGTTATTTTTATATGTCACACAGATTCATGTAATAATTTCACCACTTTTGTCACCATTTGTGGTAGTTCTGTGAGGCTCCTGACAGGTACATTGAGGAGTAAGGTATGGGGTTCGAATTTGTTCCCCGCAAGTATGTGATGGCCTCTTATTTCTCTGTGGAGAAAGAACTTCGTACTTTTTGTGTTTGCAGCAGTGGTTCCCACTAAACAAGGACATTCTTCTGAAAGTAATTGATGCTGTTACTTAATCTAGGTCTGACTGTTTCCCAGTAATTCAGGGCAGGAAAAAGATTTGGAAAGACAGAAATCAAAGAAGATGGGAAACTGCTGCCAGCAAAGACCATTTAGTGAAGAATTTGAGTGCAAAGAGCTTTTCTAGAGAGGTAAGGGAGACTCAAGGGGTTATAAGTCTTTGTAATGTGTGGGGTCTCCATCCCCCAGAGCCTGTGTTTTGTTTTCTAGGCCAGTTCTTGTAGTTTTGAAGGTAAAACAAAAACAACGACAAAAAACAAACAAACAAACAAAAAACAAAAAAAAAAAACCGAGATGATTTCTGAGCCAGTTAAAGATTATTTTGTTTTCATTCATATAGTAAGATCAGCAAATACTCAACCTATACTTTGATACCATCCAAAGACTGTCAGATGTCCTGAGTTATGTAAACCTATAGAAAGTAAGTTTTAGAATGCTGTTTTTGGGGCCTGAAAGATGGCTCAGTGGGTTAAAGTACGTGCTACCAAGCCTGAGAACTGGAGTTTAATCCCAGGACCCACATGGTAGAAGGAGAGAGCCAATTCGCACAAGTTGCCTTCTGACCTCCACATGCATGGATACACACATAATAAATGTTTTTTGTTTTTGTTTTTTAAAAAATTCCTTAGCTGTAAAAAGAATAATGTTAAGTACCATTTGGACTTTTCAAAACAAAAAAAGATGTCTGTCTGCAGATCCGTAGTTCCTTTTCCCAGGAATAGCTAACCTTGCAGTTAATAACTAAGCTACAAATAACCTGAGCAAGTTTGCTCATGCCCATAATTCCAGCTGAGGCATGAGGATCTTGAGGTCCAGACCAACCTGGGACATATAATGAGTCTTAAAACAACAAAGAAAGTTTACTTTTCTGGAGGAGAATAGCAAAACATAACAGTTTGAGCCTAATTAGGTGGTTGAACAGATGAGGGAATTGATTAAACAGACTATTGCTATGTAGCCTAGGCTGGCAGCTTCCTAAGTGCTGGCATTATCAATTTGATGTGTATCCCCATGTTCAGTGACTTTGTTTGTATGTTTACTTGTTTTGTTTTTGAGACTGGGTCTCACTGTATAGTCCAGGTTAGTTTGGGACTTAAGTGCATCTCTGCCTGACACATGCTGGGATTGGAGCCTAAATCAACAAATCTGACCAACTAGCTAGTGAGTTTTTTGTTTCATTTCAAAGTCAACTGAAACAAATGAAGCTGGAGAATTTATATAACCTTGGGTTATAGTGCCAAACTCACCCTCCTGAATGTGTCCATAGAGTTCATCCAATGATGCTTAAGCAAGTGGGAATACCTCAGCAAGAGGAAATACTGCTTGCTGAGAGTAATGACAAACTTTATATTTATAAATGTTTGCTCATTTAAAATATATCTCAGTTAAAACAAAAAGGCTGGTAGGGACATATAATGAACTCAGGTCCAGGTTGGTATTCTTTGTAACTTGGTTGCACATTTAGGAATGGACTTCGTAGTTGACTGCATTGTGTTGTAATGTCAAAAGGTTGCACACATTGGTGCAGAAAAGTCTGTATTTTTTCAGTCTGTTTCTTGCAAGTAAATAACAATACCAGATGGAAAAGAATACAAAATAAGAAGGAAAACAGCTTTTTTTTTTTGGGGGGGGGGAGAAGGAACAACAACAGCTTGTAAAAATGATGAACAGAGAATCAGTGAAATTGTTTTTAAAACTTTCCAAGATAAATACCTCTAGGATATAAAAATATGAAAGTGTTTAGTAACTGGTTCAGGAAGGTTCGCATCACTTTTTAGAAGGCAGCTTATCAAGGTATGTCAATAAATAAGTCTATCTTGACCTTTTCTAGTAGAATTCTGAGGAAAAGAAGTCAAAGTTGCAAGGTCTCCTAGAACTATACCTGTAAAAAATTGGAACTACCCCATGGAACTACCAGAATGGTCTGCACGTTATGATGTGACCATTGTTGTGGCTGGGTTTCAGCTCTTTGAAAGGGTATTTAGTGAATACCTATTTTCTGTCTAATGAAGAAGGTGTGGAATAACCTTGGGGAAGCAGCCTGTGAGAATGAAAAAAATAAACTGCACAGCAAGGACAAGACCTCTGTCGCTGATATATAGTGCAAATAGTATAGCCATTAGCTCTGGGGTGAGGTGCAGCCACACACTGCTGCAGCCCTTGGATCCTGGATGAAGTGAGTCCACACCCTAGTACAGCTCCTGGGTGAAACGCCTCTGCACACAGAGCTGCAGCCAGTATTTGGTACTGTTGTTTAATCTCTGCTATTACAGGGAAGATAGAGTGTGATGTTATGGCAGGTTTAGTCTGCATTTCTCTTATGGTGATGCTGTTCCTCTCTGATGAAGAGTGAGAAGAAACAGCAGTTTTATTTGTCACCACCACCAAAACTGGAAACAACTCGGGTCAATTGGTCAATAAAGTGAAAAACTCCAACTCATGCATAACACTTATACAGGAGCCCTGTTTTAATCTAGGAAAATATGAAAATATGTAACAAATTATAATAAAAAGTATACATTATATTATGAAAAGACATCAGAGAAATGTGGGCATAAAACATATAAAAATGATAATCTTAAGCATTATAGTTTAGAGAAATTGTAGTGAAGGTGAAATCTTTTTGTTGTTTGGTTTGTAACTGAGGCTACCTGAAAACACTTGATCCTCCTGCCTCTGCTTCCATAATGCTAGAATTACTTATGTGAGTCATCATGCCTAATTTAAGATGAAATCTTTTAAAGAAACATACATCAAAAAGAAAAGAATCTCAGAAGTAAGGTGGTTAGACCATTCAAGGATAAGTGAGGGTTGGAAGAACTCAGGGAATGTTTGAAAAAGGACATACTTTTAGCAACAAATTAGAAAATGGTGAATATATATCACAAATGGCACAATAAGAGAAAAAGAAAGAAGTGAGAAACCAATGTATTTTAAAAAGCTAAAATAAAGACAAAAGTTGCCATGGAATAGAGACCTTTAATCCCAGAGCCTAGGAATCAGAGGCAGGTGGATCTCTGAGTTCCAGGTCAGCCAGGGATTACTTCTGTTTTAGGGTTTCTATTGCTGTAAAGAGACACCATGACCACGACAATTCTTATAAAGGAAAACATTTAGTTCAGGGGCTTAGTCCATTGTCATGGTAGGAAACGTGATGGTATGAAGGCATACTTGGTGCTAGAGAGGTATCTGAGAGTTCTGTATCTGAATCTGATATAGATTGAGACATACTTCCAGCAGTGCTACCTATTCTAATAAGCCACACCTCCTAATCATGCCACTCTTTATGAGCCTATAGGGGCCACTTTTCTTCAGATCACCACAACATTATTAAACAAACAACGAAGACAGGCAGCCAAATCAAGAGTTCCTTTCATGTAAACCAAAGTTCATTGGTGGTTGTATAACATTGTGTACTTAATGCCAATGAATTGAAAGCTTAAAAGTGGTTTAAATGGTAAGCTTTGTGTTCATTTTGTCAGAATAAAACCTGTAAAGCAAAACATTAGACTGCAACAATTGTCAGAACTTCAGTTCCTGAACACTTAACACTAAAGAAGAACAAAGGCTGGCTGTGCTGAAGGAGGCACCCCAAAGTCTGGACCTCAGCCCAGAACCCTTAACACTGAGATGTAGTCTTGTAAAATGGTTCAGTTTAAAAAAACTAACCTTTTTTCAGTCAAGGAAATAAGACCAAGTGACTTGGGAAAAAATATCACATAGATTTGGTGCTTTTGGCAGTAACATTTTATTTTAGAAAATAAAGCAACAGTTTTGAAAACTATTAAAGGAAAAACAGTATCACCAGACTCTGCTTCAAAAAATTTAGGGCATTTCTGGGTATGGTAGCCTACTTGTAATCTTAGCACTTAGGAGGTTGAGGTTGGAAGAACAGGAGTACAAGTTCATTCTCTGTTGAATATTAAGTACCTGGCTAATGTACTCTACAAAAAAATTCAATCATGAAACAATTTAAGGATTATTGTTTCACTCCTTTCTAAAGAAGTATACTAGAGAACAAATTTCAATTAGTAAATGATTGGAAAAAGATTCAATATAAAATCAAGTGCCAAGCATTAAATAGATTTGTAATAGCTCCAATATTAAAAGATGGTAATAATGGTTTCAGAGTTCTGTGGTGTGACGATGTAGAAAGAATATAAACCACTGTCAGGAAGTCTGCTTTAGCGGAAATAAAAGTATTATGCCTAAGCTATGAGTAGCCATGTCTTAGGAACATGGATTCAGGTTATTCAGAATGATACATTCATTTGTTGAAGAAATTGCATGAAGTCATAGAAAGTAAAAAATTTATTTAAATTGTTTTATTCTTTGGTAATTTCTTACACAAATACACAAATGCAATGTAGTTAGATCATATCTACTCCATTCTAACTCATCCCGGGCTCTATTCCCATCCTCCTCCCAACTTTTTTTTTTTCTTCTCCTTTTCCCCCTGAGCCCTTTTAGTACTGCCAGTATGTGCATGGGCCATCCACTAACCCATAGGTAACTTGCTATGGCCCACACCATTGAAAAACACTTGACTTTTTCTGTCCCAGCAACTAACTACTGTCCGTAGACTTTTGGCTAGGGTTATGTCTCTCACCTTTCCTGCTAGAGTTCAAGTTGGCTTGAACTTACGCATATTTGTGCCCACAATTTCAGCTGCTATAATTTCATGGGTGCAGTGGCCTTATCATGTCCAGAAGATACCATTTCACAGCAGTCCCCCACTCTCCAGAACTTGGGCTCTTAAAAGTTTTTTGACTCCTTTTTGCAGTGTTCCCTGAGTCTTGAAAGATGGTGTTATGGGGTGTGATGTAGAGGTCCCATTTGGGATTTAAGCACTCCACAGTCACTTATTTTTTTGTACTTGACCAGGCTGTAGTCCTTGTATTAACTTGCCTACATAAAGAAGCATAAGGGGTGATAGTTGCACTGGCCTATGGGTATAGGATAAGTACACAGAAGGCAGTTTGATGCCATGTTCCTTTAGCAAAATAATAGTGGTAGTGCTTATGACCTCCCTAGCCATGGTTTCTTGCCTGGTTTTAAAGTATTATACATGAATTCCCTACTATGAAGTGGACTTTCAGTCTTAAGTAGAAAGCTGTTGGTTACCCCCCATATATTAATGACATCATTATACAAATGAACACTCCTTCTAGGTCACAGCAGGCTAACACTTGATTTTTCTTCCTTAGTAGCCTATATAACACCTTCCAGCATATGTAAGCTAGCCACCAGGAAAGAAGCTTGTAAGATTGGGAGTGACTGCCTGCTAACCAACTATGTCATCAAATAATTGGAATTTCCAGGGTTGGGGAGATAGCTCAACTGGAAAGTAGTTGCTTTGCAAACATGAAGATAGGAATTCAGTTTCCAGAACCCAAGCAATAAAGCTGTATTTGGTGGCTCAGACTTTAATCCCACTGCTATGGGGGCAGAAGTGGTGAGTTCTAGGGAGCCCCTTGCCACACAGCCTAGCCTACTTTTTGAACTCCAGCCAATGAGAGACCTTGTCTTAGAAACAAGGTGCCTGGTATAACATTCAATTGCTAACACTGTCTCCAAACCATAAAAAGAGGAAGACAAGTCAGAAGGTAGGCTGAAAAGTATATGAAGGACATTGCATAAGTTGAATTCACAGTAAAAAATTTTTAAAATGTCTGTTTACTCAAGGACAACAGCTTGTCATAAATAAAACTACAAAAAAGTAAAATTAAAAAGGGCAAAAAGGTTGCTCTGAAGGCAGAAATACTTGCCATGCAGGATAGAAACCCAAGGAAATACCAAGTTATATGAGTCCTGTTGGACAAAAGAGCCTAAAAGCATGTGTGCTGAAGAGGCAGTCTCAAAAAAAGCACTGATTCTAGGGAGAGAGGATGATTTGAAAGAAGGATTCTTGAAGGATGGAGATGGGGCTTCCAGATCGTGAAGACTTGGTAGTCAACAACAAGAGGCAGCAGAAGTCAAGAATTTTGTTGAAGCCAAAAAGAAGTTGAATAAGCTTCCTCCCACCCAGAAGGAGTCAGATGAAAATAAAATAAAACAAACATAAAACCAGTTCATTTAGTACTGTCGAAATAAGAAATCAGTAAGTTATTCACATCCCTCTTTCTTGACTGTACTGTTATCTAGTTTAGGAAAAAGAAAACACTTGAAAATGAACCAGAGATGGCAGAGAACATTCATGTAACCTTGCTTAGTAAAAAGTGAACTGGGAGTCAAAACATTTCAGGTGCCAGTAAAGCTGCTTTGAACATTGAATGGTAGAGCTAAAGAAAATTACAACATTTGCAGGCATAAAAAGCGCCAAATCTTAAAATCAGACCCCCCCAAAGAACAAAAACAAAGATATGGAGATGAATTTTCTGAACTTAGAAAATAAAAAATATATATTTTTAAAAATGGAGTCAATCTCTGTGGTACCTAAGGGAAAGGGGATCACACTAAATAAGGGACACTGACAGAAGTCATGAAGACAGCCAAAAAAAAAAAAAAAAAAAAAGATTGACCCCAGGCCTTATAGGCCTTATAGCCTATAGTACTGCTTTAGAGTCACATCACCAGTGTCTAAGAGATGATTAAGATATAAGACGAAATCTTTGAGTTCCTAAGAACAATGATAGTAGGGCTGATAATTAAACTTCTATCCATAGAAGCATTTTTAAATAGAGAAGACTCAAGTGTATATACCAAGAAGGCCTTTAGACTGGAGGTGTCAGTGACACAGTGGTATTCTAGCATGGCCAGCACCATGTAGTCAATGCCTCCCCTCTCCTTGTGTGTATACTAGGAGAATTGATCCAACATGATTAGCTTCAAGTTATAGCTTAGGGAAACTTTTAAGAAAATTTCCCTTGGGTTTCCAGGAAGAAAAGAAGCTAGCAGCAGACTTCTCAACAAAAGTTCTCAACTGAAAAGAATAGCTGTGGAACAACCTAGCTAAAGTCTACAAGTATAAGTCAAGGTTTTTATAACCATGAAGTGTTTACATGGTGAAAAATTACAAATGCAAGGACAAATGACAAAATGTTTGGAGCTAATTTTTATTAAAACCAGTTTAAAAATCTAGGAAAATCATGGACATAAGATGATAGCTAGAGAAAAGAGGTCCCAGCTTTAGTCACACAAAGACAAGTTCAAATTAAAGCTGTGCTAAAGAACTAGAGCTGTTCTGGGCTGGGGAGATGGTGCCATTGGTAGCATGCTTGCTGTCCTAATGTTTACTAGGGTCTCGGTTAGACCCTGGCACCTATGTAAAAGCCAAGAATAGCAGCATGCTTTTGCAACTCAAGCTGGTTGGGGGTGGGGTGGGTTAGGGGGAAGAAGGCTGGTAGAGATAAGAGGCTCCTTGGCGCTAGCTAGCTAGCCAGCTAGCTCAGCTAGTCAGTTATCTCTGGGATCAGTAAGCATTTGTGTCTCAAAAACTGAGAGCATCGTGCAGTATCCAGCAAAATCACATGCATGTATCCTTTGGCACAGGCATTCAACTTTTATTAATTTATTTTAATAATAATAAAATAAAGTAAACTTTCACAGTTCTGTACTGTTGGTCACTGGGCATGGACAGGGTGCCCTGGTATATGGTACCAGCAAAATTAACATACATTGTAAAAGTTTCATTCAGCTGGCTTACATGCTAAAGGCTGGGTAGTCCAACTATGGCTATTTGTATTCTATCCATTCAACTGGATGCCTCAGGCCTGATTGGGTGCTCGAGGCCTGGAAGATTCTTGGAGGGAGGGTCTCTGGATTTTAGTGTTGGAAAGTCAAAGGTGCAGTAGTCTGAGCTCTGAAATATGGTGTCACTAGGAGCAGCCGCAGACAAACTCACTAACATGAAACAAAGGCTCACAGGCTTTTTCCTCTCTTTCTTTTATGTGGGCCAGTTGTTGGAAAGTGCATTCTTTCTGGGGTGATTTTTTCTCACCTCATTTAGTTCTTTCTGGAAACTCCCTCACAGATCTGTCCTGAGTCATGTCTCTTAATTGGCTCAAGATGTCACCAAGTTGACATTTAATATTAACCATCATACTTCGTTAAAAATTTAGAACCATTTTAAATGTCCATTATTAGGAAATTGACTGTAGTATAGTGCAGCCAAATAAACAATAGGACAGGACTGACTCAAGGACAGTCAGTGTCCTTGCAAGTAACCCTCTTTCTCTAGATGAGCAATATATAGAATAACCTAAAGGCAGGAGAGGATGCTAACAACAGAAGAGAGCTTTCTCTTAAGATAACTTGCTTATACCCTCAGAATCCTGTATGTCTACATATTCAAACACAAAATTAAGTAAAATAATAGAGTGAAAGAAAAAATTTGAAAACAATCTAATATAATTTTTACACTATATTTTTACACTTTGGGAGCATCAGCACACAGTAAAAGGAGCTTTCTAGTGGTTTTTGGACATAATTTAGATAGTCCAATGGTGTATTTGGCAGTAGGGTTTGGGTGTGTTGCTTTTAGCAGAGTGTGTATTATGTATTGCTGAATGTTGATAATCATTTAAACCAAGTTTATCAGATTGAATTAAGTAAAAATTACATACAAAACTACATAGAAGTACACCAAGCATACTAATAGTCCCTTGGGTCAGATGTGCTATCACACATTTGCAATCTCAGCATTGGTGAGGTGGTAGCAGGAAAATGGTGAATTGTGGCCAGCCTGGGTTACAGAGCAAAAACCCGTTAAGAGAGAGGGAGGACCTGGAGACAAAGGCTGGAGAAAAGTAGGGAAGAAATTTGGGGAGATGGAGGGACATGACATTTAAACAATATGCTAAGCATATTGGCATTTGTTTTTTTTCAATTGTGTCATTTAGTCTATACATTGCAACCAATTTTTTTTTTGTAGGTTCAGAGAGTTTTTCAAGAAATTTGATTCAGTTTATACAGTTATTATAGGAGACTTGCTATTAAAACCCAGATCCATGTGACTTTAAAATCTGAACTTTTTTTTTAATTATTATATTACATTACAGGATAAACATCCACCTTGAAGAAGAAAGAACATCAGGAGCTAAGATTCAATTTAACCCTGTAGTGGCTGCTTGGAAGATGAAGATGCAGACTCCAGATTGGTGGTTTATATGCTGTTCATGCAAGAGCCATGCACTAAAGGAGAGAGCTGTAAGCTTTCCCCAGTTTCTCATAGGGGATTTGTAGGCTTATACTTTTCACCAAACTTACTTTATTTAGGGTTCTTAAACACCTTTACCTCCCTTCCATCTCTGACCCCCACCTTAGATAAGAGATTAGTAGGGAAATGGGCTGTGCTGATTAGGGTTGATGAGTCTTTAGGTGATCGCCAAACTCAGTTCTCAGGATACCAACAGTTCAGTCCAAAGGCCAACTCCAAGCAGCAACAAGAAGTCAGCAAAGGCTGCAAGACTCAGTTGGATTGGCCTGAAAAGTTGTTTGGAACCATTCTCTCTGCAAAGTTGTGTCAAAGCACAAAGATCAGCACAGCAATGTCAATGCAAAAATGATGTCTCACTCTGCCTGGGCCTCTATATATGTCCTCTCCTTAGAGTCCACCCACGAATGTTTTCAGCTGTCCAAAGTCACACCCCTCACACAAGAGAGCTCATACAGCAAAACATCATGTGCCCTCTCACAGCCAACCTACAGCAAAACATCATGTGCTCAGCTTGCAGCAAAACATTAGATGACAAAATTGAGTCTTCAAAGAAACCAGAAACTTCCACTTCAGGGATTGTCTTAGGGTTTCTCTTGCTACAATAAGACACCATGACCAAAGCAACTTAGAGATGAAAGGGCTTATTTGGCTTATGCTTACAAAACACTGTTCATCATTAAAGGAATTCAGGGTAGGAACTCAAATAGGGCAGGACCCTGGAGATAGGAGCTGATGCAGAGGTGATGGAAGGGTGCTGCTTACTGGCTTGCTACTCATGGCTTGTGCAGCCTGCTTTTCTATAGAACCCAGGACCACCAGCCCAGGAATGACACCAACCACAGTGGGCTGGGTGTCCCCCCATTGATCACTAAGAAAATTCCCTACAACCAGATCTTATGGAGGTATTTTCTCAGTTGAGGTTTCCTCCTTGCCAGTTACTCTAGCTTGTGTCAAGTTGACATAGAATTTATCTGGCATAGAGATGTATATACAAACTGTTAGGTTGATCTGGAGAGAAATATTAGAGTTGTACCCAGTGGCTAAGTAAAAATGTATGGCAAAGTAGAAAAGAACAAAACTTTGTTGACATGGAGGCTCAGCCGGTGGTGAGCTTACCATACAAGCCTGACACCTGAGTTTTATCCCTGGAACCCACAAAAACATGGAAAGGGAGAACCAACTTCAAAGATGTCCTTTGGCTTTCACATACACACCCTGAAACCAAGACCCCTTTCTGCATGTAAATCTTGTGCACACGTACACACAAAAAAAGAAAAGAAAGTCCCTAACATGAATAGTTTTTCATGATATTATCAAAAGCAAGAAATTCCGAAGATGATCTCTCTGTCACATTTCAAAATTCTTTTGTGATTTTTTTCTTTTTTTGTTAATCTGTTTGTTTTGTTTGGTTTTGGTTTTGTTTGTTTGTTTGTTTTTTGCTGGGAAATGATAGAGCTAAACTTTACCAAACTGTGATAAGAGGAAAACATTCTCACATCAGTGAAGGCTTTCCATATCCTTTTGTAGAAGACATGGGATCAGCTGAAATGTGTTTCCCTGTGCTGGTGGAGATTACAGAGATCCCAGAGTTTACTTCCCCAAGCCAGCCCTTAAATTCAGCTATTATTGCCGTAGTTGGGTAGGGATTTTTTTTGTTCTTATTTTGATTTGTCTACAGTTGGTTATGTTAGAGAATCTAATTTGTAATTTTCTGTAACTGAAAACTGTGGGAGACTGAGTCAGATTTGCTATAAAATATTTTCTATAAGTTTTATAGAATTAATTCTGAGCCTTTTCTGGTTGCCAGAACTGTGCTGACCAGTGACCAAAGGCTGCAGGCATTGGAACAGATTTGCGGAAGATACAGGCTATCTAAGGTAAGAGAATAACAGTGCAGTATCTGGATTATTTCTCTTGATTATTGCTAACTATATTGTACATTAAGGGTTTAGAATACATATACTATCCCAACCTGAATTTTACAAAACCATTGAAGAAGTAATAGAATTCCAATTGCAGTAGGCAGAACTGGACCACCCCCCTCTACCAAATGTATAAAATGCCCATTAAAACTAATGGATTAAAGTGTAAGAAAATGAGAAGAACTTTTCCAGGTATGACCAAAACAAGTGAATCATATAAACATGTGCTGAAGTCACTAAATACTTTGAGGACTTCCTCAGAGTGCCTACAGAAAGAGTGTTCTCACATCAGCAAAGGCTTTCCATATCCTTTTGTAGAAGACAATACATTGGCTGAAATAAATTCTGTTTCCTGGTATTGGTTCTTGTGCTGGGGAGATTGCAGAATTCCCTTCCCCAAGCCAGCCCTTCATATTTCCCCTAGCTTCCTGGGTGATACGGCATTTTTAAAATTCAGATACCTATTGGAGTAGTTGAGTAAGGATTAGCACTGAAGGTTAATACAATATCTTAGCTTAACCCTGATTTGTCATTGTCTGCTCTCAGGTTTGGCTTGACTCACTTGTCTTACTCTTTTTCTTTGTTCATATTTCTTCTTTTACTCCACATTGCCCTTTCCAGACCATTTCCCTTCTATAATATCTACAATGGCATTTTCATTCAACACCTTTCTGTTTGCATAAATCTTGTGTGCATGATGGCTGAGTCTAGAGAAAAGCTTCTTGTATCCTATAATAAAATAGGAAGACTGGTTAGAAGCCATCCACAGAGGCTTTAGGTCTAGGTGTAGGTGAGATCTCTACTAATAATCCTTGGCTATAAGCTTATAATTACTTGAACTTTAGAGTTTTGATTTGTAATATTTCCACAGTTCTAAAATTCTACAAGTGAAGTTTAATCTAAAGTAGATATAATACTTTATAATACTGTAATACTCTGTAATACTCGTAGGTACTAGGTAGAATCAATTACAATTCTGTGCATAGGAACATATGCAGCCATAAAATAATTATAGTTAAAGCTCTAACAAATGCTTACACATTTGTGATTTTTTTTTAGAAAAAGAAAATCATGAAAATGTTAGGTTAAAAATCAAGGTACTATGTCAGGTCTCAGCACTTTTAGTTGTTAGAAATGTCCAGTATAAAATATTTTCGTAAAGTAAGAGACTGAGAAAGTGATTAGACATATTTAAACAGGAATCAATTGCATCAGAAATGAAAATTATAGCTTTAAATCTTTAAAATAACTTTTAAACTTTAAACTTACATTGTTTAAAAAATTTAAACTTTAAAACAACTTTAAAATTAAGTGGGAGATTAACCTAACCTATAGGCATAGTTAAAAGCTGTTCACAACCCCATAGAAAATGTAGATTATGAAATGGTGATTAGGGTTCCAGAGAGAAAATTCCATGCTAGTCTGAACCATATAACGAGACTCTGTCTAAAGAGAAAAGAAGTAATAATAGCATAGACTAGGTATAAGAATATTCATGGTAATCATTAGTATTTACCAGAACTAATAAAACACTCAAATCCTCAGATTTAAAGAGCCCAGGAGAAAAATAAAACAGCAATTTAAAATAAATCATCATTATTTATTCACTCATTATTCATTCATTCTTTTGATGCTAAGGATTGACCTCCAGATTTAACATATGCTAAGCACACACTCTGCACCTCAACACTCCAGGTACTTGTCTGGGGATTTTATTTTCTTTTGCTGTTTTGAGACAAACTCTTGCTATGCAGCCCTGGCTGGCCTGGTGCTATGTAGCTCAGAGTGACCTCAAATTTGAAATAATTTACTGTCTGTTTCCTGGGTACTGGGGTATAGGCTTGTGCCACTGCACTGGCTCAGGTGCTTCAGACACTTCTTTTACTTAGTTATTTTGAATGAAGTTATTTCGTTTATAATGTAATAAATATATCCCTTTATTCTCCCTTTTCATTGTGGAGTAAGATTCCTTTTTATAGATACACCACAGTTTGTTTATCCTTGCATTTGTGCATAGAAAAAAATGTGTTTCTGAATTTTAGCGAATGAAGCTGGTAGGATATTCATCAGCTTTGTGGGTAACTGGTAGCTTCTTAGCTTTTCAATAAAGAGGAAGAACAAAAGCCCTGAAGAGGTTTTAGGGACCCTAAAATAGTTTTTGTATAAATAATGTTAACAAGGCCAAAAGAAAGGGAAACAGATTAAAAGAAAATTGCCATAGGCTAATGATGTGTTGTAAAAATGATAATATTTCTAAATGGCTATGTAAGATATAACTAGTTGTTTACTTGGTTAGTAGTGGAACTTCTTTGTAAAGTTTACAATATTCATATGATTATGTGAAACATAGCTGTATATATTTTTAAGTGCTAGGAAATATTTGGATAAAACAGCTTTGTGGTTAACAGAGCGGAAGGTTGTATTTGTTACTATCCCTAAGTTTTTAGAAATGAATTTTTAAGTAGGAAAGTATATGTTTTAAAAGTAATTTAATGAATGCATAGTGATTTGGATACATATAGACTTGTAATTTTCTTAGAATTAATCAAAATTCTTAGTTAAAATTAGTTAGCAATGTCCTTTGCTTTATAGAAGCTTTTCAGTTTCATGAGGTCCCATTTATTGACTGTTGATCTTAGAGCCTGTGCTGTTGGTGTTCTGTTCAGGAAGTTGTCTCCTATGCCAGTGAGTTCAAGGTTCTTCCCCACTTTTTCTTCTAACAGGTTTAGTGTGTCTGGTTTTATGTTGAGATCTTTGATCCACATGGACTTTAGTTTTGTGCAGGGTGATAAGTATGGATGTATTTTCATTTTTCTACATGTAGACATCCAGTTAAACCAGCACCATTTGTTGAAGATGCTATCTTTTTTCCATTGTATGGTTTTGGCATCTTTGTTAAATATCAGGTGTCCATAAGTGTGTGGGTTTATTTCTGAGTCTTTTATTCAATTCTATTGATCCATCAGTCTGTTTCTATGCCAGTACCATGCAGTTTTTTTTATTACTGTTGCTCTATAGTACAGGTAGAGATCAGGGATGGAGATACCTCCAGAAGACCTTTTATTGTAGATGATTGTTTTAGCAATTTCTTGTTATTCCATAGGAAGTTGAGAATTTTTCTTTCAAGGTCTGTGAAGAATTGTGTTGGTAAGTTGATGGGAATTGCATTGAATCTGTGGATTCCTTTTGGTAAGATGGCCATTTTTACTATGTTAATTCTGCCAAGCCATGAGCATGGGAGATCTTTCCATCTTCTGAAAACAAAACAAGTGCCTACAGATTGGGCAGTCCTTTGATCTTCACTAACCCTTTATCTGACATAGGGCTAATATCCAGCATATATAAAGAACTCAAGAAGTTAAACAGTAACAAACCAAGTAATCCAATTAAAAAATGGGGTACAGAGCTGAACAGAATTCTCAATAGAGGAATATCAAATGGCAGAGACACTTTAAAGAAATGTTCAACATCCTTAGTCATCAGGGAAATGCAAATCAAAGCAACCCTGAGATTTCACCTTACACCCATCAAAATTGCTAAGATCAAAAACTCAACTGACAACACATGCTGGAGAGGTTGTGGAGAAAGGGGAACTCTCCTCCACTGCTGGTGAGAGTGTAAACTTGTACAATCACTTTGGAAATTAAACTGGCATTTTCTCAGACAATTAGGAATAGCGCTTCCTCAAGATCCAGCCATAGCACTCCTAGGCATATATCCAAAACATATTCAAGTATAAAACAAGGACATTTGCTCATCCATTTTTGTAGCAGCTTTATTTGTAATAGCCAGAAGCTGGAAACAGCCCTAGATGCCCCTCAGTTGATGAATGGATACAGAAATTGTGGTACATATACACAGTGGAATATTACTCAGTGATAAAAAAAACAAGGAAATCATGAAATTTGCAGGTAAATGGTGGTAACTAGAAAAGATCATCCTGAGTGAGGTATCCCAGAAGCAGAAAGACACCCAGGGTATATACTCACTCATAAGTGGATGTTAGACATATAATATAGGATAAACATACTAAAATCTGTACACGTAAGGAAGCTAATCAAGAAGGAGGACTCTGGCTAAGATGCTCAATCCCCATTCAGAAAGGCAAAGAGGATGGACATCAGAGGAGAGAAAAACAGGGAACAGAACAGGAGCCTACCACAGAGGGCCTCTGAAAGGCTCTACCCTGCAGGGTATTGAGGCAGATGCTGAGACTCATAAGCCAACCTTTGGGCAGAGTGCAGGGAAAAAAGTGGGAGATAGTAAGACCTGGAGAGGACAGGAGCTCCACAAGGAGAGCAATAGATCGAAAAAGTTTGGGCACAGGGGTCTTTTCTGAGAATAATACGCCAGCCAAGCCCACTCATGGAGATGGCCTGGAACCCTTGCACAGAGGTAGCCCATGACATTTCAGTGTCCAAGTGGCCTCCACAGTAATGGGGACAGGGACTGTCTCTGATAGAAACTGATTGGTCTGCCCTTTGATCCCCCCCCCCCCCGAGTGGGGAACATCCTTACTAGGCTACAGAGGAAGACAATACAACCACTCCTGATGAGACCTGATAGACTAGGATTAGAGGGAAGGGGAGGAGGACCTCCCATATCAGTGGACTGGGGAAGGGCTTCAGGTGGGAAAGAGAAAGGAAGGGTAGGATTGGGAGGGGAGGAGGGAAGGAGCTACAGGGGGGATACAAAGTGAATAAACTGTAATTAATAAACATAAAAACAAATTAAAAAAGAGCTGAAGGTGACAAAAATTAAAAAACATATTAGTTAGAAAGTATGTACTTTGAAATGAAATCAGTTTTTGTTGCTAGCATATAAAAATGTTATGGTGAAGATAGGTGAGGATAGATCTTTGAACCTCACTTGTACTAGACAGGCTCTTTATCGCTGAGCTATGTTCCCATTTTAACTTTTTTTTGAGAACTTTATACACAAGAACTACATCTACCTCATTCTTTCCATCTCTTCCCACTCTGACTTCTCCCTTGCCTCTCCTCAAGTTTCATGTTCTCTTTATTATTGTTACATCTGTATACCATAAATTTTATTATACAGAAACACACACACACACACACACACACACACACACACACACACAGAGATATAACCTACTAAATCCATTTAGCTTTGCTTGTGTGTATATGTGTTCACAGCTGACCACTTAGGATTGGTTAATCTACGAAGGAGCTGGTACCTGGAGAAAATGGAGTCTCCCTACGCTGCCCTTTTTCACCAGTAGCTGTTCAGCTAGACCTTGTAGAAATTCCCTACTCACATTAGATGCCGTTGGTATTGCCATTATGCGTATCTTGTTCAGGCAACCAAATTTTTGAGGGTTCATGGGTACACTTTCCTTGCATGTGTGAGCAACACTATCAAATGGCATTCTGTTCCTCTGACTTTTACAGTTTTTCCACCCCCTCTTCCTTGATATTCCCCAAGCATTGCATAGGGGATTTTGTTGCAATTATAGCAATTGGGGCTGGGGACCCATGGGTGTTGCATGTTGACCAGTTACTGTTCTCTGTATTCAATTACTTCTGTTCTAAAAAGATGCTTCTTTGATGAGGAATGATCACCATCATCACACTTACCTGTGAATAAGAAGATAAGTATCTAGAATGCAGTTAAAATTACATTAATTTAGACAGTAATAGGTTTTTCTCTAGAGTCTATACCCACTTCACCCATAGATAGTTGGCTAAGTTTATAGTGCTGGGTATAACTTCCTTCCCATTGAGTTAATTTTATTTAGTACAGTTAGATAGTTGTTGTTTACCCACAAGCCGAAAGTACCTCTCTTAAATGACTGGAAGTAGCTTGCCAGTCCAGATATTGCTGTGGTTTGTAGGTGAGACTACTGATTGCTCCTCTCCCTAAGGCTGCTTGTATAGGACCTTCTTCTATCATAAGAGCAAGTTATACAGGCAGGAGGCTTCTAGGCCAGTTCCTTCGAGTCTTGTGTCCTACGTGCATGGTGTCTTCAGCAGTTAGGTCTTACCTTCAAGATCTGGAAGTCATCCAAAGTCAATGGAATAGCTTATATTGCTTTGGAATACCCTATTTGTGGACCAACAACTCAGGGGAAGGTTCCCATGCCTGGCACAGTAGTGCTTGGCTCTTACAAGGAGCACCATAAGCCCATGTCATGCTAACTCCACTAAAGTGTATACCATAAACATATACACATAAGTATACACATTAATTTTTAAGGAAGCTTATGTTTCCTTTTGAAGAGTCCTGATTCTTTGCCTTCTAAGTAATTTTGAACTAGAGGTACATAATTATAAACTTGAAATTGACTTTCTTTTTAAAAAAACATCTTCTTATATTTATTTCATGTGTGTGTGTTTAGGGGGGAGAGTGGGTGTGGGTATAGTAAGCTGTATATATGTGTGGAGGTCAGAGGGTACCTATGTAATTGTTTTTCTTTTTCTGCCCCATGGCTGTTGGGATGAAACTCAGACCTTCAGGCTTGGTGGCAGCACCCTTATCTTCAGAGCCTTTTTATTCAGGACAGTGAGACACCAATGTTGTCTGAGGGCTTCCTGAACAATATTTTGTGTATTTTTGTTGTGTTTTGCTCCTGTTAAAAGTATTTGAAGTTAGTGCAATCTCCTTATTGATGCTTATTCTCTCTGTGCTAGGTGCAATAAATGAGACTACCTGAAACTGACATTCTCAGGAATGCCAGCTTCTAGGATAGTCCTTACTAAGGGCCTAATGTTATATTCTTTTGTTTGCCCTATGCACACCAAACAGAAGACAGTAGAATACTGCTTTTAAGAGCAGCTTATAAAAGATACCACATTTTCAATCTTTGTCTTCCTTTTGTAAATCACTGACTCTAAGGGAAGTTACCATGTCATGAGCATCTCCATGAGAGGCCTTTTTAGTTGGGGTTTTTACTGTGACAAAAACCTGAGGAGAGAAAAAGAAGAATGATTTATTTGGCTCAAACGCTCAGAGATTCTGGTCCCTGGTGGCCAGGAAAGAGAGAAAGAGGAAAGGAAAGGTCAAGGATGTCTTTCCAAGGCACATTCCCCCAATGAACTATGCCTCATTTCCTACTTTGCAATACTTCTCAGTAATGCCATTACATTTTAAAATCATCAAGCAATTAATGTAGGTCAGAGCCCTGAAAATCATATCACTTCTTTGTGATTATATCCTCATCCAGAAAACCAAGCCTATTTGGGGAATATTTCATATCCAAACAATAACCAGGTTTCAATAGCAAGAAACTATAGTTCCTTAGCTGGTAGCCATATGACTTGAGAAACAACTCTAGGTTGAAACCCTAGCCAAAGTAATTCCACTAATACTCTGGAATTCCTGGTATTCAGACACCATGTGAGATAATAAATCTTAAACTCTGTGTTTTCAATTTATAAATGGGGACAACTGCTGTGCAGTAGAATGATGCTAATATTGCTAACTAAGTTGGGTGATACAATAGATCAGCATCCACCCCTAAATTTCTATGTTTTAACCTAAACCTCAGTGAGATAATATTTGAAATGACAAGTCAAGCCCTCATGAATAGAATCAGGATTCTTTAATGAGTCCTGCAGAAGCTTGCTTAATTTTCTATGTAAAAATAGAAGGAGGATCAGATTGACTTCTAAACTAGGACGCAGACCCATACCACTTAGTGAATCTGCTACACTGATGATCTTCCACTTCCAAGCCTTCAGAACCAGGATAGGAAAATCTATGTGTGCCATAGTAGAAGCTTAGACAGACTAAGACAGATGCTGCCAGAAGGGTTTATTTCATTTCATTTTATGGATATGAGTGTTTCACATCTCTGTCTACCTCTTGCATGTAATGCCTACAGAGGCCAGAAGAGGGCATAAGATCCCCTTAGACTGGATTTGCAGAAAGTCTGTGGGTGCTAGGAATTGCAATGTGTAGGGGTGTGTGTGGGTGCTGGCGCTGTTGGCAGGCGTAATGCGCATGCACAGGTGCTTTGAATATCTCAGTAGCCTACAGGCCTGTTGTACTGTCCTTCTGGTATTCAGATCTGTTTGGGCTCCAGGTATTGTTGGCCTGGACTACACTGGTAGACCCACAGAACAAGGGCTTCAATGTTGAGAATGCTGTCCCAAGGATCTCTGTGTTCCCCACAGTAGGGCTGTGGGTGGGAGGGATCAGATATTTGGCTGCTAGCATAGAGGGACCCTGGTTCTGGGCCTCTGCAAGCACTCACTTAAAAGCACACTCATTCGCTCACAGGCCTAATCAGAAAGCACAGAGGATCCCCCTGTTCACTATGCTCAGATTGGGGCCTTCGGGCAAATGAGAGTGTAGGAGATCCATCAGCTCAGTGCTGTCCAGTTTTTGGCCGCCAGGCAGGGACGTAGCCTCAGTCACCTAGCACAGAGGCTCCTACTTGGAATAGCCCCATCCCAGAGGCAGCTCCACAAGGCCAGCCTGTGATGTTCCAGTCTCCAAGTGCAGAGGTTTGTACTGGGACTAGCCACCACCCCACCTCAGCTGCAGCTTCCCCCCATTCCGGGTGACCAGCCTGTCTGTGCCTTTTCAGTCACTGAGCATGGAGGCTTGTGCTTGGGGCAATCACTGCAGTCTCAGCCAAGCAGGGAGGCCAGTGCTTGGGGAAACAGGAAGGGCAGGGCATGAATATTAGATACTCTCAGTCTCTGGAGACATCCACAGGTGGCCTGGATCCAAACTGTCCCAGCTCATGGATTGTCCCCTCTTGCCCAGCAAGCCTCAATGTGGATGTTCTAGCTTCAGCTGCTCTTCCACTCACCAATTTTGGAGTTTCAGATCCTGTGCCCCTCACATACTATGCGTGCTGGTCGCTGCCATCTTGGATCGCCCCTCAATCTCCCATGCTCATGAATCCATAGGATTAACGTAGTGAAAATGACCATCCTGCCAAAAGCAATCTACAGATTCAATGCAATTCCCATCAAAATATCAACATAATTCTTTACAGACCTTGAAAGAACAATTCTTAATTTCATATGGAAAAATAAAAAACCCAGAATTGCTAAAACAATCCTGTATAACAACATATCATCTGGAGGTATCTCCATCCTGAGCTTTACTACAAAGTGCCAGTAATAAAAACTGCATGGTACTGGCATAGAAACAGAACGGTGCATAAGTGGAATCGAATAGAAGACCCAGAAATAAGCCCACACACCTATGGATACTTGAATTTGACAAAAAAGTCAAAACCATACAATGGAAAAAAGATAGCATCTTCAGCAAATAGTGCTGGTCTAACTGGATGTCTACATCTAGAAAAATGCAAATAGACCCATACTTATCACCCTGCACAAAACTAAAGTCCATGTGGATTAAAGACCTCAACATAAAACCAGACACACTAAACCCCTTAGAAGAAAAAGTGGGGAAGGGCCTTGAACTCATTGGCACAGGAGACAACTTCCTAAACAGAACACCAACAGCACAGGCTCTAAGATCAACAGTCAATAAATGGGACCTCATGAAACTGAAAAGCTTCTATAAAGCAAAGGACACTGTTGTCAGAACAAAACGACAGCCTACAGACTGGGAAAGGGTCTTCACCAATTCTATATCTGACAGAGGGCTAATATCCAGCATATATAAAGAACTCAAGAAGTTAAACAGCAACAAACCAAGTAATCCAATTAAAAAATGGGATACAGAGCTAAGCAGAAAGTTCTTAATATGGGAATATCAAATAGCAGAGAAACACTTAAAGAAATGTTCAACATCCTTAGCCATCAGGGAGATGCAAATCAAAACAACCCTGAGATTTCACCTTACACCCATCACAATTGCTAAGATCAAAAACTCGAGTGACAACACATGCTGGAGGATGTGGAGAAAGGGGAACCTTCCTCCACTGCTGGTGGTAATGTAAACTTGTACAACCACTTTGGAAATTAATCTGGTGCTTTCTCAGATAATTAGGAATAGTGCTAACTCAAGACCCAGTCATACCACTCATAGGCATATATCCAAAACATTCTCAAGTATACAACTTGACATTTGCTCAAGGACATTTGCTCAGCCATGTTTGTAGCAGCTTTATTTGTAATAACCAGAAGCTGGAAACAACCCAGATGTCCCTCAACAGAGGAATGGATACAGAATTTGTGGTACATTTACACAATGGAATACTACTCAGCAATTAAAAACAAGGAAATCATGAAATTTGCAGGCAAATGGTGGGAACTAGATCATCCTGAGTGAGCTATCCCAGAAGCAGAAAGACACACATGGTATATACTCACTTATAAGTGGATATTAGACATATAATATAGGATAAGCATACTAAAATCTGTACACTTAAAGAAGCTAAGCAAAAAGGAGGGCCCTGGGTAAGGTGATCAGTCCTCACTTAGAAAGGCAAATGGGATGGACATCAGAAGAGGGAGAAAACAGGCAATAGGACAGGAGGCTTCAGAAAGATTACCCAGCAAGATATTGAAGGAGATGCTGAGAGTCATAGCCAAACTTTGGGCAGAATGCATGGAATCTTATGAAAAAAGGGGGAGATAGAAAGTCCTGGAAGGGACAGGAGCTCCACAAGGAGACCAACAGAACCAAGAAATCTGGACCCAGGGATCTTTTCTGAGACTGATTCTCTAACCAAGGACCATGCATGGAGATAACCTAGAACCCTTGCACAGATGTAGCCCATGGCAACTCAGTGTCCAAATGAACACGGGCTGTCTCTGACATGAACTTATTGGCTGGCTCTTTGATCACCTTCCCGTGAAGGGGGAGCAGCCTTACCAGGCCACAGAGGAAGACAATACAGCCAGTCCTGATGAGACCTGATAGGCTAGGATCAGAGGGAAGGGGAGGAGGACCTCCCCTATCAGTGGACTTTGGGAGGGCCATGGGAGGAGATGAGGGAGAAGGGTGAGATTGGGAGGGGATGAGGAAGGGGGCTACAGTGGAGATACAAAGTGAATAAACTGTAATTTATAAAAAAATAAATTAAAAAAAAAAAGAATTGCAATGTGTTCTGTGGAAGAGCAGTCATTGTTCTTAAGCACTGAGACATTTCTCCATCCACAGAACAAATACTTTTTAAAGTAGATGTAGCTTTGAGGTCAATAGTAGATGGTTGGTAGTGGGTTTTGCAGATCCACTTGAGTGAAAGCATAAAGTACCTGTCTTAAGGAAACTGTAGACTTCTGTCCTTTGATGAGGTTGCCAATTAGGGCTCAAAGGAAACCTGGGGGAATCTAATTAAAAACTGAGACAAGAGGATCATTATAGCACTGTCATTATAGTAATGGGCAAACTAGAAAAGGTATGTAATGAACTGGGTGATATGGTTAGGCAAATTACCATCCAGAGAGTTGAAGCTGTTGCCTGGCTTATTCTTGCTTCTCACAGCAAAATGTGAGAGAAGTGTGTTAAAGAAAGGACTGATGGGTATGGTGGTGCATGCCTGTAGTCCAGCACTCAAAGTCAGAGGCAAAAAGACTGCTGCAAGTTCAAACCAGCCTGGACTATGTAGTGGTTCTAGGACAGGCAGGGCTTTATTAATTAGAAATGACTCAAAAACAAACAAGTATCAGTATATATAAAAAGGAAGTCAGTCAGTAATAATATAAAATTTAAGAAGTGCCTGTTTTCCTGGCTTGAAGTTTAGCTTAGTAGCAGAGTGCTTTCCCAGCATGCATAAGTTTCTGGGTTTCATCAACAACAGAGGTGTGGTAGGTAGAAACTGTTTGCAGTCAAGGTTACTGTCAGGAAAAAAAGTTCTGAGGATAAGCTGAGAGTTCAATTGTAAAATACTTTGCTGATACTTAGTAAGGTGCTCCAGAGGACTTTTCAATTAGAAGTATTTTCAGGTTCCTCTGAGTTTCCTTTGAGTCCTGTTGCCCTGTGGACTAATAGTGTGATTGGCAGTTTCATTTAAATAATATGACTTCTTTAACTCAGGTAAATGGTTCTTATTTAAGCCATTTCAACAGAATCTCAAGATTAATGTTGTTGTTTTTTTTTTAAGTAAAACTCCTAAGAGACCTGTCAAGTTCTAAGAAATCTGTTTTGAAGATTCATGCTACCTTGAACTTAATGAATATACAATGTACAAAATGCAGTGATGCCTCTCCTCCCAGACTTATAAGTGGTATGCAGCCAATGAGGTTGCTCAGCACATGCTAACATTCGTGAACAAGAATGATTCAAAGAGCAGAGCCTCGAAGATGGTGACCTTATCTTTGGGGAACTGTTTCTGGTGGGGGCAGAATGGAGTCTTACCAGGGAACTTATAGCTGTTGCCTGCTTGGATTTCTTTTCTACATTTTTTGTTAGCTCTTGAGAATTTTGTGAGTATTTAGAAAGTTGTACACTCTTTTTTAGTAGATGTACACTATTACAGAGATCTACACAACTGGATGCAGAGAATAAGTGATTGTGGGTGTCTATCCCACAACCTAAGCAGGCAGTAGGTGTAGTATCCTTGCTATGACTCCATTCTGTCTCCACCAGAAACAGTTCCCCATAGAAATTGTTTTTGATAAGATGTGAGAACTACATTGTTTATGGGCATAAAGATATTTAAAATATAGTTAGAAAGTATATTGGTTTAGGCAAATGGTAGTTGAGATTCTTCTCTCAGGTCTAAGACCATTCCAGTCACTGATCATTTGCTAGGTTTACAGTACCATGCATGAATTCCCTTCTGTTGAGTGGGCTCCAAATACAGTTAGACAGCTGTTTGTTACCCTCAAGATAAAAGTGCCACTGTTGCACCATTGTGGAGAGCTTACTGTTCTAATCATGTTGTGGTTGATAGGCTTTCCAGCTGAGTAGAACCTCTGGTTACATCTTTCTTGCCAGCGTTCATAACACCCTCTGATACCATAAGAGCCAGTCCTCAGGGAAGAGGTGTCCAGGTCATTTGAAGCTTTAATTCTCAAAGCCCTATGTCTTAAATGTGTGTTATCTGCAGTAATTAAGTTCTTACCTTCAAGTCCTGGGTAGCAACCAAGGGCAATGATAATAGCCTGTATTGTTTGGGGAGTTTTTTGGACTCCCCTGAACAACAACTTGAAGTCTCAAGTGCTTGAAACCAGGTGTTTTTGTTTTTGTTTTTTGGTTAGTCTCTGGTCGTTGAGAGTCAGGGCATAGCAGACAATGCCACATGATTTTCTTATTTGTAGTTGGAAGTTCCAAATCTTTAGTTATGAGTATATATTCTGGAGTAACCAAAGAAACCAGGAAAGTAAAAAGGGACCACAGTAGGGTAAGGAAGGAGCTTCAGAGAGAGAGATAAATACTTTGAAGAGGGAAACGAGAAAAAGCTTTGTGGGGATTGGGAGTTGAGAAAGGAGATGAAGAATACCAAGGTTGATTGAAAAAGCCATGGGGAAATATTTTATCCTTAAAAATACATAAATAGGGGCTGGAAAGATAGCTCTGTAGTTAGGAGCACTTGCTCTTCTAGAGGATTGGAGTTTAGATCCCAGCACGCACACTAGGCAGCTCACAACCAGAACCCAGCACCAGGGTCTCTGATGCCCTCTTCTGACCTCTGCAGGCAGCCACACATAAGACAGACACATGCACATAAAGATAATAAATTCAAAAGTACATATATAATTTGTACAAACATATATAAAAATTTTGAATGAAGTTACACTTGGCTGGATTTCAGTGGCCTGCTCAGATGTTCTCTTTTTTCAGAGTCAAGAAGTTGAACTCAGTGTATCATAACTTTCTAAGCACATGCTCTACCACTGAATATCCCTGGCCCATTCCCATTTCTGAGTAGGATTTTATGTAGGATATCTCTATCTGACCAAAAGAAATCTTTTACGTTAATAACCTGTTTCTTTAGCTTAGGCATAATAAAAAAAAACACCTATACTCACAGAAAAATAAAGAAACTATCTTTTATTAAAAGCTAGACAGTAAATAGTTTGGCTTTGTGAGTTGCTTGGCCACCAGACTTTATTTTGTAGTGTAAAAGCAGCAATAGCAAATAATGAATGATGAGCTATGGCCAGATTTGCCAAGGGCTGTTGTCGAGGTCATAGAATATGCTCCAAGGTCATAGCACAAAAGAAACCATTTAAGAGAATGCCTGAGAAAACACAGCTTGAAACTAGGATCTGAGTTAGAGGGAGAGATGCTGATGATGTTTTAGGGTTCTTGGAAATCAGTGAGTGAATTCTACATAAAGCATCACCTTACAAAGGGTCGGAGGGTATAATAGCCAGCTTTTTAACAGTGTTTCTGTCTGATGGTATCCTTACCTTTAATGCTTAACCCACCAACACACACTGTACCAGAATTGGTGTGTTGGTCTGCAAGAGTGGCAGAAATGACAGCCTCATTCTGAGACTTATGAGAGATAGGTTTTCTCCTTTTTATTTTTTTGTTTGTATTTTCCACATGGAACACTTTCTCTGTGGGAGGTTTATGCCCTGTTGGAAACAGCTCTGGGATAGAGGACTAGGGGAAGCCTTTAGGCTGCATGAGGAGTCATAGTAGAAGATCTATAATATCCAGACAACCTTTCCAGATGCCCAGAAACCTCAGAAAATACTTTGAGCCAGAACACTTCATGAAGCACCTTTCAAATTCCTGATAGTCACAAGTGGGACAATACGCATTTCAGCCATTAAGTTTGGAGTAGTTTGTCATGTTACAATAAAGAATGCACTGCTCTGTTGCTACTGAACTATGAAACACGGATGGAAGTGCTAAATTATGAGCTGTTCAGCCAACTAGGAACAGTCTGCCTTCCACACTTTGGTGGCTAGTTGAATTGTTTAAATTCCTTTATATATCTCTTTCCTTTTACTTGTTTCATGTGCATATGTAACATGAAATTAATAAAGCAACAGTTTTTCTTTAACCTAGCTACTTCCCAAATAATTAACACAAAGAGACTATGATTTATTTAATTAGCTTAAATGCACTATAACTGGGCAGGTACCCTTGAACTGATTTTCTGAGCTACTCTGGCTTCCTCCCAGGCTTATATCCCAAGTTACTTGCCAGTGTCTATCCTGTCCTGGCTGGATCTGCTTCATAAGGCTAGGCCTCATGGCCAAGTGCTCATGGTTTATTCTGCCCCATGGCAACTCCTTCTCTCCTGCTTATTTCTTTTCATCTCTCTTCCACTTTCCTAGCCTCATGGTCCCTAAGGCCTTCTAGCCTGGGAACTGAAGCTCTGCCTACCTCTATTCTGCCCAGTTACAGGCTCCAGCCTTTCTTTATTTTAAACAATCAAAGAATATTGGGGATCACGGTTTATACAACATCATTTAATATAGTGAGAATGTGCTATGTTGAATAGCAACCAGATCTTGGGGGCCTATATTTAGCATCTAAATATACAAAGCACCAGACCAACCCCCAACATTTCCTTCTTTTGTCTAAATAAAAAGCCTCTCTCTCTCTCTCTCTCTCTCTCTCTCTCACAATAATAAACTACATACAGTACAAACAATTATGAAACAATCAGAAACACCATCATATGAGTTACATTTATAATGTCCAGTCAGTCCATTTGTATTTGACAACTTAAGAGGAAATCTGTACTGTCTATCCTATCTTGGTGAGTTCAGAATTCTGTACCCAAATAATTTTTTATGATAGCTTACATTTAACAATGTAAAAAAATCTACAGACCTAAAAATGTCTTTTAAAACATTTTTATTTATCTTAAATAGCTTAAGCTTAATTGTGAGAGTATAACTATCTAGTCTTCAACCCCATCACAGACTTGATAAGGAATAAATGTTACCTGGGTATGCAGGAAGTTCAGGGCAAGCAGCTTTTAAAAATACAGAAGTGACAGAAGCTGGCTGCCTGCACAGTCACCCAGCTTTTCTCAGTAATGATGGGACAACTTCTTCAGCCTTCTGGCCCAGTATCTCTAACAAACCTTTGTGTGAAGCAGGAATTATGAAGGACTACCTACCTTGTCTTGGTAAATTTCGGCAGTCGACATTTTCTATGTGTCTAGTTTGTCCATACTACATAGCATCAGCAGATGAAGCAAGGGCAGTTTTGCCCAGTGACTGTCTTGCCATTTTTGAAGCAAAGGTATTCTTTGATACCCCAATACCTTCTTTGAGGTAGGCTGTGGCTGCTGCCAGGAGCTGACATGTCTCATTGTCAAAAGCATCCTTTAAAAAAAAAAAGATATTTTTACATTTCATATTCTATAGGTTTTTGAAGATCATCTATTTATCTGAGTAGACAAACATTGCTTATTTTTAACTACTTACTATCTGTTCAACCTAGGAAGCATATTTTTGTAATAGACTAGTATTTAGTATCTAACATGATCATGAGTTTGATTGTCTGCTTGTTCATTGTATTACTTAATTATCCTAAACAGTTTGTAATAGAAGCTTTTAAAAGGACTAGAATTTTACATTGCATTTTAAAACAAGTTGCATAGGCATAATACCTTATACAAGAGCTGAAACATATATACAATATGTGTATCAAAAATAACTTAAAATTTTTATCAATATACAATAATCTAAACCAATGTAAAACTTAATTCTGTATACATATATAATAATCTAAATCAATGTCATCCTTAATTTTGTACTGGTATACAATAATCCCTATCAATGTAAAATATTTGAAAATAGCAATAGGTATACAGTTTAAGAGTAGATTCAATGTCTACTACCAGATAGTGTCTTCTATATATGACAGAAAAGTGCACCCACAAAGTCTCAACAGTATGGCCACCTAAACAAGCTTTGAACAATGGCAACACCAATTGACATGCCAATGCATAAAGGGGGAAATTTCACAAGGTCCACCCCTAGATGAAGAGCTGCAAGCAAATTAATTGCTGCTCACTCTGGAGAGTGGGCGCTGCATCTTGCCTGGGCAACACAGTAGAGCTGGCCCTGGTGAGCAGGCCCAGTTTGAGAATAGGAGAGTTGGTCCCAACCTTCACGAGAGCAAATCAGAAAAGCTCATTCTGGTGGCACAGGAGAGTTGGTAGGCTGACCAACTCAGCTTCTACTCAGACTCAGATCCAGGGCTTTGAGTTGGCCCGCTGAAACATCTACCCCATGTCTGAATTACTGCGGCACCTGAAAGGCTGGTCCTGCAGATCCCAGGCTAAGAGATCTCCATGATATAGGGCAGTAGTGAGATATTCTAGAAGAGTCTCAGTGAGAATCTAGTATTGATGGTGAGGCAGAGGCCAGAGGCCTCAAACCATCTGGCTCCTTGCAATGAATATTTGCAAGTAAGGATGTCTCATAGGACAAGAGGTTGTTCTATGTAACACACTGTGGCACACTGCAATTTCCACACAGATATTTTCTTTTTTTTTTTTTCTTTTGAAGTGAGGCTTCAAGGGCATATGGAGAAGAGGGAGGGTGGGTGGGACTGGGAGCAGATAATGAAGGGGGCTGCAGTGGGGATACAAGGTGAATAAATTGTAATAAATAAATAAATAAACATTTTAAAAAGAAAATATAAAAAAAAGAGTAGATTCAATAATTTACAGTTTTATCCTATTATTCCTGTATTATTTCTATATCCCATTTTTTCTTTCCAACCCTTCTCCCCCTTCATAAGAAAGAATGAAGGATAGAGTCAAAAAAAGAGAGAGAGAAATTCCTGAGTTTAATCTCCTTTACCTTGTTTTCTTCCTGACCAAAACCATGTATCAATTTGTAATAGCTTCTGCATAGATCCTGAGTCCCCCTTATGAGGCTGGAGCGGGGTGAGTGGGAGACTCACTCAGAATATATGTGGGACGGGCTGGAGAGATGGCTCAGTGGTTAAGAGCACTGTCTGTTCTTCTAAAGGACCCAGGTTCAATTCACATGGCAGCTAACAACTGTCTGTAACCCCAATTCCAAGGGATCTGACACCTTCACACTAATGCACATAAAATAAAATTAAATAAAAGTAAAAAGAAGAATATATGTGGATTCTTTGGGTCCATTGAAGAGTTCCTCTGTATTGCACAGTGCAGGTGTAAAATGCTGTAGTTTTTCTTTGCTTTAACTGAAAAAAAAAATGAAACAAAAATAATTTGTACATTTCTGTGCTGATGTGGCCCACATTTTTCATTTTATAACTATAAGTAATTTATTGCTTTATAATTTCCTGGTTCTTAGGCTATTGAATTTTTCAAAATTTTCTTAATAAAAATATCATTGTTGGGGCTGGAGATTTGGCTCTACAGTTAAGAGCACTGGCTGCATTTCCAGAGGATTCTTAGCACCCACATGGTAGATTATAAACACATAAAATAATAAAAATAAAATAAAAAGTGCATTCATAAAATAGAATTGCCTTGAAAGTCTTCTGTTGAGATTATTTTTCCCTTTTACTTTTAATTTTATTAGAATATTTTCTGAGTTGTGTTTTCATGTACATTGGGGTTGACTATGTTCATTACTATTTGAGCTGTCTACATTACTTTCCATAAAGCTGTAGCTGAAGAATAATCATCTACTTGGTGTCCTCTTTCCTGCTGCTCAACTGTGGTTCAAATGTATTAACCAGGAAATTCTGGAATAAATCATTAATACGTTTAAATTGTGTGGAGTAATGAAACTTCATGCTCTCTCATTGTATGTCCCATCTAGGACATGAGTCATCCCTCTGTCCAGCATGGCCACACTTCATCATGGTCACTGCATTCAAGTAACTTTCCTTTGTTTAATAAGGGCCTGAAGTGCAGGAGAGGAAATGCTGACAGTTGCACTAAAATTCAGTGTTATAATTGTTCATTTTATTATGTTATTATTATCATTTAATCTATAAATTAAACTTTACCATAGATATGTACATATAGGAGAAAACCAAAATAGGGTTCACTACTACTTAAGCACTCAAATATCCACAAGATGTCTGGGAAAGTATTCATTATACATTATACATTAAAATTATATATTTTGTGTGTATGTGTCTTAGTTCACTTATTGTATTCCTACTTAGAAATTATTCTCCTGATTCAACATAATTGAATTTGTATGTTCATCTTTATATGTATATAAGCATATGTAGATGTTTTTTACACATGAATATATTTTTATAGGGGGAATATCCTATCTTTTTGATTTATTGATTGTACAGAAAATTATATGTTTTCAAATATTTGAGTTTGTATTTTTCTTCAGAAATCACAGTTTCCTTCTCCTAACAGACAGACAAAAAAAAAAAAAAATTCCAACTTCTGTTTTGTTTTAGTCATTTCTGGAATTTTCTTGCTTTTTCTCTATTGCTTCTTTTAGTAAGTGTATAAAATTCTAGGTGTTTTTACAATTATTTTTAATATGTCTTAGTTCAACTTGTCAGTTCTTGCTATTGTTTCCTGACCCTCTAGAAAAGTCCTTACCTATGATTTTATTTTTAAAAGTTTTAATTGTTTTATGTATATTGGTATCTTCTCTGCCTGTATATATGTCTGTGCACAAACTGTATGCCTGTTGTCCACAGAGGCCAGAGAAGGGCATTGGATTTTCTGAAACTGGAGTTATATGCAGTTGTGAGCTGCCATGTGGGTGCTGGGAATTGAACCTGAGTCTCTGCAAGAGCAGCCAGTGCTGGATTAAAATTACTGAGCCATGGGTGTAAGGTCATTTTGATTTGCATCTTCCTGATAGCTAAGGATGCTGAGCATCTCTTTAAGTGTTTCTCTGCCATTTGATATTCCCCTATTGAGAATTCTCTATTTAGCTCTATACCCCATTTTTTAATTGGATTACTTGATTTTTTGCTGTTTAACTTCTTGAGTTCTTTATATATTCTGGATATAAACCTTTTTCAGATATAGGATTGGTGAAGATCCTTCCCAATCTGTAGGCTGTCATTTTTACCTTACCCATGAGAATGGCTAAGATAAAAAACTCAAGAGATAATGCATACTGAAGAGGATGTAGAAAACGGGAACCCTCCCCCATTGCTGGTGGTAACATAAACTTGTACAACCACTTTGGAAATCAATCCGGTGCTTTCTCAGACAATTAGGAATAGTGCTAACTCAAGATCGAGCTATACCACTCATAGGCATATATCCAAAACATGCTCAAGTATACAACAGGGACATTTGCTCAGCCATGTTCATAGCAGCTTTATTAGTAATAGCGAGAAGCTGGAAACAACCCAGATGTCCCTCAACAGAGGAATGGATACAGAATTTGTGGTACATTTACACAATGGAATACTACTCGGCAATTAAAAACAAGTAAATCATGAAATTTGCAGGCAAATGGATGGAACTAGAAGAGATCATCCTGAGTGAGGTGACCCAGAAGCAGAAAGACAGGCATGGTATATGCTCACTTTTTTTTTTTTTAATAGTTCTTAACTGCCTCTTTACCCAGGGAGATTACTGCAGTGTTTGAGTTTCTCTACTGTGGATGAGGTAATGCTTAAACTTATTTTGTATCACTCTGGGTTTTCTTGTGCCCAGTGTCTAAAAACTATGTTTTCTTTGTGTTGCTTATTTCTTAATTTTTTTAGATGGAAAATTCACCCCACCCCTACTCATCATAGCATGAAGCAAAAGTCCTTATAGTTTTACTCTTAGTTCTTCTTTATCTGAATAATCTTTATAATAATGAATTTCTGTTTTGTTTACTTCGAAAGTATTAATATGCTTTTTAAAAGGACATTTGATATTTATTGAAAATTTAAAATAACTTCTGTTTTTATTGCTACGGTCAGAAAAGGAGTCCTGCTGCCCCCCCCCCCCCGTTTGAAGAATAAAATAGATGTCTTTGTGATCTAATAGCCTTTTTATTAATTATATACACATATAATACACATATATCAGTGTGTGAGAGGGGTGTTAGATCCTGGGATGGAACCCTAGGTCTGTGTACTTGCTGGATAGATTAGTTAAGTGCTTTGCCATTGAACAACATCCTTAACCTCTGTGGACCTTACTTTCTATGGCGAATTTTGAAGCTGTTGTTGATTCATACAAGCTCTTTTAATTTTAAAGGTACTTTAAAGCATTTACCTTGCGGTTGTTCTAAGAACCACTCTTAATAAATTCAGAATTCTTTGATTATGTAGGACTCTTGAGAGTATATCCACGGTATGAGGTACTTAATGATCCTTATCCATTTAGAATAATTTGCATTTGACATCTTTAAAAAATAAAAACTGTGTTTGTTATCCCAACACTTGGCAAGCTGACAGGAGTTCAAGGCCATATTGATTTAAACAGTGAGGTTCTTTTTGAAAGAAAAGAAAAGAAAATGAAAGAAGACTTACAGATTAGGAAATAAAATGAAAAATTTTAAATGTGATTGAAAGATCTGGAGAGATGACTAAATGGTTAAGAACACTGGCTACTCTTCCAGAGGCCCTGAGTTCAATTCCCAGCAATCACATGGTGCCTCAGAACCATCTACGATGTGATCTGATGCCCTCTTCCAGCATGCAGGTGTACATGCAGATTCATATACATACAAATAAATAAATATTTTAAAAAATGGATTGGAAAAATAATTTGCTGGCTAATCTCTAGATTAATTTGATACCTACTCTTAGGTTATAAGAAATATTTAGGTATCTATAGTATACTATATAATAGTATATTTAAAATTCAAAACTCTGTTTTAGCTGAGAATACAGCACTATAACAGAGCACTTGCCTAACATTTACAAGCCTCTGGACTTGAATTTCATCACTGTAAAACAAACATATCATCTCCCAAGTTCACTACTGTAAATGAAACACAGTATTTATTGTGTATATGTGTGCATATGTGCCATTCTTTGCATGCAGTCAGAAGATAATTTGCAGTTCTTAGTTCCCTCCTTCTACCACATGGGTCCTGGAGATTGAATTTTGCTCATCAGGCTTGATGGCAAATACTTTCATCTGCCTAGCCATCCCACTAACCCAGGAATGAAAGAAGAACACTGTCTACTCTTAATTTTAATGCCAAATTTTATATACATATTTTTCTTCAGGCATCTAGACAACTATTTAGAAATATTTATACTTTAATTGAACTCATACTCTTAGAGATACTTTATTTCTGTTGAGAAGGATTAGTGTATGAGTAATAGGTCCCATACTACTGCTGTTAGACTCATAATTGGGAGAAAAACCAAGGACTCATACATATTGGGGGTTGGGAGCTGGAATGCAACTCCGAAAGAGCTGTAATTGGCTTCCTGGCAACTCCAATTCCAAAGAATCCTGAAAATGCCATCCAAGTCACCTTTCCACTCTACTTTCCCCAGTGCCTAGACTCCAAGCTGTGCAGAAAAAGAAATAATTTTAAGGTGTTTTACTGTACTATTATGGATGTGAGAACTTTTTATATATTCTCTGTGGCCTTTTAAATCTCGCTGAAAAGGTGTAATGGAGCTTGACCACAAATGCTTAGGAGAACTTTCCATTGAAATAGTTGCATCTAGTTTGCAATAAAACATTAAGAGGCTCTAGTTAGATTTCTGATGTCTCTATTTTTCTGTGTTCTTATAATTTTTCATTAAAACTGCAAGTGTTAATCTGCATTTGAAAACATAATACACCGAGAAATTAATTGCATTTTTATAAAATTACAGTTAAAATTGAATTATAAACACTGAAGTTTCCCTTGCTGTCTCAGCTTTTAGTTTAATTGGTAGTATCTGCATGTATCTCTTCACTGAGCTTTCTCATTATAATAGGGAGGTACATACTCCCTGAGGAGCCAACCCATTAGCAGACAAATCTGTTTTTATTTCTGTCAATGACCAGTTGCTGTGCATCTTCATTTACATCTTTAAGCACTATGGTCCAGGAAGCTTAATCATTTGACAAAATCCCATCCAGGAATTGGTTTGAGACTGAACGGGAGTAAAGTGATGGCAAATTTTTCTTTTGTTTATTTTCAGACTTTTCTTTTTGCCCAAGAATTAATTTTGCCTCTGCCTAATTGCCTTGCAGGCATTCTTGTAATGTTACACAATAGGAGAGGGAGGGAGAAAAAGAAGGAGCTGTGACTGTGTAGTGTGTATCTCAAACCCCATGCTAGAGAAGGAGAGAACGAATAAGCAAGCTGGTTTGACCAGAAACAGAACTGCCTATGACAGATTAAGAGACAAGGAAGGCTTGGAATCTGAGAGCCAGCAGAGTGGAAATTTACTGCAGCTCTCTGTGAGTGTTCAAGTGATCGTTTTCTGCTAACGTTTTCCGGTGGTAACTGCTACTCTTCAGAGTCAGAAAGTCAGGACAGAATTGTGCAGTCCTTTCTCCAGCACACTTGACTAGGAGGAGGTATCCTTTATTAAATGGAAGAGAAAGTCTACTTCATCTGAAGTGCTTTCAACCTAAGAAAAGAACTGTCTTCAGCACCTCACCATGGGTCTGCTTTTTGTTGCTTAGACAAGCCGGGGAGTTTCTATAGCCCTTGGTGAGTATCAGCACTGTGTCTTGGTTTAGGTCGAGGAAAATGAATTCATAAGGTACAATTGAGTTCTACGTATGCTTATGTTTATTTTAAGTTAGACTGTTGCCTTGTTTCTGTGCATGATAAACTGCTGTTACTAGGAGAAGTTTGAAAAAACAACTACAAAACAATACTTCTCTGTTGCCTAAGGCACTTGAATCCTTACCAACTATTCTGTGTCCACCAAATATCTTATTTTGGAAATGAGTTTTTATAGTGGCAGTGTACTGTTTTTCATGTTTTTCTTCCAAGTGCCTGAGAATGTAGAAGTTATCTCTCTGTGCATTATCAGTAAATGCTGTTTGATATTATAAGTAATTATGGATTACATAATTCTACCATAACTCAACTTAAATGATTGCTAGCATTAATTTAAAGTGCGTGTAATCTAAACATTAAATGCTACTGTTAAATACAAAGTGACACCTGGTTTCTCTGAACTTCTGTAAGAAAAATAAAAAGGAGATAATTTACCTATAAAATTTACCAATGGTTTAAGATGAATGAATATACATTTCTAAGTTAAGAGTTAAACTTATTTTTTTTTCTTATGGTGATGCCAAGTTCTTTTGTAGAAAATATAAATAGAATTGTATATTTATAAAAGAGCTAAGAAAAGAAATTCTTACTATGTTTAGTCATATTTCAATAAAGCCTTCATTTGTATAATCTTGTATAATAGGATATTGTATAATTTCTACAGCTACATATACACAGATGTAAGCATATGCATTATATTTAAAGGCATGCATAGAAAGCACGTGATTATTTTCTTGTAGAAGAAAGTATCTATTGTTAACTATTAAATACATTTGTTACATAAAGATGGCTATTTTAAGTAAAGTTTTCATTCTACCCTGTTCTAGCCTCAAGAAATATGTGCCTTCAGTTATTGATTCAATTGAGTCTTTTAAGACAGGAAAAAAATAATTAAAACGAGGACTGCAGAGAGCCAGGAAACACATGACAGGCTTAAAGCCTGGACATAAGATGTCTTGCTTTTTCCAGTAGCTCCTCTACATGTACAGAAGCCTGTGAAACAGGTTTTGTTTTGTGGTTTATTTTTTTCCCTCCAGTTTGTTGATCTGTATATAAGAAGCAACACAGTTGGTCTGTGGAAACTTCTGAACAAACTGCCATATACTTAAAGTCAGTACTCTTACTTTTTTACATTATATCAGTACTCCCCTTAGGTGGATGGAAATTTGACATTAAACTTGGCAGTCTTCAGGGGGAAATTGCTTTAGTAGTTTGCTAGTGTTACCTTAGTCATGACACCATTTCTTAAGTCCACAGTAATGTAAATGTAGAAAGACAGACCAAGGCATTCCAGTTTACAAACACTTTATTTCAGAAGTCCGTTTGTGAGCAGACTGTTGAGTGGAAGAACCTATTTCCATAAATTGAGAAATAATTTATCAAGTGGCTACTAGGCTTTTATTCTAGGCTGAGAATATACTTTATTCACAATACAGAAAGACCATTGTCACCTTGAGAGAGATAGAAAATCAGTCTAGCACCAAAATTAAGTGTGAAACAACCATGGGAAGGTTTTTATTTTTGCTGCATATCAATGCTTAAAGAAAAGCAAGTTTAATACAAGGTCAGTACATTTGGGAAGATGCTTAAATGGGATTCTTAGGTACTTGAATTGCAGTTGATCACAATTTTTGTAGTATCCAATCCGACATTGCTGTCAGAGATCTCTCTTGGTATAGGTACCTTTCTAGCCTTTACTTCTCTGTGCAGCCAGTTCTGAGCTCTAGTGCAGTGAGTAACACATAGTAGGCACCTGATAAAGAGTTACTTCCTGAGGCCTGGCCTGCTTTTTTGGTCTACATAAGTGGAATGGAGAGGGTGGGGAGATGGCTCAGTGCGTGACTCTCCAATGCCCTCCAAAAATCCAGCTTTGGTAGTACACCCCTGTGATGCCAGTGCTGGGAGGTGAAGACAGGATTTCAGAGCTTGCTGGTCAGTTAGTCCTACTGAATTGCTGAGCTCCAGGGTCAGGGAGATATCCTATCTCAGTGAAATAAGGTGGAGAGAAGTAGAATTAACCCTGGTCTCCACTAGCATGCACACCTATATGCATACCCCTTGCTCATACATAACATCCTTGACCACATACACACATGAAGACGCTCACTCACATGCTTTCCCCAGCACCACTACAGAGAGGGAGGGAGAGAGAGACAGAGAGAGAGAGAGAGAGAGAGAGAGAGAGAGAGAGAGAGAGAATAGGCTTCTCAAAGTATCGAAAGAAAATATATATATATATATAAGGGCTTAAGGACACACCTTTTCCATTATGACAAAGAGATGCCCTGAAGTGAATTGATTGAAATCTGAAATGTGAGCAAAACGAAGAAAGACGACTAGTCCTAACTTAGTAGAGAAAAAGAAAAGACTGCTGTATATCTCCATGGCATTCCTGAGTGAGTGAAGTTGGTGATGAGGGGACGCCTGAGCATGTGTTAAGAATCTTGAATACATGAGACATTTTGAAGTCAGAAATCAGGTGTCAAAGAGATATTTCATATGTGTACTAGGAGCAATATGAAGATATGTGGCCTACTTGAAAAATTCAGATTAACTCACTGTATACAGGTTTATCTATCCAGTTCAGTTATATTGGTCCTAGAAATTTCTTTAAAGTGCTTATACTCAAAATATATAAAATATGAAAGTTAACAATATCATCAACACACTTAGTGAGACAATGAATATTTGTAGGCTACGCTTACTTGGATCACTCTTCATTCTGTTTCAGAATAATTTAAATGTAATTTTGAGTAGTCTCAAGTGGTCTATAATAGGTTTTTAATTAATATTTATTACATAAATTAAAGTAGATTTGGACACTTTCCTGTGTGTGCACATACCTACATATTTATTTTGTCACTTAGAGAAACTAGCCCATTGGCTTTAAAGAAAAACAAATTACTTAGGCCATACTCACTCTTCTAATGACTTAAGTGACTTAAACAGAAATCTGTACTGTCTATAAGTGAGAAAATATACTAACTCTGAAGCCTACGTTTCCAGCAGAGACTCATCAAGTCTCTTCCAACTTGGAAAGACAAAGGATTATTAATATCTCAGCCAGAAAAACTAAATCTATTGTGGGTGATATTAAGAAGTAGCTTCAGCTGAATCCCTTTCATATCTACCCTTGTTGGTGATATCTTTACAGACTGACAGTACATAAGTGCAGAGCTTACTGATGCTTTCCACAGTATACCTATGAACCAGAACTAAGCAAAATGCAGTGTTGTGTACACTGTGTAGTGCTTGCAGGGGAGACTGGAAAATACTGGAGCATGAATCTCTCTCTTTTTTTTACATTTACTCTGTGCATGTGTGTGTGTGTGTGTGCATATGTTCATACCATGGCATGAGTATGAAAGTGAGAGAATAATTTGAGGTTATTGATTCTTTCTTTCCACTGTAGGGGTTTTAGAGATTGAACTCAGGTCATTGGATTCATCAAGCAATTTTATCCTGAGCCATCTCACTAGCCTTTAGTCATTTTGTTATAAAGAAGACCATTTGAGGATTTCAGTGAGCTTAAATGTTTTCATTATTGCTGCTGGTTTGGAAAAAATACTGATTTGACTGCAGATCTCTACTATAAATTGAAATTGTGAAACTTCAATATAAAATATCACTCATTAATAGATATTCATGGTTAATAAATGTAGAACATTTTAGCTCCATTAAATGACTGAACCTGTCAACAAATACGTTACTGTGAACCAAATGAATGAGTTTCTGGGACAATAACAAGCTACTAAACTCACAGTAAAAATGTTACTGGTTTTATGTCTTTCTAATCTCATATATTCTACTTTTAAAATCGTGTAACATAATGCATTAGAGATAAAGTATAGTTACTAAAAGACATGAGTCTTGTTAAAGACTTTTTATTCTCATGAAAGTCAGACCAAAGTGTCTACATGAATGAGAATTCGTAAGACATTTCGCACAAGTTTTTTGTTTCTGTTAATTTATTCATTTTAGAAATATGTTTTCTTCCACAGACACTGTTAATAAAACAAAGCATATAAAAACTAAGTCAAGCCAGGCCTGGTGGCATACCTGTAATCTTTCTACCAAAGAAGTCAAAGGAAGGAGATCATTCAAATTAATCATTTCAACCTCTAGAGCTATGGATCTCAGCCTGTAGATTGCCTAACATTATGATTCATAACAGTATTACAGTTATGAAATAGCAGTGAAAATAATTTTATAGTTGGGGTCAACACATGAGGAATTGCATTAAAGGGTCACAGTTTTAGAAAGGTTGAGAATCACTGCTCTAGAGTTATGAATTACCTCATTTTTTTATACATTATTGGTAGTCTGCTGATTTTCACTTTTGTGCATCAGCTTTAAGGTATAAAATTCAGTTGTTGGTAATGACATTGGGGTACATCCTTAAAAATTGAAATAAGGTTGGGAGATATTTTACCATAGATATTAGCTGGAGCTATGGAATATCTAACTATAGTATTGCATTTTGTAATTTAAATATGTGACAGCAATTCAGTTTTTATTTTGGTGGGGGCATCCTTAGACACACCAAATATAGAACTTCTAGGTGTACGTTTCAGTCTTAATTCATATCTAATCAAATTTACTTACTTGAAAAGGACAGTTCAATCAGCACTGGCATTGTACATACTCATGATATAACCTCCACTGAATTTAAAAACAGATCTTTACATGCCTAGTCCTTTGCCATTAGTGTGTTTTTATTGCATTTATTTCTGTCTGTGGGTCCTTTGGGGATATAGATAAGAGACTATCAGACCGCTGAGTTTATATTGAAGTTGTTTGAGATAGGTGCATGTGGAAGACTGGGGTGTAGCTTGGAGGGTACGGTGAAGCGTGGCTCCCTCTCCAGAACCACAACAGCAACAGAGGAGTAACTTGGCTTTGTCTGGGGCTGTGGGCATAGCTCAGTAGCAGAGCAGTTATCTAGCACACCAAAGACTCCACACTCAGTGTCCAGTCTCACGTATACATGCACATGTACATACATGAGTACACAAACATGCACACGCTTTATCATCTTATTCACCGTTGACTGGAAAATAAACTTCAGTTTAAAAAAAGGTTAATTTTAAGTTCAGGTTTTTTAAGTAACAGGTTGGCAGTTGAGGTCATATAGATGCTTTTGTGTTTGTTCAATTCCTGAGATTTATTTATGCTTCAGAGGTAGATTCATCACTCCCTTCATAATCGTGGTGAGACCTTTGAATGGAGAACTGCTATTGAAAAGCACAGTTGGAAGTGAGAAAAAAAGGCCTAAAAATATTCACTAACCACCCAAGACAGACATTTATACCCGTTTGAAGTATTTGAAGTAAGATAGCAACAAGGACATGTAATGCCTCTCATACCCACTTTCCTTTTAAATTGCTCAAATGACTGTCATTGGGCCATCTTTAGTGGCTCTCAGACAGAAAGTTAGGAGTGCTGGCAAAATGTACTACACAGTCTCCCTGCCTGTGTTCATTGGGCACAGAACTAAATGATCTTTTTGGCTTTCTGTCTGGAACCTGAGCCACGTGCCACTCTTCATGAAACTCCATGACTCATGGTTAAAAGGATTCCACAGTGTGAACTTTAAACAAAAAGGGTTGTTTAGTAATTTTAAGTACTATATGAAAGGTGTTTCCATGATGAATGCAGTTGCCACTCATTAAACCTTTTGACTGTGCTACCCAGAGGCTACACTATTAACTGTATTAACTCCTTGTGCATATATGTGTTGTGGGCACATGTGTGGGCAAGTACACATGCACACACACCTGTGGAACCAAAGGACCGAGGTGTGGCTGAGAATGGCTGTCAACCTTGTTGAAATGGGTCTCTCATTGGACAGGGCTCACGTGTTAGTCTAAACTGGCGGTCAGCAGGGCCTGGCATTCACACATCTCCACTTTGCCATCATTCAGGTTTCAAGTGAATACCACCTCACCCAGCTGTTAGGTCAGTTTTAAGTTAAAGAAAGTGGTTAAACATTTACTATGTATTCGTTAACTACATTTCCTCTGTGTTTTTCTGCTATGTGTCATTTCTCTAGAGGATTTTTTTCTTCTTTTCAAAGAGTTGGGGTTTAATTGGTTAACTTACAAGGTCTTGCTATGAAGCACAGGCTGGGCTTGAACAAATAACCCTCCTCTTACCGTGGTGCCTCGTTGGCATTCTTTTAGAGTAATGCTAACCAATTCTCCTTTGAATCCCTAGCACAGAATTCTCATTTGCCTGAAGTTTTAATTATTTTATGTATAGAAATTCACAGTTTTGTATTTGTAGTATATATAGAGCAACATTGACTTTGCAGCCTTTTTCTTTGAGTTGTTTTTTTTCACTGTACTGCGAATGATAGAACTCTGGGTCTATGATAGAACTCTGGGTCTATAGTGTTCTAAGCAAGCACTCTGTGTAGACAGACTTGGGGCTATTTATTGGGTCCTTTTTTTCTATTTTTGCATCACCCCTATCCTTTCCAACCCCACAACACTAGGTAGGAGAGAAAGAAGGTTAGGGGCATGGAGTTCCTTGGGAGCAGTTTGATCTTCCTTGTTAGACAGCTCCAGTCAGCAGCCAGCAATCTAGCAACCAACCACAAGGACAGCAGGAGGAGGAGCATCAGCTTCCCCTCGTGGGGCTCTGGCATTTTTATACGCTCTGAAGAGTCCCCAGAATACCAAATGAAATCTGTCTTCAGCTGGCAAAATCATGTTCCTCCTAGAGCACGAAGCAAATCCTAGTAAGCCGCTGTGGACAGTCTGAAGCAGCCCCATATTGCACACCTGGGGTCAAAACAAAGACATAGTCACATAACATTTCTGTTAAAAAAATGTATTCTCACCACAACTCTGTAACAAGCAATACTCTGGTCCTTTCTTCAAGATTTATTTCATTGCTTCTAAAGCTGAAAGTTTTATCTGTATTAGTACCTGTCTCTGATAATTTCCCATTTATCTGTTCATTGCATTTCATTCCCTCCTTGCTAATATTTCTAAAATTTGTTACTGGGCTGAGGGAAAAATACAGTAGTAGAAAACAAGCTTAATATACTGAAGTCCATAGTGTCACTTTACATTTGCAGAAATATAAGAAAGCCAAATCTTTCATCCTTACTTGCTATTCATTAATAAGTTCAGTTGAGTGTTTTTTAACCTGTGATTTGAACTGTATCAAATCATGAATTTTAGGAATAACTGATTTTGTAATACTGTTTATACTTTCTAGTAAAAAAAAAAAAATGTTGAAATCACTGCCCTGGAGAAACCTGGCACAAGTGTGTAAGCAAACATGCAGTGGAGTATATGATACAGTTAATGTTTGGAACTGTAAATAACTGAGAGCAGTGAGAACCTGGGGGACAGGTGAGTTGGGGCATAGCACACATTAGGATGCTCCAGCAAGAGCCAGAGAGCTTGCTTTGTTTCACCCTTCCCAAGAGAGAAAACTGGGGCATTGCTTTCTCCTTCTTTAAAGATACTTTATTTAGGGGCTGGATGACCCAGCAGTTGAGAGCATGTATTTCTCTTATAGAGGACTGGGTTCTGTTCCCCACCCGTAATGGGTGGCTAATCAAGGTCTTTTACTCCGGCTTCAGAAGATCTTACTGCTTGTGCACTTTTCATATGCACAGACCCACACATAGGCCCACATGCATGCACATAATTAAAAGTGGCAAAAATAGGCTGGGCTATGGTGGCACATGTCTTTAATCCCAGCACTCAGAAGGCAGAGGCACGTGGATCTCTGAGTTTGAGGCCAGTGTGGTCTACAGAGTGAGTTCTGTCCTGAGTTCCAGGACAGCCAAGGCTACAGAGAGAAACCCCATCTCAACAAAACAAAGTGATGAAAATAAAAATTTTATTATTATTTAACCATTTTATTAGAACATTAAAACTATAATTTGTTATATTAAATAAAATAGTATTAGAAAATAACTTTCCTTATATTAGAACATATTATTTCATTTAGCTTAAAATATCAACAAGAGAAGTGCTATTAAAATTTTATTTTGAGATATAGACTATATTATACTGCTCTTAGTCACCTTATGATAATGGATCTGAAAATAATGCCTTCTTTCTAGCTGAAATGTTACCTTACTTCTCGGTTCCCCACCTCTGTCAGCTGTCATGCTACTCTCAATTTCTATGAGTTCAGTTGTTTTGTCTTTTCATTTCAGTAATGATCCATCCATTTTGTCACAGATGATATGACCCTCTTCCCTTCAGTTTCGTGTGTGTGTGTGTGTGTGTGTGTGTGTTTGTGTGTGTGTGTGTGCACACGAGCACCACAGTGGGTCATGCTTATGGAACTGGTTTTCACCTTCTACCTTTAGGTAGATCCTAGGGATTCTATCTCATTCCTGTTTTTTAACGCTGACTGTGGTGTCTGTTTTTATTCATATATTAGTAGACTTGTTAATTATGTGTGTTAATTGTGTGAGCAATGCTGCCAGGATCACAAGATTCAAGTGTCCCTTTCTATGTTGAGCTGAGTTTAGTACCTTTGGGCATGTCTCCTGAAGCAGTGTCTCCTGACATTGACCAACTGGTTGGTAATTCTACTTGTAATTTTTTTGAGGACCTCCATACCATTTTTTGACCTATCTATAGCAATTTACATCTCCAGCTCCAGCTCCAGCACATAGGAGTCCTCTTTTGTGATATTCTCACCAATGTTATCTCTCATCTTTTTCGTATTTTGATTAGCTTGTGTCACAATCCATTTGTGACCTAATTATGGAGCCTGGTGCAGTGCACATTCTGGCTGTGCCCAGGTGATCACCCCTCTTCCATGGGTTGAAGTGTGGCACAGCATAGGTGGGTGTTACCAGTCCTGGGATGAAATAGCTCCAGAGAAATTTTCTTGTCTCCAATTCAGTTCTTTCTACTTCTATCACTGTTTCTTTTCTTGGAGCTATTTGGGGTAGTTTGCTTTTTAACTTTTTTAATTCTTTTATTATTATTATTATTATTATCATTGTTATTATTATTATTATTCTCATGCAAATGAATTATAGTTTTAGAGTCACATCCTCCCACATATCCTGCCAAACAAATATAAAGGCTTCCTTTCAAGAATCTTTTTGTTTGTTTATTTTTGTTTTTCGAGACAGGGTTTCTCTGTGTTGCTCTAGCTATCCTGGAACTCAGACTGTAGACCAAGCTGGCCTCAAACTCACAAAGATCTGCCTGCCTCTGTCTCTCAAGTGCTGTGATTCAAGATGTGAGCCACTACTGCCTGGCTCCATTTTTTATTTTTAGTATTAATTTTGCCGAGCTGTTTGTGGGCTTGGTTCCATTTAATCTTTTTAGCTTTATATTTATAGATGTTGTTTATAATTTGTATGTACAGAAATAATGTTAGCAGGAGATTTAATTGTGAAGCTATAGATACTTTTCTTCCCAGAACCATGTCTATTTTCTTGTGGTTCTATAAGGGTCTGGCCAGTCTGAGGATATTTTTCTGTTATTGTTTTTAAAAGGCCATTCTGTTGGAATGTGCCTTTTGAAAGATGATTATTTGTTTCTTTTAAAAGCTACAAAACAAACTTAAATTTCTATCTTATCATTAATCTTTACTAGCAAAATCCTTGTAAGTGATGGAACTTAAATATTTTTCAGACAAGGCATGAGCCATTATATCTTTTTTATTGTGATTTTGTGCCCTGTTATCCTTTTGTAGTGGCTGACTTACCCTTTGCCATCAGTTTAAATTTTAAAATATTATCATTATCATTTTTTAACCTTTTCTGGCTTAACTTTATTTGATTTTACTTACCCTATTTTATTTATTTAAAAATAGAAAAGTGATAGTCACAAATATTAACCTCTGAATTTAGTCTATTTATCAAGACTAGATGGGAACTCAAGTATTGTTTTCCCAGTACTGGGAATGAACGGAGGGCGTTGTACACACTAGACTACTGAGCCATAGGCTAGCCTGTGCATGTATTTATGTAGCAAATGGTTCTAAGTCTCAGTTGGCTCACTGTTAAGTGAGCTCTGAGGTAAAGAGTGTGACTGCATGCACTAGGTACATATCAAACAGTGTCCAGTGTAAAGTCAGCAGTCAGGTTTGTGTGCAAAGGGGATGGGTGGCCTGGCCAATCTGATAAGAAATGGGCATTCGGGAAGTCTCTGCATTAGCTATCTGGGGTTCTGGAAGGTGGAATCCCAGAGCTTTATGACTTGAGGGAGTATCTTGATTTCCCTCAAAGTACGGGTTAATTATAAAATGTTATTACATGAATTTGATATAGCACTTATTTCAGTCAACAGTACCCTGAGATATTTTGGCAATGTTTCCAAAAAGGGCACTGTGCTAAGGGGTACTGATTTGTACTGTTGTGTCTCAAGTGTTTGCCCTTCCCATAGTCCAAAGGTCTAAAGAACAGAGAGGGGTTTTGCTTGTTCATGGCTCAGCAAGGTTCCTGTGCAGAACATGTAACTGATTGTTTGCATTTCTAAATCTTCTCTTGTACTGTTTTAAGGTCCAGAAGTACTTAGTTGAAATTCTAAGTGTTCTGGTTGTTTCCACTGGTGAAGTAAGACTGCAGAGAGAGAGAGAGAGAGAGAGAGAGAGAGAGAGAGAGAGAGAGAGAGAGCGATTATACATGCATTTGATATCTTTTAAAATTCTAGTGTGTTTATTTTTATGTACTTGAGAGTTTTGCCTGCACATACAAACTTTCCCTTGGACTCAAAGTTAGTAAGTTCCCCTCACACAGTCCCTGCCTTCATTGAGGAGCTTCTGAAAGCAGAAATGTTTTTAAATTTGCTGTTGTATTATCAGAGTTCAGAGCAGCTGTTTTGGTTTCTATTTAAATTATGTCTTCCACTGGAATTATTGATTGCAGGTAACAAATACTGGTGTTGTAACTTGAAGGAATTTATTGGATAATTATAAAGTAGCTCATGTGTCAGAGATTCTGGGAAAAGACTGGAAGTAGATAGGAATCTAGTGAGATGAGGAATTTGGTACAGTGTTCTAACACCGGGGGAGGGTGCTGCTGTCAATGGTGTGTTGTTTAGGTATAATAATAACTAATTACAATTATTGGACAAAATGAAAAATCTTTCATGTTTACTAATAAGGTGCTGATAAAATAAATTATAGCATATTTATATAATTAATATGATATTGTTATTAAAAATGTGGGCATAGGGCTGGTAAGGTATGGATTAAAACAGCCATACAAGCCTGATGATGTAGGTTCTGCCAAAAACCCATTGTGAAAGGAGAGAACTGACTCTTGAAATTTGTCTTCTGACCACCACATGTGCATTATGGCTTAAGCATGTTTATAATCCATGCACACATACACACACACATTTTACACATACATAAAAAATGAATAAGATAAAAATTTTAAATACTGTAGTAGAATTAATCATGCCTAGAGAATGATATTCAGGGTATAACACAGGAAAGTTGCCAAATATTATGCTTGATATTAGTCTAGTTTTGCATAAACATATGTTTATCTTTGTATGTGGAGAAACTGTAAAAGGAATATATATGAAGTGATAATCATCTCTGTGTGTTTGAGTCATAGGGACCTTTACTGTATTTGATCATATTTTTAGTACCTTGAAGTATTTTATTAAAAGATATAAATTAATGGCTATTCTTTTACTAGATGGACCCTTCCATTAGATTATAAGATTTGTTTCTCTTAGTGCAGTCAGGCAGTGACAGCCATTTCTCTAGTCTATGGAACAAGTATTGTCAGCCTCTAAAATTGACAACTTGCCTACTCTCCTTACCCTCCACCATGGCAGTGAGGATTTTAAGACTTAAATTGCAGTTTTGGATTGCTAGTATACTTGGTACAATACTTTTTCATATTGCTTTTTCACAGTAATATGAATCCTAGCCCTGTCTGTTTTAAAGACCAGTCTGTTCTCAATAAATACTCCCTATCTTTGTAAAATCCTTGTTTTTATAGAAAAATTACATCTTTCTTAAAATATTTTATATGTTTTTAAATTTAGTATCAAACTTGAAACTCAACTTGATAAGTTTAATGTTTTAAATTATTAAAGTGGTATTACTGAAAACTTTGTGCCACGATATAACAATTAGACATGTTAAAAGTTAAAAGTTACCATTTTATTTAACTTGGATTGTTTGTTCTTTTTAGCATTCCATATTGGAAGAAGCAATTTTTATATGAAAAAAAAATGCCTTTGTTTAGTAAATCACACAAAAATCCAGTAGAAATTGTGAAAATTTTGAAAGACAACCTGGCAATTTTGGAAAAGCAAGACAAAAAGTCAGACAAGGTATGTTTCAAAACAAAGCAATTGTTAAAATGTGTGTATCCCATGTAAAAGCTTAATGAAGAATTGTTAAGTCTGTTCCCTGTTATGTTCATAGGCAGGTAGGAACCATTGGGTTTGTTGTACTGAACCTTTGGTTTACTGTCCAGAGCCTCTGACTCACCCCAAGTCTCTGTAGATATCAAAGCTTCAAGATATATGTCCTTTATTGTTGTATTATGGGTGTGTGTGCTATAGTTATAATATTCTTCAATGACTAATTGCATCATTGTTAATAAGACAATTATTTATTATTAGCATTTTCTATTAGAAGAAGTGATTTTGATAGATGAAAAGAGTGCCTTTGTTTAGTAAATGGCACAAAAATCCATCAGAAATTATCAAGATTCTGAAAGACAACGTGGCCATTTTGGAAAAGGCAAGACAAAAAGACAGATGTGAAAGAAAGAATTGGCACACTTCATTTCACACTGAGGTCAGACCAAGTGAGTCTTCTTCATAGGGAGGGAGGATTATGTTTATCCTTCAGAAGGAATTTTAAGTCCTACATACTTGGTTTTATCTGCAGTGACTAGACTCAAAATAACCTGTTATAAATTAAAAGACCTTAGGGTCATAGTATACTTCTGTCCCAGTATGTGATAAAACCTTAAATCTTCAAAGGAATTGGAGAAATATCTTATTCTAATTCTGATATTCTTTGAGATATTGAGCCAAATTTTGATTCAAATGAAACTAAAATTAACCTTCATGAAGTATGACAAACAACAAAAGGAAAACAACTTGTTTTCATTTATAATTGGGAAACAGTTAATTAGGCACAGCACATCCACATTCATAGATTGTTGACAAAGATTCAGAGCAGAAGCACTTCTGTTCACTGCAAGCGACAAAGCACATTCCTCTGAGCTTTGGAGATACATTTAGGACTATCTGATGAGTAGGAAATAAGTATCTGCTAAGATCCTACAGTCCCACTAGCGGAGCCTGGGCACATTCTTGGACATGCACACAGGAGAAACGTGTGAGAATGTACACTGCATTGTAGTTCACAGCTTCTCAGTGAGAACAGCTCCCAGATCCACAAACAATAGGAACCAAGAAGTTGCAGCACCCGTGTGAGTGGAGCAGTAGAGATGCCAGCATCTCTATGATACAGGTCTTTTTAAATTTCAAAATTACAGGACTAGCTACAGCCATGTAACACAAAGGTAAGGAAAATACCGAAAAGTAAAACAGTCATTATTGTGGAAGTTAGATGACATTTTAACAAAATACATAATATTTTCAGCTATAAAAAGGCAAAGTTTATTTGTCCTCAGAGTTTTAGAAACTTGAGTCTGTGGTCTCTGCTCTGGAGCTGCTGGTAGGGACAGCATATCATGTGGGAAGCAAGTGACACAGGTAGGATGGAAAAGGAAAGAAAAAAAAAAAAGAAGATGATGTGGTCTACAATCTCATTCAAAAGCATATTTCCAGTGACTAGGAGAGACCTCCCATTAGGTCCTATTGCCTCCAGGACTGCCCCACTGAACACATAGGCTTTGGGGGAATATTTAAGCTGTATATTATTGTAATTTGTGAATTACAAAAAGGTAAAAAGGCACACTCACAGTGACAGGGTGCTGAAAATATGGTCTCTTGGCTTATGCTCACAATAGAGAAGTTTTCTTTATAATTATTTTTAAACTATAATAAGCTTCAAAATTTGATAAATGCCTTTTAAAAAGTAGTGCCATGCTGACATAAGTTATTGTTTTATAATTTGTCTTATTCCACTCGTTTTCTTCTCATTTTTGATTACTGTTATACTACAATAGAAAGTGAACCAAAATAACTTTTTTCCTAATTGAAATACAAATTGTTAAATATGTTAGGCTTTCTTTTGTCAACTGTACTAGTTTAATGAAAGTTTTCGAGATATTTCTCATATATAATTTCTCAACTCTGGGTTTTTATAATACACAAGATTGTGCAACCATCACCACTATCTAATTTGAGAACATTTCTACCATTCCCAGAAGAAATCCGCACCCATTAGTAGTCATTCCTCACACCCCACTCCCCAGGTTCTGACACTAATCCACATTCTGTCTCTGTGTATCTGCATAGTATTCCTGAACTGTAGTAAACTGCTCTAAGTTTTACAAATACAAAAAGTATGAGTGTGTAGAATGAATAAGTATGTCAAAGCTTATGAATTTTGACAACTTAGGATTTTATGCCTGAGCCATTAGAAGATCAAGACAGTAGGAATTCATTGAAAAACCTTAGCAAAAGACTTAAAGACTTGTAGCAGTTGGTAAGTCCTCAGTACACTCAACTTAATTTTCAAGAATACACTTTCTTTTTAGTTTCTACCAAGATTATGAATATCATTTGAGACTTTAGTTATATTGTCTAATAAGAAATATTAGGGATCTTTTCACATAAATTTTTGAAACATTTTTAAGATTAAAAAACAACAATACCTTACTATTATTTTTGTTGTTGCTACTATTTTTTTATTGCTAGGCAGAAAATGACCTTTGATTATAAATACACAAGACACAAGAAGTGTGTGTGTGTGTGTGTGTGTGTGTGTGTGTGTGTTGGGGGGAGCTGTGTGCTCCCTTAAAGCCTAAAGTTTGTATTCTTTTTAACTATTAACATACTTTCTGCTCACTAGGCCTCAGAAGAAGTGTCAAAGTCTCTGCAGGCAATGAAGGAAATTCTGTGTGGTACAAACGACAAGGAGCCCCCCACGGAAGCAGTGGCTCAGCTGGCACAGGAGCTCTACAGCAGTGGACTGCTGGTGACACTCATAGCTGACCTGCAGCTGATAGACTTTGAGGTGAAGGATCTATGCCAGGCTGTCCCTCCTATTTCTCAGGAGTAAATAATGAGTGTCCTTTTTGACCTGAAATGACTGATGCATGTCCTGGTTCTTAGCAGTAATAATGAGCACCCATACTTGACTTAAAACAGTTGATGTCCACATATGATATTAAACGGCTTTCATAAAGCCTTTACAGTAAGCAAAAAGACATACTGTAGTTAAGTTTTGTGCATCTGGGTTGATGACCACCACAAGAGATAAAAAGATAACAGTTACTGTGTACAAGGTACAATTTCATGCATACAGTTCATTTGTAGAACTACCTTTATGGCAAATATGTCATTATTCCTACCATTTTAAATTGTATTCACTTATTGGGGGTGTGTGTGGGTGTGTGTGTTTATGTGTCCTGGTCCACATGTGGAAGTCAGAGGACAACTCTTGGGAGTGGGTTCTTTCCTGACACCTTTTAGGATTAGGAAACCAAATTAGATTCATAGAACCTTTCCTCATTTAGCCATCTCACTGGCCCTATCCATCCCATGTTATAAATAAACAAACCAAGACTTAGGATTTTAAGTAATTTTCCCAAAGTCAAGAAATTACTAAGTGGGTGCTGGAGTTCAAAAACAGTATCTACCAAGCCTATTCTCATTAAAATATTATACCAAACTGATAATTTATTAATTACCAATATGGTAGTATGTTTTGACATCATTTTGAAAGCAGTTTAACCTAATTTCCTTAAACAGTTAGATAAAAAGAAGCAGTAAATATGCGTTATGTATTAATATAATTGCTATTCATCATTAATCATGTTACTAATATGCTATATTATATTTTGTTTATTATCTTATTTATTATAGTATATCTTACAGAATAGTGAATGATATAGACATAGGAACATTTGTGTGTTTACTGTTTAGGCAGTAGCCGTCTTGTTTTTCTTTCTTCCTTTCTTTTTACAAGTATACTTGGTAGTTCCAGGTAAGTGGTTCTTTCTCATTGATTTTTTTTTAGACACAAGATATGTACATTTTCTTAAGCAAATTGTTTTTAGTTTTATTCATAGACATGTAGAAGGAAATTATTTACAGTAATTCAACTGATAAAAGGTTAGGGTTCTAAGAATCTGAAATACTAACCATTGGCTTCCTGGATAGATTAGATGGATAGAAAAAGTATAGAGCAAGACTGGTGGAATTGTAAAATCTTATGTGTGTTGGAGAGGGCCTCAAAGGACCCAGACTTCAGCTCATTCTTCCTTTCAGATACCCTGACTGTCTTTCTCTCCCTTATCCTGTTTCCCTGTCTGAAATTTTCTAGTCCATAGTCTTTTCTTCTGTGTGCTTGGCTTGTTAATTCTCTTATTCCCATTTTTCTTTCAAACTGGCTATGCATGGAATCAAAGTATACTTTTTCAATGTTCATATACTTATTTTATTTGGTTTAAAATTAGATATCATGAACACAGTAGAAGCTTGGCGTAGTGGAAAATATTTAACTTGGTGATGCAATTGTCTAGAGTCCAGCCTTTCCTATTGATTGTACAGCTAGTAAATTAACTCTTTTAGCATAGATATTCTCATTTATATAGCCCAATGGCAGGAACTCACATCACTTTCATCATTATTAAAGTATATAAAAGACATGTACAAATGTTACATTATATAAAACTAAATATAAATGAAATGTTTTTAAAATGTCAGTATTTTCAATTCCTCTCCAACTTAAGTGAAATATAAACTGAATTGTTTTATTATAACCTGAAGCTTATCATTATTTACTATCATTATTATTATTATTATTATTATTATTATTATTATTGGTGGTGATGGTGTTGTGTGTGTTTGCAGGTGCATACATAACATAGCTTACATGTGGAGGGTAGATGACATCTTTCAGGAGTTGATTCTCTCTTCCTACCAGGGATGCAACTCAAGCACTTGCACTCACTGAACTATTTAACAGGCCCGTTTTTATTTGTTTTAGTTGTTGTTGGGCAGTAGTCTTGAATAAGAAAGAGTCTCCATTTTTTATTACAATTATATTTTTTGTCATATTTTGTATATTTACCTGAGAGTAGCCACACTGTAAGTTCTTATTACTATTGATTTGCTTGAATTAGTTAAAGATAAACCTAGTGTATAGTGGGATGCTGGAGGAAATATGTTAAGAGTGATTGTGCTTTGAAGACTCAGGGAAGATACAATATCAGCTACAGTGACAAAACAAGTTCAAAGTACTAAGAGTGATAGGAAGAATAAAAGCTCTGAGCATTAACAGCAGACATGCGGGGATTTCACAAAGGGCCCATCTCTAGACAAAGAAGTATAACCAGCTAATGCCTGCTAAGAAAAAGCAACCTTGTCTCTCTACCTAGTAAGCCACCTGAGCTACATAGTGATACACTGTTTTAAAACAACAAAAACAGAATGTCATTATGAGGTCATTGTTGTGATAACAAATAGCAAATAGTTCTTAACTTACATTCTTGTGGTAAAGCACAATGCCTACAACATAGCAGTGAATGAATGAGACACTCAAGTACATGCAGCTATCCTTCTCCCCCGAACCCTAGTAAATGAGTATTTTTTGCTTGAATGAATGGGTAAGAAACATTTAAGTTGAGGACAGTTAGATTTTTAGCATCCCGTCAACTGTACACAGTACTGTGAGGAAAGCTTTCTTCACCTGCTTACTGAAATGTGTTGCACACCTCTGAACTGCAGGCAAGGCCCAGCAGCCTGCAGCATTGTCTCTCAGCATAGGTAGCACTCGGAAGCCCCTTCTCTTTGAAGGTAGCTTGGGTGCTAGGACTGTGTTTCCTTCAGCTGAGCTACTGCTGAACAAAACTATGAGGTACCTGGAATTTTCGTTGGTGCATTCCTTCCTATCACCAGTGTTACATGGCACTTTGAACATGCTGTGCTGTGCCTACTTTTGGTCATATTCCTTCTAGCAGCCCTCTGAAAATGGGGCTAATTGAGTTGGTTGGTTGGTTGGTTGGTTGGTTGGTTGGTTGGTTGGTTGGTTGGTTGAATGTAGGGTAGAATAAAAGAAGGTATCCTAGCCAGTCATGATGGTGTACACTTATAACCTCACAATTAAGAAAGGAAGCTGAGATGAGAGAATCACATGTTCTAGGCTAGCTGGGGCTACTTAGAAAACTGTGTCGACGAGGGGTGGGGAGAGAAGTTTCAATAAGCTTTGTTTTTAAAGGGAATTAATAAATTGTTTAGTAGACAATTTAGGCTCTTTTGAGTGATAGTCATAGCATTTCTACAAATAAAACCCTCTCATGTGTGTGTCTTTGAAGAGCACAGCAGTCATTTGACTAGAATTTCTGATGTTTTTATAACTGGGAGGAAAAAAAATACTGTTTAGGGATGAGCTGCTGCTCTTGCCAGATAGCCCAGGGGAGGAAACATTCCTTGCAGAGAAAGAACAAAGCCATAACCTTTTGTTACAGTCCACCTTGTGGGTGTGAGGCAGGATGTATGCAGTCTCTGGGCAGTGACTAAAAGGAAAGCATCAGACTTAGATTCCCTTATGTGGAGAGCAGCGATAAGAAATAGGAGGGATTTCTTCTTCAGCAGAAGGCTAATAGGGTAAGTAAGAAATCGAGAAGCATTTGGGACAGGGAAAAAGATGGCTTGAGAACATCACCAAAGGAAAGAGTGTAAGGAAAAGGTGACTGGGTGGATTGAAGATGAGAAGTTGTTTCAGTGGGGCTGGCCTTCACCCTTGTTATCCCTGAGCTCTTAGAGGGACTGGTGTGAGCAGTGTATGCTGAGTGAAGGACACTGGATGTTGCTCTGCACTCAGCATGGTAAGACAATACCATATCTCTGGAGCAAGATAGCTAACAGGGTCTGAAACCTAGGAGCAGGTGGTTCAGCCCTTCCACTGACAGCAGTATTGTTTTCAGAAGCAGCGATAACACTCTGGACATCAGAAACTAACTCAGGGGTCTGCGTGACAGATTCATTTCTCCTTCCAGAATCCAGAAGAAAGTAATGGGGGAAGGAGGCAGTAGTGAAGAACTGTGCTCAATAAGTAATAGTTAAGAGACAGACCTGAGTTTAAAAAGGAAATTTCATTACTCAGCCATAAATTCTCATCTAATCCTTTAAGCCTTAACTTTGCTAACAGAAAAGAACCATGTGAGTTTATTATAAGGCCAAAGAAGGAAGGAAGAAAGGAAGAACCTATCTTTCCTGGGTTCCGAGAGACTGCTAGAAGCCCAGGGAAGCTGACACAGCTTTCCCTCCGGCAGCTCCAGACATTTCCTGTACCCCATTAGAACAGAGCCCCCTTTAGAGTAAGAACTGGAGCACAGGGAGGAATGGCTGCAAGCATATACTAGAGAATGCCCAAGACTGCAAGTTTGAGCGACACCCAGGTAGTAAATGGAGGAAAATAGGAGCCAGTAAGTTGAGAAGCAGTTAAACAGGAAGGGAAGAGCCACGTGATGTCCAGAGCAGTTGCCAGCATCTCAGTCAGGAACATCACAAAGAGTTGCTGAAAGTCAACTAAGCTTACAGGATTATCTGGAAGGCAATCCAGAGTCTAAGGACTGAGTCCTTGTTTTGTCCAGACAGAGGCCTTATGGACGATCCTGGAGTACAGATGAGGGACAGTGACCCCACACCCTGTTTGTGATGACATTGCTGACCTCTCAAGTACCAATAGGGGGATTGTGGCATGCTCTCTCATTTTGGGGAAACTTCAGTGAGCCCTTCACTAGAGATCACTAGAGTAAAGGATCCACTGGCACAAGGTCAGAGCCCTAGGATATGAATTTTCCATAAGCATTTCTGTACCTGCTTCCTGAGATTGCCCTAGGAGCCCCAGCCTCCAGCAGCAAAGATCAACCCCATACAGGGCTGCACATCCTCAAGACAGACAAATAGAAACTATTGTTTTCTCTGTGAAAAACAATGAAAAGCAGTGAAATAGTGTAACTGGTGGCTTCATCTTATTCCTTAATGCCAGCATTCAGGAGGAAGAAATACCTGAACTCTGTGAGTTGTAGGCCAGCCTTGTGTACATATTGACTGCTAGGCCAGGCAGCACAGTGAGACCCTGTCTTACAAAACAAAAAAATGGGACTTACGACTAAACTGTCAAGGCCTCTGTTATTGTGGGCTTGGGATCAAACTCAGAGCTCTGTGGTCCACATTTGGCCACTATTCAAGACACAGCCTTAGGTAACTTTATATTTTGTAATACATAGTATAAAGAGCTCAAGGAATTAAAAATATATTTCATGCCAGGTCATTTGCTTTCAAGGCAGGAATGCCTTGCCAAGCAGGGGTAGGTGAAAAGTCTAGTGTTCAGGCTAAATGAGAAAGCAGCCCAGAGTGGGAAAAAACTGCACTGGGATCTAGTGATCATTTCTTAATGTCAAGCTAGTAATCAAAGTGATATAAACTACTATCAACCAGAGTGGGTAAGCAAAGGAGCTTTGAGCCAAGAGTGAGGATTGCCACCTGAAAAGCCAGGGCTAAGTGCAATCTGCAGACTCAGTTTTATAGACCACAAGAACAAAAGAGTGACAGAGAACTGGTTAGTACAGCTTGGCTGGTTGGCAAGAGTAGCACAAGTTCCTGACTGCATGTTGCTCACTGGTGTTGCACATTCAAGGAAGGATCTGGTGATAAGCAGGAAGAAAGCCTTTTTCAAGCTGTTTATCATTCCCACAGTACCAACATCTCTACACAGAACCAGGGTGAACCAGTTAAAGTTGAGTTAACTAGATCATGAGATGGTGGAGTCTCAGAGGGTGCAGCTGCTGCCCCATCGTAACCCATGTCTACTGGGCCCAGCAGGGCTTCCAGACCCTCTTTTGTCTTATCTTCACCCCCACAGAAAGCCTCACAAAGCAGATGCCTAATCACCCTGTTCATCTGCTTCATAGTCCAAAATTTATGAAAATCTTTATCCCCTAAAAATAGTATCCTGTATGATATATATCATAAATAATATAAATAATAAAAATGTAATTTCTTTTAAAAATTAATTTTCATTTTTATTTCAGTTTATTTACATCCCAAGGGTGCCCCCTCCCTCCTCTCCTCCTAGTACCCCCTTCCTCACCTTTCCTCTTCCCCTCTCCCTTTTCCCCCAGAAAAGGGGAGCCCCCCCTACCCTCATCCCCTGAGGCCAGACAAGGAAGCCCTGTCAGGGGGAAGTGATCCAAAAGCAGACCATAGAGTCCATGGTAGAAACAGCACCCCTTCTCCCACTCAGCTTGCCAGGCATATAAAAACCAAGCTACCCTTGGGTCATATAACTGCAGGGGGCCTAGTTCCAGACCATGCATGATCCTTAGTTGATGTCTCAGTCTCTGTAAGCCCCCATGGGGCTTGGTTAGTTGTCTCTGTTGATGTTCTTGTGAGGTTCTTGTCCCCTCCAGGTCCTTCCACCTTTCCCCAACACTTCCACAGGACTCTCGAAGCTCCACCCCATGCTTGGCTGCAAGTCCCAGCATCTGTCCCGATCTGCTGCTGGTTGGAGTTTCCCAGACTACAGTCATGTTAGGCTCCTATCTGCAAGCAGAGCAGAGCATCATTAATAGTGTAGGGGGCTGGCTCTCTACCGTGGGGTGAGTCTCAGGTTGGACCAATTATTGATTGGACATTCCCTCAATCTCTGTTCCTTCTTTATCCCTGCACTTCTTGTAGGCAGGGTAATTTTTGGGTCAAAGGATTTGTTGGTGGATCGTTCCCCTCCTTCCACTGGTCCTGCCTGGCTAGGAGGTGATCACTTCAGTCTTCCTGTCCTCCCTGTTAGGAGTCTCAGCTAGAGTCACCTCCAAAGAGCCTACTCTATTGCAGGTCTCCAGCTTGACAAAGAGATGTCCCCCTCAGTTTCTCTTCTGGTTACTTAGCTTTGGGTCTGTGTACTATAGTATGATTGTCCTGTACTATAGGTCTAATATCCGCTTATAAGTGAGTATGTATATACCATGTGCATCTTTCTGGTTGTGGGTTACCTCACTCAGGATGATCTTTTCTAGTTCCATCCATTTGCCTGCAAATTTCATGATATCTTTATTTTAATAGCTAAGTAGTGTTCCATTGTTTAAATCTACCACAATTTCTGTGTCCATTCTTCAGTTGAGGGACATCTGGGTTGTTTCCAATTTCTGGCTCTTATGAATAAAGTAGCTATGAACATAGTAGAGCAAATGTCCTTGTTGTATGGTGGAGCATCTCTTGGGTATATGCCCAGTGGTATGGCTGGGTCTTGAGGTCGAACTATTTCCAATTTTCTAAGAAGGCACCATATTGATTTCCAGAGAGGTTGTACAAGTTTGCATTCCCACCGGCAATGGAGGAGTGTTCCCCTTTCTCCACATCCTCACCAGCATGTGCTGTCACTTGAGTTTTTATTCTTAGTCATTCTGATTGGTCTAAGATGGAATTTTAGAGTCGTTTTGATCTGCATTTCTCTGATGGCTAAGGACATTGAACAATTCTTTCAGTGCTTCTCAGCCATTCAAGATTCCTCTATTGTGAATTCTTGGTTTAGCTCTGTACCCCATTTTTAATTGGATTATTTGATTTGTTGATGTTTAATTTCTTTTTTTATTATTATTATTAGTTACATTTTATTAACTCTATATCCCGCTCCCTTATTCCCTCCCAATCCCACCCTCCCTCCCTCAGCTTCTCCCTGCCCCTTTCCAAGTCCACTGATTGGGGAGGACCTCCTCCCCTTTCCTCTGGTCCTGTTTTATCAGGTATCTTCAGGGCTGGCTGCGAAGTCCTCCTCTATGGCCTAGCAGAACTGCTTCTCCCTTCAGGGGTGGGGAGTCAAAGAGCCTGCCATTGAGTTCCTGTCAGAGATAGTCCCTGTTCCCCTTAATATGGGAAACCAATTGGTTATTGAGCTACCATGAGCTTCATCCAAGTAAAGGTTCTAGGTTATATCCATACATGGTCCTTGGTTAGAGAAACAGTTTCAGAAAAAACCCTGTGCCCAGATATATTTGGTCCTTGTGGGGCTCCTATCCTTTCCCTGTCATACTAACTCCCCTTCTGCCGAAGGTTTGGTTATGAGTCTTAGTATCTGTCTTAAAATGCTGCTTGGTAGGGTCTTTCAGATGCCTTCTGTGGTAGACTCCTGTCATATGTCCTATGCACATCTAATTTGTCTTTCTAAGTGAGGATTGATCATCTTACCTCATGTCTGCTTTCTTGTTTATCACCTTTAGGTGTATAGACTTCATTATGTTTATCATATCTTGTAGGTCTATATAAGGGAGTATATACCATGTTTGTCTTTCTCCTTCTGGGATACTTCACTCAGAATGATCTTTTCTAGATCCCACCATTTGCCTGCAAATTTCATAATTTCCTCATTTTTGATTGCTGAGTAGTATTCCATTGTGTAAAAGTACCACAATTTCTGTATCCATTCTTCCATTGATCAACCCAGATGTTTAGTTTCTTAAGTTCTTTGTATGTTTTAGATATTAGTCCTTTGTCTGATGTAGGGGTTGGTGATAGATCTTTTCCCAATCTGTAGACTGCCTTTTTGTTCTATTGACAGTGTCTTTTGACTTACAGAAGCTTCTCAGTTTCATGTTCCCATTTATTAATTGTTGGTCTCAGAGCCTGTGCTATTGGTGTTCTGTTCAGGAAGTTGTCTCCTATGCCAATGAGCTCCAGACTTTTCCCCACTTTGTCTTCTAATAGGTGTAGAGTCTCTGGTTTTATGTCAAGGTCTTTGATCCACTTGGACTTGAGTTTTGTGCAGGGTGATAAATATGAGTATTTGCATTTTTCTATATGCAGACATCCAGTTAGACCAGCACCATTTCTTTAAGATGCTTTCTTTTTTCCATTGTATTGTTTTGGCTTCTTTGTTGAAAATCAAGTGCCTTTAGGAATGTGGGTTTATTTCTGGGTCATCAGTTTGGTACTGTTGATCAACCTGTCTGTTTCTGTATCAATACCATGTAGTTTTTATTACTATTGCTCTGTAGTATAGCTTGGAATCAGGGATGTTGATACCACCAGAAGTTCTTTTATTGTACAGAATTATTTTGACTATCCTGGATTTTTTATTTTTCCATCCGAAACTGTTTGCTCTTTCCAGGTCTGTAAAGAATTGTGTTGGAATTTTGATGGGAATTGCATTGAATCTGTAGATGGCTTTTGGCAAGATGACCATTTTTACTATGTTAATCCTACCAATCAATAAGCATGGAAGACCTTTCCATCTTCTAAAATCTTCTTCATTTTCTTTCTTCAAAGACTTGAAGTTCTTTTCATACAGATCATTCATTTCCTTCTCCCATTTGGTTGTATTTTCTTGTATTTTTTTAAGGGAGTAACTCAGTTCTTTCACCTGTTTGCTTGGTTAGAGTTACACCAAGATACTTTATATTATTTATTGCTATTGTGAAGGATGTTGTTTCCCTAATTTCTTTCTTAGCCATTTTTTCCCTTGTGGAAAGGAGGGCTGCTGACTTTTTTGAGTTATTGCTCTAGCTAGAACTTCAAGTACCATATTGAAGAGATATGGTGCAAGTCTTGTCCCTGATTTTAGCGGGAAAGCTTTAAGTTTTTTAAATTTGATGTTGGCTTGCTGTATAGTGCCCTTATTGTGTTAGGTATGTGCCTTGTATCCCTGATCTTTCCAAGACTTTAAAAATGAAGTGGTTGGATTGGGTTCCTTTTCAGCATCTAATGGGATGATCATGTTTTTTATTTTTTTTTTTCTTTCAGTTTTCTTACATGGTGTATTACATTAATGGATTTTCATATGTTGAACCATCCCAAAATTTCTGGGATGAAGCCTACTTGATCATGATATTTTTGATGTATTCCTGGATTCAGTTTGCAATTATTTTATTGAGCATTTTTGCATCAATGTTCATAAGGGAGATTGGTCTGAAATTCTCTTTCTTTGTTGGGTCTTTGTGTGGTTTAGGTATCAAGATGACTGTACCTTCATAAAATGAGTTTGACAATGTCCCTTCTGTGTCTGTATTGTGGAATAGTTTGAGGAGTATTGGTATTAGTTCTTCTTTGAAAGACTGGTAGAATTCTGTTAAAATCATCTGGCCCAGGGCTCTTTTTGATTGGAGGATTTTGATGACTGCTTCTATTTTCTTAGGGGTTATAGGTTTATTTAAACTGTTAACCTGATCTTGATTTAACTTTGGTAAGTGGAATCTATCAAGAAAATCATCCATTTCATTTAGATTTTCCAATTTTGTGGTTTATAAGTTTTTGAAGTATAATTTAAATGATTCTTTGGATTTTCTTGGTGTCTGTTGTTGTATCCCCCTTTTCTTTTTTTTTTTTTTCTTTTTTTCTTTTTTTTTTTTTTCAATGCAGTTTATTCAGGAACATTGAACAATCCTCGGACCCCGGGGAAAGCCAGCCCACAGCTTAAATAGCCTCTGGGTAGCCAACCCAGGCGTGCCACGGGGGCAATGCAGATAGGTCCACATACATGGAAGCAAGCCAGATCCTCGGCCTTAGCCAAATGTGGAGTTGTTCGTGACAGAGAGCACTCACCATCGGGAAGGTGGAAGGCGGAAACCAGCTCCATCTTTAAGGCATAGCATTCCGCAGCTCTCTACAGTTCCCTCTTTTTGTTTTAGACGCATCAGGCAAGAGTAGAGGTCTGATCTCTGATATTAGAAATAAATTGGGACTTTGTACAGATGTTCATTTAGGTGTCATCCACCCAAAGAGCATCGGACCCGTCCGATACCTTTTTCTCAGAGGCGGGACCTGGGGCATCAACCCGCATGCAATCAGACATGCTCTTCTCTGGGTCCAAAGCGGCTGACCCTGAGTGCAGTGCTTAGCCTCGTATCCTGAGCGTATCATTTTAGCTTTTTATGGTATCCAACCATGCTTGGGGAGAATGTCCTGCTTCAATGGCTGTAAAGGCCTGAATGATCCCCCTTTTCATTTCTGATTTTATTAATTCGGATACTCTCCCTCTGTATTTTAGTTAGTTTGGCTAAGGAGTTCTTTATCTTGTTGATTTTTCTCAAAAAAAAAAAAAAACTCTTGGTTTTGTTGATTCTCTATATTGTTTTCTTTATTTCTAAGTTATTGATTTCAGCCCTGGGTTTATTTCCTGCCATTGAGTCATCTTGGGTGTGTTTTCTTCCTTTTTTTCTAGAGCTCTCAGGGGAGATGTTGAGTTCTTAGTCTAGGCTCTTTTCACTTTCTTTATGAAGGCACACAGAGCTATGAAGTTTAATCTTAGCAGTGCTTTCACTGTGTCCCATAAGTTTGTGTATGTTGTGCCTTCATTTTCATTGAATTATAGAAAGTATTTAATGTCTTTATTTCATCCTTGACCCAGTGGTCATTAAGTAGAGAGTTGTTCAATTTCCATGAGTTTATAGAACTGTTTTTGCTGTTGTTGAAGTCTAGCTTTAATCCATTATAGTCTGATAGAACACAACGTGTTATTCAATTTTTGTGTGTGTGTGTGTTTGTTGATGCTTGCTTTTTGTCCAAGTATGTGCTCAATTTTGGAGAAGGTTCCATGAGGTACTGAGAAGAAGGTATATTCTTTTGTGTTTGGATGGAATGTTCTGTCAATATCTGTTAGGTCCAATTGACTCATAATTTCAGCTAATTTTGTTATTTCTCCATTTAGTTTCCATCTGTTTCAGAGGTGTGTTGAAGCCTCCTACTGTTACTGTGTGGAGTTTAATGTGTGAATTAAGCTTTAGTAATGTTTCTTTTACAAATGTGTGTACCCTTATTTGGGTCATATGTGTTCAAATTTGAGACATCATCTTGGTCAATTTTTCCTTTGATGAGTATGAAATGCCCTTCCCCATCTCTTTTGATTAATTTTGGTTGAAAGTCTATTTTATTAGATATTAGAATAGATACTCCTGCTTGTTTCTTGGGTCCACTTGCTTGGAAAACCCTTTTCCAGCCCTTATTCTGAGTTAATGACTATTATTATTGTTGAGGTGTGTTTTCTGTATGCAATAGGGTGATGGGTCCTGTTTATGTATCTGTTCTGTTAGCCTGCATCTTTTTATTGGGGTGTTGAGCCCATTGATGTTGAGAGATATTATTAATGAGCAGTCGTTATTTCCTGTTATTTTGATGTTGGTTTTGGTAGAGTGTGTGTGAGTGCTTCCTTTCTTTTGGTTTTGCAGCTGTGGGATTATTTGTTCCTGTTTTTTTCTGGGTGTAGTTGGCCTCCTTGGGTTCCTTTTAGTATCTTCTGTAGGGCTGGGTTTGTGGTTAGGTACTGTTTAAACTTGTTTTTGTTATGGAATATCTTCTCTTCTCCATCTATGGTGATTGAAAGTTTTGCTGGGTATAGTATTCTAAGTTGACATCTGTACTTTCTTAGTGTCTGCATGACATCTGTCCTAGCCCTTCTGGCTTTCATAGTCTCTGCTGAAAAGTCAGGCATAATTCTGATAGGTTTGCCTTTATATGTGACTTTGCCTTTTTCTTGTGCAGCTTTTAATATTCTCTGTTTGTTCTGTACATTTAGTGTCTTGATTATTATCTGACTGGATGATTTTCTATTCTGGTTCAGTCTATTTTGTGTTCTGTAGGCTTCTTTAGTGTTTATAGGCATTTCTTTAGGTTGGGGAAGTTTTCTTTTATGATTTTGTTGAAAATATTTTCTGGGTCTTGGAGTTTGGAGTCTTCTTCTTCTATTCCTGTTATTCTTAGGTTTGGTCTTTTCATATTGTCCCAGAGTTCTCAGATGTTTTATGTCAGGAACGTTTTAGATTTAACATTTTCTTGACTGATGTATCGATTTCTTCAATCATATCTTCTACACCTGAGAATCTCTCTTCTGTCTTTTATATTTTGTTTTTGATGCTTGTGTCTGTAGTTCCTTTTCTCTTCCCTAGGTTTTCCATCTCCAGGTTTGCCTCAGATTGTGTTTTCTTTATTGCTTCTATTTCCATGTTTAGGTTCTGGACAGTTTTATTCATTTCCTTCTCCCATTTGGTTGTATTTTCTTGTATTTTTTTAAGGGAGTTACTCAGTTCTTTCACCTGTTTGATTTTATTTTCCTGTGTTTCTTTAAGGGAGTTATTCAATTTCTTCACCTGTTTGATTGTATTTTCCTGCAGTTCTTTTAGTTATTTATTTTCTTCTTTTAAGGCCTCTATCATTTTCATAACCTCAGATTTAAGATTGTTTTCTTGTTCTTCCGGTGTGATTGTTCCTCAGGACTTGCTGTGGTAGGATAGCTGGGGTGGTGTCATATGGCCCTGGGTTTTGTTGCTGATGTTCTTGTGCTGACCTCTAGCCATTCGGTTGACTCTTATTAGCAGGCTTGGTGGTGGTCTCTGGGGTTGTAAGTAGAGCTTGTGGTCCCAGATGGCCCCAGTCCTCTGATTTTACTGCTGCTCCCTGGTCCAGGCTGGTGTCTGGTACCTCAGATCAGGGTGGGTCCAGGGAATTGCTGCTCTCTGATCTGTTGGGTGCTCAGGGGAAGTGGAGCACAGAGGGCCTAGGGGAAACCTAGCCACTGTTGTTGGCAGGCTATGGCAATCCAGTAGATGGGGGAGGCAAGGAGGCGGGGAGGCTAGTACCTGCACCACCCTGATCCATGCTGGTCTCAGGGGCTGCAGATTGGGGTGGGTCTTGGGAAATGGTGCGGGCTGGGGAACTGTGGTATGGGGTGCGCAGGGTAAGTGGAGTACCTAAAAATATTATTTCTTTCGCCCTGTTTAAAGCCTTTCTTTCCTTTTGATTTTATTACTTTGAAAGGCTGAAATCATAAAGCCTGAAGGTCCAAGCCTTCCCTGTAGAGGTCAGAGGACAACTTGGTGGAGTCAGTTCTGTCCATCCAGCTCTACATGTGTTCTGGTAATTGAACTTGGGTCCTCATGCGAACACTTTACCAACCAAGATTTCTCTCCATTGACTAGGATCAGAAGGAAGGAAAAGAAGACCTCCCCTATTAATGAACTTGGGGAGGGGCATGCATGCAGAGGGTGGAGGAAGGGAGGGATTGGGATGGGACAGGAGGAGGGGGGGAGCCACAGGGGGATACAAAGTGAATAAAGTGTAATTAATAAAGAATTAAAAAAAAACGGTCGTAGTATCACATACTGTTCTAGTTAGTCTCTTTTGCTGCTGCTGTTATTTCTAACAGAATCTTGAGATAGAGTAATTCACCAGCAGTTATTTGCTGAATGAATGATTGAATGACATGTAAGGGAGTTCATTTGATTCACCATTTCTAGCTAAAATGTTAAAATGTTGAAGAACATGTCCAAGGACCAGTATTTTCTTATTTTGGTTAAGTACCTCATCCTAATTTCATTTCTCTAGGAAGTTGAAGGGACCTAGTCCTGACCTGGAGGGGGAAAGGAGACCAGTGTCCTGAGGTGACTAATCTGTCCCTTCAAGAAAAGTATTAACCCATCCATCAGGCCTCTGGCCTCTTGATTAGCACCCCAACAGTCCTCATCTCCCAGCACCCACTATTTCTGAAGCTTCAGCATGAGTCTGTCGGCACAAGCCATGGCAGCTCTAATTTACAACCATAGCAGTCATCCTTTTTAGTGCATTGGTCTGTAGTGGAGGATAATTATAACATCTGAAAAGTTTCTCCTTCCCTTGGCTAATTAGCTTCTTTTCCTACCCCCAGCTTCCTTCAGTAGTCATGTTTCCACACACCTCTAGCCCTGTTTTTGTTTGTTTGTTTCCCCATTTTTACCTGCACAGAAAAATCAGATAAGAACAAGCTGTGTGTAGCCCTTTTGAGTCTGGCTTGATGTAGGAGAAACCTGAAGTAGTAAAATTGATGGTATAAAGGATTTACTAATAAACTTGCTTAGGAAACATGAAGCTATGCAAAGTAGAATTTACCTAAGGAGTGCTACCTCTTATGTGACTGAAATATTAATATTAATATTAATTCTGTAACATTCTTACTCAGTGATTACACGTGAGATTCACCTCAGCCATTGACCAGGATATTGTTTCTTATTGATGGATTCATTGTATGGATACTGCATAGGCCATTTATCTACTCCTTACGTGGGGGATACTTGGTATGTTTCCAGTTTTATAATTTGTAAGTAAATTCTGAATATCTACTTGTGTATAGTTTGTTTTTTAAAATGAAAACAGAATTTGTTTCACCTAAAGTACCCACGAGTTAGATTTTTGGAAGTTGCTATCTTGTTCTTTTAACATTAGCCATTTGGGTGCTAGTGTTATCTCACTGCCATTTTACTTTGCAGTTTCTTAATAACTAATCACACTGAGTTTCCTTTCATATTTATTTACTACCTTATCTGCTACAAAGTGGAGTTGTTTTGTCTTCAATAGCTACATTTTGAGAATTTTAAAAAATAGTTTTAATTTTACTTGTTTGTGTGCATATGCATCATGTATGTGTATGTGGACATGCGTGTGACAGCATTTGTGTGGAGGCCAGAGGACAGAGGAATTTATTCTCTCTTTCCACTTTTGTGGGGTTTCTAAGGATCCAGCTCAGGTCATCAGGCTTCCCAGCAGGCTCTTTACATGCCGAACCATCCTGCTGGCCCAGAATTCTTTATGTGTGTTTTATGTACAAGTCAGTGCCCAGAATTTTAAAGCAAACATTTTTTAACCTCCTCCTCTCCTTTCTTGTCTCTGCACTTACCAGCAGTTACTTTTGGTTATTTAAATTCTTTTCTCATTTTCTTGCTTTTTTCAGTTGACACACTCTCACATGTTGTACATTAATTTGTTAAACAAATAACTGCTGAGCTTTTATAAATTTGCCAGCTAATAAATGCTTCTTCAGACTGAAAAATCTATTAACTATATGCTGTGTAATCATAATTTTTGCAGCAATTTTTGGTTCATTTATGAATATGCTTTCCTTGTAATCAACAATTTTGGTGGTTTTCTATTTTCTACTTCTCTGACTGCTTCTGCCTTCCCATTTTCATTACTCCTCTGTATCTGGACCCTCTGGTCTGCTTTAAGAAATGGTTTCTGGTAGCAGGACTTATTCCTGTTACCCACAGCGGCTCCCTCTGCCTCAGCACACGTTTGCTAATGAACTAGAAGAATACTCTCCTCTGTGTGAAAGTTGGATGGAATTCGGTGGCACTTCATTGCTGCTGTTCACTGGAATGCCATGTGGAAATGTTCTTGTGGCATTTTACTGGGAGGCATGAAAAACACAGTCTTGTGACATTTCAAACAGGGCTGGTATTTATTCTGCAATATTTCCCTGTAGAGTCTAGGAAGATTTAAATACCACAGAACTACTTTTATTTAAAACTATGTTTATGCTTACAGATGTGCCTCTTTTGTAGAACAAATATAAATCCTCATAAATGAGATTCAGGCTGTATGAACATTTTTGAAGATTTTAAAATAATAGCAGCAACTTATTCTAAAGACTATCCTTCTCATACTAGGGTAGCTGAGACAGAGCCTGTGCATACTGAGCAAGTCCCCTTTCCTGGGTTCATCATAGGGTTACAAGATTAATTTCCTACTTTTTTATTAAAATTTTCATTTGGGAATGGTGGTTTTCCTTTAAAGGAAGAAATAATTTGATTTTATAGTACCAGCTTTCTATTTCCTTGTCTCTTCCATCCCCTAAATCAACCAACCCCAACTCCTTAATTTTTCTAGTTTCTTTTCTTCTTTTGCCCTAATTTCTTAGTATTTTTCTCTGTGAAAGAAAATGATAGCAATGGAAAGCTGTAGCTATTTCATATATTTAATCATTGCTGACATTTTGATGTTCCAATTTCTTATCTCTACCAAGTTGTTAGACTACATTTTTTTATTACATCTATTTGTACTGTGTGTGCCATAGCCAGGGCATGGAGATCAGAGGACAGTTTGCAGAGTTTGGTTCTCTCCTTCCACTTTGTGAGTCCAAGGACTGAGATCAAATTGTCAGGCTGGATAGACACATTCATTGTTGCTAATGTTTTTGCTTTGTTGTTGTTGTTGTTGTTGTTGTTTTGTCTTGTTTTGTTTCCTTGAGACAAAGTCTCACTGTATAGCCCACATTCCTATGAAACTCACTGTGTATCCCAGGGGAATCTTGACATGATGACAATCCTCCTGCCTCAACCTCCTGAGTGCTAGGATTGCAGATGTGAGCTTACCCTACCCAGAAGTTGTTACCAACTCTGTTGTAGGAGCTGGGATAAAGTTCTTGTGTCTGTATAAAATGGATGCTGGCTAGCCTGCTCTACAGAGCAAGTTGTGGAACAGCCAAGGCTTTACAGAGAATCCCTGTCTTGGAAAAAACATAAGTGTGTGTTGGGGGAGGGGGGACATGCTGAGTTTTGTTATTCTTAAAAAAAAATCATCAACAAGGAAAAACGTGTTTTAAAATTTAAACCTTTTTGTTTTGAAATAATTGTTGATTACTAGCAGTTATAAGTAATAGTTCAGAGAAACTCCATGGATCTCACCGGCATTTCTTAAGGATAATGTCCTGTAAAACTAACACAGCCAGGATGTCTACACTGGTAACATGATAAAGTGGATCTTTTCCACTACCACAAAAATCTCCTTGTGCCACTTTCTAATTACACGCACTTGTATCCATCACCACATCCCTGACTTCTAGTTGTTCTAAACTAGACTGTTTTTCGTTCTGTGACTTGTTATTTCAAAAACCTCATATAGATGGAGCCATCTAGTGTGTAACATAGAAACTGGTTGTCGTAACAGAGACGATTCCTCAAGATGCATCGAATTTGTGTTTATGTATCTCTTTGGTTGCTGACTATTAAGTACTCTTTAGCAGAGATGACCACAGTTTGTTTAACCATTTAACAGCTAAAGAATTTATGGGTTGTTTCAAACCCTGGCTACCACACATTCATGTCCTTCTTTCCCCATCATGAACACTACAATGAAACTGTGTTCATGGGGTAGTTAGTTATTTTGTTTGTTTGTTTCTTTAAAAATTACTGAAATATTTCACCGATTGGCTATGCTATTCTAGATTTCCTTTTTAAATGTGTGTATTACCATTATTGTGTATATGTGTGTGTGCACACAGGCACACCTTGCCAACTCACTAGTGTGAAGGTCAACAACTTACAGGAGTTGGTTCCCTCCGTGGGTCCCAAGTATCCCAGTTCTATAGCAAGTGCATATATCTTTTGGCCCCTGAGCCATCTCACTGTCCCATGTTTTACATTTCCATCACAGTGTGAATGTGACTTTCTTCATTTTCACTAGCATTTCTTGTCTTTGGCTTACATTTCAGCCACTCTGATAGATCTGTCAGAATGAGGAATATATATCTCATTGTGGTTTCACCTGGTACTTCCTGAAGGTAATGATGTTCAAACATCTTTAATGTACCTGTTTTTAGCTATCTGGCTTCTTTGGTGAAATATCTTTTCATGTTTTTACCAATTAAGACTTTATCCTATAGATACTGATCTTTTGTCATAGATGTGGCTTGCAGTATTTTCCCCCACTCTGTATCCTATCTTTAATCTTATTAGCAGAATCTTCTTGAGAACAAAAGTTATTTGTTTTTTGTTGTTGTTGTTGTTGTTTGGATGGATGGTTGTTTTTAAAACAAAATATTTATTTTTATGCATATGTTTTACCTACCTGTCTAACTGTGCATCATGTATGTGCAGTATCCACAGAGGAGGCTGTTCTTCTAGGACGGGAGTTACAGAAGGTTGTGGTCATGATGTAGATGCTGGAAATTGAACTCAGGACCTTTGGAAGCTCATTCAGTGCTCTTCACTACTGAGCCATCTCTCTAGGCCCGGTTTTCTCTCTCTCTCTCTCTCTTTCTCTCTCTCTCTCTCTCTCTCTCTCTGTGTGTGTGTGTGTGTGTGTGTATGTGTGTGTGTTCTTTTGAGATAGGGTTTTTCTACATATCCCTAACTGTCCTGTACTGTACTGTGTAGAACAGGCTGGCCTCAAATTCACAGAAATCTGCCTACCTCTGCCTCCCAGCGAGTAAAGGTATATTACTTTTTCACATTACTATCAAGGCTAAGAACTTTTTGCCTAATCATAGACCCTAGGGATTTTCCTTCTTTCTTAATTTCTATCTTAATTTTTAAAGTCTAAAGTGAATTCTGAATTTGTATGTGTAGGAGGTTACCATAGACTTGGGACCTTACATATATTCTGTTGTTCATGAGGTAAATGCTGTTAATCTTTCAGATTTTTTCTCTTTACTATTTTTCTTTTTAAAATATTTACTTGGTTTTATTTTATGTGTATGAGTGTTCACCTGCATGTTTGTATATGTATCACATGAGCGCCTGTTGTGGAAGCCAGAAGTGGGTATTGAGTCCCCTGTAACTAGAGTTAGAGGTGAGTTAAAGCATCATTTGGGTGCTAGGAATCAAATCTAGGTTCACTGCAAGAGCGGCAAGTGCTCTTAATTTCTAACACAACTGTCCAGCTCCTGTGTTACTTTGATTTGTTTGTATTTTATAAAACTAGATGCTTAAAGCAGCTTGGAATGGAAATCAGGTAGAGTGCTTACCCAGCATGTATAAAATTCTGGGTTGCAATCTCAGTACTACATCAGTGTGGTGTTGTGGCACACACCCGTCATCTTAGAACTTAAGAGGTAGAGGCAGAAGGATCACAAGTTTATGGTCATCAACTTGCTATGGCAAGTTGGAGGCCAACTTGGAATACATGAGATCCTGAAAAGGGCAAGGCAGTTTTAAGACTGAGTTATTAATGAATAGTATTATTTAGGTCTCATTTTTGGGGTTTTAAGGTTGTTTTTCTCTCTCTCTTTTTTAAGTGTTTCTTGTACTAAACCATGCCAAATTTACAAGTGAGAGGGATCAGTTTCATGTTTGTGGTAGGAGATACATGGGTGGCCTGTGTATCTGGTGAAGCAGACTTCTAAGGTAAAAGCTCAGTCTAATAGGTATGTTTTGAGAGCATAGTATACTCCAGTCCATAATAAATACATTCAAATGGGCCTTATATTCTTTAGATTTAACAGTACAAGGAGGAAGTTAGAAACAAAACCCATTCCTTTCAATGTACTATCTTATGTGTTGGGAATCAGTTTAAGATTATGGCTAAGAACTGAGAACTTGGACTCCATCAACTTAGGATAGAATCCTGGCTCTTCCACATTAATTTTTAGTTCCACACTCAGTCCATAGTATCAGGCTGTTATAGAGGTTGACTAGTGTATGCAAAGCTGTTAACATAAGTTTCTGGCACAGATTCAGTACTCACTAAAGGCTTGATGCTCTGACAGGAGGTGGAGGTAGAGGTATTCAAGTAGAAGAGGGACCAGTTATTGTAGGCAAAGGGTATTATTAAACTATAGACAGTAAAGACTCATTACTGTCTATTACAGAGAATATCCTGAATTGAGTCTTAAAAAATAGGCAGTGAAACAGTATGTAGGTCAGAAGAGCAACCTGAACCAGAATTTGCACGAACACTAAAGATGAATACTGTGCAAGTATTCATCACACAGTCAGCTGGGAACAATAAAAGCTGATGCAGGAATGCAAAGCAATAGGCAGGGACCATGTTATTGAGGGCTCTGCACTTTTCTCTAGGCCCAAGGGACATACTGAGGAACTTAGGGAGTAGAGTAGTGTCACTTCTTGGTAGCTGATTTTGCAGGATGAAAATGCTTTGAAGGAACACAGACTATCAGAGCCTTTGGTTCAGTTGAAAGACGAAGGGCAGGATAATTGGTGTGCTTAATTATTGGTAACATTCTTATGCCCTCCTCTTTTTATATATGAAACATGGATCCAGTTCAGGGCTTCTTTTACAGAATCATACTCAACCAAGGTTGTAAGATGTGCAGAAACTCTTAAGCAACAGGGAACAGGACAGGAGCCTACCACAGAGGGCCTCTGAAAGGCGCTACCCTGCAGGGTTACAAGGCAGGTGCTGAGACTCATAGCCAAACTTTGGGCAGAGTTCAGGAAAGAAGTGGGAGATAGTAAGACCTGGAGAGGACAGGAGCTCCACAAGGACAGCAACGGATCCAAAAACTCTGGGCACAGTGGTCTTTTCTGAGACTTATACTCCAGCCAAGGACCATTGATGGAGATAATCTAGAACCCCTGCACAGAGGTAGCCTATGGCAGTTCAGTGTCCAAGTAGCCTCCATAGTAATGGGGATATGGACTGTCTCTGACATGAACTGATTAGCCAGCTCTTTGATCACCTCCCCCTCAGGGGGGAGCAGCCTTACCAGGCCACAGAAGAAGATACTGTAGCCACTCCTGATGAAACCTGATAGACTAGGATCAGAGGGAAGGGGAGGAGGACCTCACCTATCAGTGGACTGGGAGAGGGACATGGGTGGGGAAGAGGGAGGGTGGGATTGGGAGGGGAAGACTGAGGGAGGTACAGGGAGGATACAAAGTGAATAAACTTTAATTAATAAAAATAAAAATAATAAAATAAAATAAAGAAAAAAAAAAGCACTGTTCAAGATTGGCAGTAATCCTGATAAAACTCGCTGGGGTCAGATGGTAGAGGAGGAGTTCTCCCTTTTTCTGAGGACTAGGGGAGGAGACGAGGAACAAAGGAAGGAGGGTCGGACCGGGAGGAGATGAGGGAGGGGTCTACAATCAGGATATAAAGTAAATAAATAAAATAAAAATAAATTACCAAAAAAATAAATAAATAAGATTGGCTACGTAGTTTCTCTGACTGAGACAATTAGGACCAAAAGTCTCTTTTCCTCCTATGTGTGATATCATAAAGGTAATATAAATGCATATGTATAGACACTTATGTGTTTGTGTGTTTTACACATGCATACATACACACACACAAGTTACATATTATATAGGGAAAACTCACATTTTAATTTTACATCTCATTTTTAAAAAGCATTTTTAAAGGCTCAAGGTAAATGAGTAGATAAAGTGAAGGATTAGATATTACCCAGAATTAGATGTGAAGTAAAAGCAATTTGACTCTTACTAATATTTTATTTAGTCATAACTTATGTTCTTCATCTATTTTCTCTCATTTATGAAGATTTCAAAATATCAATCACTGTCTTCTTGAGAGAGCTAAAAGGAAAAAAAGCATAAAATTCAATTCTTGCTGCTGCTTTATACATATCTGGGCTTTTTGATTTCCAGTTGTATAAACAGACTTCCTGATTGCCAAGTTTTTCACTGTACACAGGTGGTAAAGAGTTGCACCCATCTAGTGGACTTTGTAAAGATAAATGAGAACCGTGAATTACTGGTTCTGCATTTTATACAGATGACACTGTCTCAATGACAGTGTGTGTTTGTATCCCACATGCCATCCACCTTATCCATTAAAAGCATGTCATTTAATGGCGACACGTTTCTTTAACAGGGGAAAAAGGATGTGACCCAAATATTCAACAACATCCTGAGAAGACAGATCGGTACACGTTATCCGACTGTGGAGTACATCAGTTCTCACCCTCACCTCCTGTCCATGCTCCTCAAAGGGTAGGTACTTCGTTTCCTTAAGCAATAGGTTGGAGTTTGACAAAGCTGTTGTAAAGTATGCAGTATGCCTCATTGGCCCCATTTGGAACTGCCTGGGTAGTGTCTGATGTGTGTAAGAGTAGCCCTCCAGATCTAGCTCTAAACGCTTTAAGCCTAAAAGAAGTCCTTTGTGCCCTGGTCTCCTCAGGGTTGTTTCCATTTCTTACCTCTTTTTCCTCTTCCTTTATGCTCTCCATGTCTCTTTTTATTATATTTCTTTTGCTTCCTTATCTTTCCTATTCCTAACTGCCCAGATACTGTTTTCCTGCTTGCATGATGCTCTGTCCTTTCATTACATGCACAAGTATGCATGCCAGCACATTCATATATATTTTAGTTCCCCAACTTAAACAATAGGGGAAAGCATTCTTGCAGTGCCAACATCTGCCACAGTGGAGATGTAAGTACCTATGTGTGGATGCAGTAGATGCTGCTCTTTTTATACAGAGCTATAAAGGAGGTGGAAAAACACTGACTTCAGACTGGAAAATAGAATCCCTGATTACTGCTTTTTATGTCCACTCATATGAGTCTTGGGCATATTGAGGCTACTACTTGGAATCTGAAAGATTGGTGGCCTAGGTGCTCTGTGCATGCAAACAGCAGGTGATGGTCCTCCTCCCCTGGCCTTCCTTTCTGTTCCGTATCTCTTGCCAACACAGCTCATTTTACTGTGCAGTATTCTTGTTTCCAGTACTGTGGGGCTACAGGAAGTCTATTTCACTTGTGTCACCTTCCTCCCTTGTCAATTTATAAATATTTAATTGTGTTAAAGTGATATATAACACAGTTTAAAAATCAGCTATATCAATGAACTGGATCTCTTTGCTTCTTCCCCATCTCTTAGTCTCCTTGCCCAATGACAGTCATTCTTTTTTATTTGTTGAAATTTAAAAAAAAAATACATCTTTAACTATACATAAATCATACATTTACCTCTGTGTTACAAATAATGGGCCTTCCCAATTTTTCCACTTATCAAATTTAAACTTCTTTTTTTAGTTTTTCCACTGCCATCAGCATTCCGTTCCCTTGCCTTGTCCTGTTAATATACTTTATCACAGATTTAAATTTTACTACTGATCACATTGTGGTCTTTGCCTTTGCAGTGACTATGCATTGTTGAACAAAGAAGTATACTGTTATTGCTTTGGGACTGATGCAAAGTCATGTTTGCTAGAGTTCTTTTCTTAGCTCTTGAAAAGAAAAGGCTCTTGTATTTTCTACTGGTTAGGGAACACTAAACTCTTACAGCACGTGAACCCAAAATGGAATGACTCAACAGAACTGTCACATGATATTTCAGGGCAGATAATTCAGGTCAGTTCCCTCTCTGACATTTGCTTTCTAAGTTCACTCTTTCATTGATTTTTTTTTTCCCACAAACAGGTAAAAAAAAAAATATGAAAGAGTTTGTGTGCACAAAGGATGACAAGAATTCTGGTGTGGCTGGAGATTAGAAGTCAGGGAAGTATAAAATAGAGCTGGAAAAGCAGAGATCAGGTTACTTAGAGCCTTCCATTTCCTACGAAGGAACTGGAATGCCATTCTGCAGCCTCCTTGGGAACTATACCTGATGGGTTCTGGTGGCAGCATGAAAAATGGCTTGGTGGTAGTGAAGACGAGGACCAAAATTAGAACCACACTTCAGTGATGATATGGTACTAAATAAGGGAGGTATTTTTTTTTATTTCACTTTTTTTTTTAATTCAAAGGTAACAACCTGTTTATTTAGAAACATTAAACTTCTTGGAAATACTAAATATAAAAAAGGAGTGTGTTCCATAATCTCCTAGAATAGTTCCATCAGTAACAATTTAGGGGCTCCCCTCCAGATTTTATAATCTGATAATGATTATTCACTTTGGGCTTAATCCTTCACATTCTCTCTTGTAGATGCAATACTGAGTGCTTGCTCTGTACCAGGCCTGCAGTCAGTGTAATTATTCACAGGACTAGTTACCCAGCACTACTCTGTGGACTAGTTGCTACTGTCATCATTGTGTAGGGAAATGAGATTAAACCCAGAGAGTAAGGGTATTGCTTAAGGTAAGAAAACTTTATAGTGAAGGGACACATTTTAAATTCAGATTTAATTGAGTCCTTTATGTCCTTTAAGCACTAGTATGTCCCAAAGAAGATTTGATGGACATCAATTCAAAAAACACAGCTTTCACCTCAAAGTAAAAAAGACATTCTGAAGCCAAATTTAAATGACTATTTTGAGGAGCCCACCAGGGGAGACTTCTCGGATATAGTCTATAGCCAGTAGAAAGTCTTTTTTTTCCCATCCAGCTGGGACTATGTTCAAGTATTCGGGACCTAAGTGTATCCATGAGCATTTAGAGAAGAGGCTTTTAAAGGCAAAAAACAAGTCCTGATATCGCACTTGACTGCTGCGGGGGGGGGGGGGTTGTTTGTTTGTTTGTTTCTAAAACAAGCAGTTTAACAAAAACTAAGATAAGCAGTTAGATGGAGGGGAAGGTTTGCAACACAAGTCAAGATAAGTTAGCTAGGGCTTCCTGACCTTGGGTTCCTAGCATAGAGATGGGTAATTTTTCAAAAGGCCTTTTGTAAAGAAGATCAAATCAAATTTTAGTTAAACCTAAAATGGTCTCAACAAGAATACAAGATGGAGAAATCTCAGCACTGTCACATGATAATGGCCTAAGAATCATGAAGCTAGGTTACCCCAGTTTCATGGAAACTGCTACTACATGGAAGCAGTTCATAAAGTTTTATAGTAACAAGCAAAGAAAATCGTAAAATACATCAGATTTAGAGCAAAATGGGAAGATCTCTCCTATAGATTCAAATGCTATCTGATGACATTCCTAGCTTTTGGACTGATGGAAGCTAGCGGTCTACAACTTAATCTAGTAACTAAAATAGATTCCAAAATATTTTTATCTGTTAGTCACAGGATGTTCTGACACAGAGGTGGCCAAGGAAATGCCTATTTAGGGAACTAACTCTAGCTGCTAGGTAAGGCTTTGGACCTGCACTATAGAAACCTCTCCACATCACTGCAGTTTTAATCAGTCAGTCAGTTTCTTTCCAGGAATTCTCATTCACTAGGGCAATTCAGATATTAAGGTAGAGGGAATAATTGTTGGTGCTCCTGAGGACAGGGTAGGTAATGAAGAACATTGGCTGGAGTGGCTCTGTCCAGTAAACGAAGGAGCACTTTACATTTAGCCCTTTGTTAAAGCCTCAGCATTTTAACTAAATTACCTCCTGTGAAGGTCCTTGAAAACTTTAGGCTGTAACTTGATTGTTCATTTATATATCAAATTGACATTATTTAGAAACATGATAATGACATATGCTACACTGAACACAAGTCTAGCCATAAGAAATGTCACAAAGAAATAAATTAATACTTGTGTAGCAAGAAGACTCATCTGGGTGCTGTACATAAGGAATTTAGAGCCCACATTTTATGAAATAGACTTTTTAAAGGACTATTTCGTTCTAAATGAATTTCTCTCCTGGCTGAGACAGATGGCACTCCAAGGCCATTAAACTTCTCTCAGTATTTCATAAAGAAATCATGGCTACTAAATGTTCTATATAATGTTAAAACCACACATATCTCCCCAAACTGTTTTTTAAAGATCATTGCAAAAATTTGCAAACATCTACAAAAGTAACAACTGCAAGACCTCATGTACCTGTCACTTAGCCATCACTGTTTAGCTTGGTGTACACCATCTCTCCTCAGCTACCCCTTTTTATTTGGGGTATTTTAATGCAAACTCATGAACACTGTAATAAACATCTCAATAATAATTTCATGTAACTGCAGGGTACTTAATAAAAATTCTGCAACAACCAATACCCAGCTTACACTCAACTTTCTTCTACAGTTCCCATACTAAAATGAGTATCTAACAAAGTCTACTTACTGTAGTTGGTTGTGATTTTTTCTTAGCCAAAAAATTCCTCTCATTCAGCACTTCATCCACCCCATATATTTGTATGCTATGAGTCTGTCGAAAAGGAAGTTTTCCTACAAACCAAGCTATTGTGAGTTGTCAGACTGCTTTCTTAGAGAATCATTTAAATTGTTATATAATGCAACATGGGGATGGCTAAGCATGTGAAAGTGCTGCTGTACAAGCCTAATACAAACCCTGCAGCACTGCAGCACACGGTGGAAGGCGAGAACCCACTCCTGAAGGTTTTTCTTTGGCCTCTATGCATGCTACATGTATTGTCACCCCCCAATAATAATAAATAGGTTTTAAAAATAATAGTGAAAGTAAATCTTTCCTGTAGTACCTGTTTCTAGGCTAATATTTTTATTTAAAGGCTTGATTAGATTCAGATTGAACTTTTGTTTTGGCAGTAATGCTTTGTTGTTGGTTCCATGTAGTCAGTATTCCATCACATCAGGAGCCATCCCTTCAGTGATGCTGAGCTGAACATGAGGCTCAGATGGTAACATCTAAACGATGATAAGGTTTCCTGTCACCCTTACCTTGAATTGTTTAACAGCCAGTGAGAAGTATTTAGCCATTTTGTTATGGGTCACAGAAAGATGATTTTCAAAATTAGCCAATCATTGACTAGAGAACAACTAATAATAACACTTTCGTCCATTGTAATTATTATTTTCAAGTAGAATTTATCTCAGAGAGGGAGAATGAATGTGTATTTTTATTTTCAGCTTGGAGAATAAATAGGCATTATCCAAAAATTTTCCATTGATGTCCAGTGTCCATTGATTCCAGTCCTTCCTGACTCCCTCTCTGTATCTGTCTTCATCACCTCTCACACAGACCAGCATACTCCTCTGGTATTTTATTAACTGATGTAATATTCCCATATATCTCACTTATTGTGCACAATTTTCTTAACATTCAGTTAACTATGGTCCTTCTAGGCAAAATCTTTTGAGCTCACTAAAATATTTTGAAAGAACTTCTTTGCTTTCTGATCCAAGAAAATCTACCAAATTCAATTTCCATCTGTTGACACAGGTCTGAATTCTGCTTCTTTTGGTGAGGAGTAGCTCTTGGAGACAGTAGTCTAGATTCCAGATTCTTATTCACACTGAATTGTTAACTGTTCCTAACCCTTCATGCCAGGCAGAGTTTGTTCATTATTTTTAAATTATGCAAATGTTTCTTGATAAGAAGCAGACCATCTTGAGTATTGAGTATTCAAGTGTTTGGTAAATGGCATTTTCTGAGACATTTTCCAAGGGCTGTCACATGGCATTGTTTGTTCCCACCAGTAACAGCAAGTCATTTTCCCTTATATAATACAGTCTTTGTTCTTGAGACGTTCTTACATAAGAACTTTCTTCTGGCACTTTGTATGTAACAATCATTGCACTCATTACCAGTTGAAACATTTGATCTTTTTTATTCTTTTTTATGTAAATATTACTTTTTATTTAGTCTTTAAAATTTTTAAGTATTTGTATAAAATATTTTTATCATATCAATTTGTGCCTTGCTTTTCTGGTATTCATAACCCCATAATACAGGAATAAAACATACCTTGAGTCCAGTTAATGCTGTCCACATGCACACAGGTGTGGGGCCATCCACTGAGGCATGGGCAAACTACCAGTGGTCGTATTCCCAAAAGAGACTGACTCTTCTTCCTTCAGGAACCCTCAGCTGCTAATAGCTCCTCCGCCAAGGGTGGGGCGGCCTCTGAGTAGAATTTTTACTGGCTTGATTATATGCAAGTCTTAGGCAGATAACCACTGGTCCTGTGAATTGATGTATGTTGCAGCCATGTCATGTCTCTGTAAGTCTGCACAGCTTTCCTCCACATCTATCACTCTTATATTCTGTCTGGCCACTGTCTCACTGTGTTCCCTGAACCTTGGATGAGGGTTAAAGAGTTAATATAGATTATTTAGCCAGAACTGAACACTTATGATTATGTGTACTTGATGCCTTGACCAAATGTGAAACTTTGTATTCACTGCTGTTCACAGCAAAAAGTGACTCCTCTAACCAATAAACAAACATTTAGAAGGCAGTTTAACAATATGACCAATTAATAATGACAGAAATTGTCCTCTGGAGAGCCTATAATCTCTCTGTTCATAGTTTTACACTGTCATTTAAATACTTTCTATGGAACAGGGCTCATATCTAACTTTAAAAAATTGCTTGGTAACCCTCATAACTACCATACTACTCTTGCATCAATGGGTATATCTTGCCAGCCAGGTTGGTATTATAACATACCAACATTCATTGGTGGGTGAGACTATTGATGTCTCCTATAACAGCCTTCATAATACCTTTCTGCACTGTCTAACCTAGCCAGCAGGGAGAGTTTCCTGGTCAGTAAAGCTTATTTTCTCTAGAGACATTTGCTCTTACATTTTGCTTCCAGTAAGTTTTAAAAGATCTTCTGATATGCTGTATTTTTTTAATGAGCATACATGTAGAATAGTGTGCCTTTTCATACTGACACAGATAGTTAGGGTTCACATTGTCTGAAGTATAAGTCAGGAAAAAATGACTCAGTTTTACAAAATAGTGATTAATTTTTACTGGTGATCTACCCTAGGCTTGCTATTGTGGGAAATGCAGCATACTTAGTCACAGGCTCTGCTACTAGAAAGCTTATCTAAGAAGAGAACAAATTAGGTAGGATAAAGACTAATTTTGAAATTTAGGACAGACCTAGCATATAGGACACTTCTTTCTATAGTAAGCAATAACTTAGCAGGTCAGGATTGTCAGGTTTAAATGATGTGTGTGAGTTATAGATCCCATAGTGGGTACTGAGGAAAATCAGAAAATTCCCAAACATCCTCTTGTATTCCTAACTTTAAGGAGTTGATGTGTCAGAGAATGACATTTCCCACTGTTGGGGGCAAACTGCTGGGATGAATTGAAAGTGTTCTCCCAAGTGGAGTACTTTGTAAATGTTCTCATAGTTCTCAAAAATAAACCATCAGTGCATCACAGATGGTTCTAATAAACTCCATTAAAAGAAAGGAAAAATAGAACTAATTATACCCAAAATTTAGAGTGGAAACTTTTTATAGATGGTCTCAGCTCAGAAACTAAACTCAAGAAAGAGAGATCTTGTCTGGGGATCATCCTCCTTTGTATAAGCCTGACTTTGAGATTCATTGCATTCATCATATGCTTACACTGAAAAAGCATGCTAGGTCTTAGATACCCATTGGGGACTGGGAAGAATAGGTAAAATGTAAAAGGATGAGTGAGACACATCCCCAGAAACTAAGTTGTTTGAAATGAAGTGGTAGACCTGACTTGTAGTGACTTCTACAGTGTGACATGATGTGCAATAAGAGAAGCACTAATCTGAGGTCAGGGACAGCTCTGTGGGAGTACAAAGGAGGGAGAGTACAAAGGCTGGGCACTGAACTAGTGCTGAGAGATGCGTTAGTGGTGCTAAGTCTATGAGGAACATGCCATGTGTTAGAACTTCATCCCCTGGGGATACAAGGACTGAGACGGGACATAAAACTGGTGGCCTGAAGGCCCACAGGTACCTTAGCCAGTGAGTGTAGATTTTAATTATTCTGCGTACTGTGTTTATCTAGTCTTGTTCTTTCTCTAGGCCAGCAGGTCTCAACCTGTGGGTCACAACCCCTTTGGGGGTCGCATATTAGATATCCTGGATATCAGATATTTATATTATGATTCATAACAGTAACAGAATTATAGTTATAAAATAATAACAAAATAATTTTATGATTAGGGTCACTACAACACAAGGAACTGTATTGAAGGGTTGCAGCATTAGGAAGGTTGAACGTCACTGCATTAGGCCAATGGCCTTTATTTTACAGCCTCTTGTTTTGTTTTGTTTTGTTTTGTTTTGTTTTGTTTTGTTTTTGAGACAGGGTTTCTCTGTACAGCACTGGCTGTCTTAGAACTTGCTCTGTAGACCAGGAGGGCCTTGAACTCAAGAGATTCACCTGCCTCTGCCTCCCAAATGCTGGGATTAAAGGCATATGCTACCACTGCCAGGCTATTTTATAGTATCTTTAATACTCTTATTTATAATTAGATAAGTATAATTGCTGTTTTTCCTTGACATTTAAGAAAATAGGCCCCTCTTTATATCTTTAATAACCCTCCTATATTATATCTAATATCGTGAATTCCAGTAGGCTGATTTTCAAATTCCTTTCATAAAAGAGATTGCTAACATAAATTGGTTTTCCGTATAGTCTAAAGAGAATTATGTCTATCTGAATATATTGGTATTTGTGCTGTTGTAAGCTAACAAGGGAATACTAAAATAATACTAAATAGTGGTTATCATTTAGCATAAATGAAAATAAATTAGTGTATCACCCTGAACATATTTTGCTATTTCCTCTATTGTATTTTTAAACTTAAATGTTATAAAGTAGCCTACCTCCTAATGTGTAGTAAAGAGAATCTTGTTTTCCTGTCTGAATTTCCTACAAATAATGTGGATATATGAAAAAGAGTACATTGTCCTTTATCACTCAACAAAATGATATCATTAGTGGTTTGTAAATTTTGGTAACTTTTAATGCTTTGGGTGTTCTTATATTTACTTATCATTCATGTTTATGCGTGCATCTGTGTGTGGGAAGGTGCACGCAAGTGCAGGTGCCTGTGGCTGAGGTGCTGGCTCTCCCCTGGAGCTGCCCAGTGGTTCTGAGCCATCTGGCAGGGATCCTGGGAACCAAACTCAGACCCTTTGCAAGGGCCGTATGTCCTCTTAACCACTGAGCTATCTCTTCGAAGTTTTATTTAAGAATTATTTAGTTTTTGTTTTCAGACATTTTTTTTTCATTTATTGAAGATGTAGTCTTTTGCCACAAATTAATTTATGTTATACTCTTTAAATTTTTAAGGTAAATTTTATATTATAAAAGCACTTAAAATAAGTAAAAACAGCAAACACCAAAACAAACCAGACCCCAAATTTATACAATTTAATGAAATTCGATATAGTTAGAATTGGCATTCACAATAGAAGTTGTGAAACTTCACATTAAATTTGTAGTTTCTATATCAAATATGTTTTATGCACTTAATCCACCATCAAAACCAAAACGCCTTTGGCACAATTAGAGCTAGAAAACAGGAAGTTGTAGATCCCCTTTCAAATTTTGTGTTCTTTTGTGGATGTCACACTATCGTGTCTTCCAAGAACATTGTGCTAGAAGACCTTCTCAAGAACTGAGACATTTAGAGTTATATTTCTCTCTAGGCCTAATACTAAAACCACAAATCTAGTACTATGTTTAATTGACATGAAAGTGATCAGTCTGTTTAAAACCATGGTAGAATCTTGTTTTAACTCTGTTTCTTTATGTTCTATAGTTACAGCTACCTTTGCTTTATCTCCATGCACTTAACATAAAGTTGTCCATTACATCATTCAATACGGGAATTGTCTTATTTGGGCTGTTACCCATTTTCCTGACATTTTATCACACAATGGACTACAACTCAGTCCTGTATTCATTCAGATGCTGAATTTGACATTTGAAAGACTTCTTATTTTGAAATGAAGCAGATCTGGTGTGCAGTCTTCCTATGTTTCTACAGTAGATACCGTGTTTCTCTAGTGGGCTTTTCTAGAAGCCATAATTCAACTTGATGATCTCAGTGATCTCGTTAGTGATCTCCTCTACTGTCTTTGCAACTCATCTGTTGCTTTCAGATCACCATATCTATATATCTATATATCTATATCTATATCTATCTATCTATCTATATATATATATATAATTCTCTTCTGTCTCTTTCCCTAATTCAAGATGGGTACTCTCTGTTGACAGGGGGTCATCACTACTTAGGCATTAGCCATCTCCAAACTAATGTTGATGGTCAATGGCAATTTCTTTTTTTATTATTTATATATTAATTACAGTTTATTCACTTTGTATCCCAGCTGTAGCCCCTTCCCTCATTCCCTCCCAACCCCACCCTCTGTCCCTCATTTCCTCCCATGCCCCTCTCCAAGTCCACTGATAGGGGAGGTCCTGCTCCCCTTCCCTCTAACCCTAGCCTATCAGGTCTCATCAGGACTGGCTGTACTGTCTTCCTGGTAAGGCTGCTCCGCCTTCAGGGGGAGGTGCTAAAAGAGCCAACCACTGAGTTCATGTCAGAAACAGTCCCTGTTCCCATTACTGGGGAACCCACTTGGACACTGAGCTGCCATGGGCTACATCTGTACAAAGTTATTTGCATGCATGGTCATTGGTTGGACTATCAATCTCAGAAAAGACCCCTGGGCCCATATTTCTTGGTTCTGTTGCTCTCCTTGTGGAACCCCTGTCCTCTCCAGGTCTTTCTATGTCCCCCTTCTTTCATAAGGTTCCCTGAACTCTGCCCAAAGTTTGACTATGAGTCTCAGCATCTGCTTTGATACCCTGCTGGGTAGAGACTTTCAGAGGCCCTCTGTGTTAGGCTCCTGTCCTGTTGCTTGTTTTTTCCCTCTTCCGATGTCTGTCCCGTTTGTTTTCAATGGCAATTTCTTAACTTCTTCACTAACTTGTTTCTCTATCAGATTATGCATGATACCTCCATCCCCCAGTTAAACTAAAAGCACAGGACTCATTCTTAAACCTTCAACTTGGACTCATTCCTCACTAACCCCGCCTCCAGTACTACCAAGTCTTATTGGCTCTTCCTTTAGACATTGCCAGCATCTACCTACAGTTTTGTGTCATGCCTCTGCTGCTTACTAGGCAATTCTTACTGTTGCTAGCCATCCTTTTTTACTTTCACCTGCTTCCCAGCTTCCACTCTAGCCACCCAGTCTGCTCTTTATTCCCGGGTAACCAGGATCATTGTATTGTTGTTTTTGTTGGTTCTGGAAATTGAACCCAGAGCCTCTAACATGCTAGACAGTTGCTCTATCACTGGGTCACTCCCACCCCAGAGCCATCTATTTAAAACATAAATTAGGATGTGTTAATTTCTTGCTTTAAACTATCCATCACACTTAAAACCAAACTGCCTGCCTTGGCTTTCAAATGTATATATGATCTGCTCCTGCCCTGCCCTCTTGTCACTCCTAGTCATTGCTTCCTCCAGCCCACCATGCTGGCATATCTTCTCCTCTGATTCACGGAGGTTGTTTTTGCCTTGAAACTTTTACCTTTTCCTTCAGTCTAAATAAAAAATACTCACTAATACTCTTTCACGTGCACACATGTAAATAGTCACTCTGCATTTCTCAGTTTACTGCCTTCAGTTTTCACAGCACTTCATAATATAGGAAATGACCTTTATACTGTTTCTATTCTGCCTCTTCCTCCAACAAACACACCCTTACTAAAACACTAAGTGACCTTTGCCTGTCTGCTCTTGTGTCCCCAACATCTGGAATGGTGCCCAGCACATAGCAGTGGGTTGAATGAATGGTCTTTGAATGAACTGTGACAAATAGTGTCTGTGTTTCTTTTATCAGAACTGAAAGCTGGTTCTTTTGATCCATTAATAGATTTGTTAATGGGATAACTGTTCTGTTTTCTCTCTTGTTTGTACTTTAGCTATGAAGCCCCACAGATTGCCTTACGCTGTGGGATTATGCTAAGAGAATGTATTCGACATGAACCACTTGCCAAAATCATCCTTTTTTCTAATCAGTTCAGAGATTTCTTCAAGTATGTGGAGCTGTCCACATTTGATATCGCTTCAGATGCCTTTGCTACTTTTAAGGTAATTTTTTTTTTTCTAAATCAGAAAGGTTATATAGTTCATGTGGACTGAACTCTAAAGAGGCACTTCTACTCCTTAAGCCTGAATATAGCCAGCCATGGATGAGATGAGGTGAGCCTTTACATTGCAGAGAAGTATTCAAAGAACTTAGCACAAGCTCAGTGGAATGGTTTCTGATGAGTCCATTGAGGAGACAGAAGGAACATATTACCATGTGCTAGCACTGCTGAACATTAACAGCAGCTTAAGGTGATAATTCCCCCTTTGGGCGTATGTGCAGAGTAGCTGGGGTGTGTAGAAACCAGCAACAGAGGCTGCCTCCAGAAAGGAACTGGGTGAGGAAAGGAGGCAGATAGAGGCATCTGGAATAGGAAGACATCACATCACTCTATCAGTATCACACTTCCATGGGGTAACATAAAGCAAATATAGTATCATTTTGATATTATTGGCCATCTGTGTGTATTTACATTTTGTATTTTAATAGTATAATCATTTCTGTGTTTATTATCTGTTGTTTTGTATTTTGACAGTATAATCATCTCTATTTATTATCTTTTGCCTCCTTTGTTGTTACATGGGAAATATATTTCACCTAAATTAATTTTTTAATTTAAAATTGTTTTAATCATGATATAATGCACATTTCCTTCTTGCCACATAAGTCCTAGAGCACCCTTTTCCAGATACCTTTCATCTTGCAAAAATAAAACTCTTTACTTAACCTTCCCTTTTCTCCCTTCAATCCCCAACAGCAATTCTACTCTCTGTTTTTACCATCAGAAGGATGTTCAGAGAGCATGTCAGAAAACAGTATAGCTAATTTGCAAATGAAGCTACTGGAACTTACATATTCAGTGAGTCATTCACCTTCAATATTGTTGCTTTAGAAAACCATATACTTACAAAATTAAATAACAGCATCATCGACATAAGTGGAAACTGGCTTGTAATTCTCTTTCTTAGGAATCAGGGGAGTGGTGACCTCATAAAAAGAATTAGGCAGTGTCTCTTCTGTTTCTGTTTTATGGAATAATTTGAAGAGTATTGGCATTTTACCCTGAGATGATGTCTATTCTTGATGTTAAGGTATGTTTCTTAGATATAGCAGAGGGGTAGATTCTGTTTTTTCATCAATTATATTAGTTTGTACCTTGTAATTAGAGAATTGACAATTGATATTGAGAGTTAACATGAGCAGTGTTTGTTGATTCCTGTTATTTTGTTGTTATGGTGTGGATTTTTTATTTGCTGATCTGGAAATATTTATTTCTTGGGTTTTCTTGGATATTTTTAGCCTCTTCAGATTGACATTTTCCTTCAATCGCCTTCTCTAGGGCTGGATTTGTACATAGATTCTGCTTAAATTTTGTTTTTATCAAAGACTGTCTTCCTTTCTGTATTTTAATTAAAAGTTATACTGAGTATAATAGTCTGGGTTCGCATCTGTGTTCTCTTTAGAGTTTGTGGAAATTTTATCCAGGCCCTTCTGGCTTTTAGAGTCTCAATTGAAAAGTTGTTCTAGGGCTGGAGATGGCTCAGTGAGTAAGAGCACTTCCAGAGATCCTGGGTTCAATTCCCAGCAACCACAGGATGGCTCAAAACCATCTATACCCTCTACTGCCCTCTTCTGGCCGACAGGCACACATGCAGATAGAGCACTCATACATGTAAAATAAATAAAATCTTAAAAAAAGAAAGAAAAGTTATTCTAATAGATTTGCCTTTATATGTTATTAGATATTTACCCCAGCAGCCTTTTTTTTTCATTTTGGAATGTCTTTAATAAAATCTAATTACAAAATTAAAAATGACTAATATACATGAGAAATCAGTGATTTTATCTCATAACTTCATTTTCTTTTTTTTTCTTTTTTTTTTTTTTTTTTTACAATTTTTAACAAATGATTTAACTGGAAACCAAATAAATAATGTAATCTATCATCTAGGTCACTTAGTAAAATCAGAGCTAGAGTTTGATCCCAGATATTCTGGCTTCAGGCCCTATCTGTTTCAAAACCTTCTTCTCTGATAAGTGTAGTTTACTTTCCTATTGCCATGTCAAAACACCATGGACAAGGAAACCTATAACAGAAGAAATTTCATTTTAGTATTACAGTTTTAGAGGGTGAGTTCATGGATACCATGGTAGGTATCATAGTGATGGGAAAGCAGGTATGGTGCTGAAACATCAGCTGAGCTCTCATCAAAACAGAGAGAACTAAGTGGGAATGATGTGGGCCTTGGAAACCTCAGAGTCCATCCACTATGACAAACCTCTTCCAACAGGACCACATATGTTAACATTTCCCAAAAAATTCTACCTGCCGAGGACCCTATAATTCTGTGGAGCATGTTCAATAGGGCAGTTTCTCGGAAAATTGGAAATCAATCTACTTCAAGGCCCAGCTATGTCATGCCTGGGCATATACCCAAAGGACGTTCCATCCTACCACAAGGGCACTTACTTAATATGGTCATAGTGATTTAATAGGCAGGAACTGCACATAGTGTAGATGTTCCTCAAATGAAAAAAAAAAAAAGGATGAAGAAAATGTGGTAAGTTTACACAATGGATATTTCTCAGTTGTTAAAGAAATGTCATCATTAAATTTGCAGGCAGGTGGATGAAACTAGAAAAAAAAAAACATCCTGAGTGAGCTAATCCATACCCAGAAAGACAAACATGGTATCACTCACTTATAAGTGGATATTAACAATAAAGAAAAGGATAATCATGCTATAATCCACACTCCCAGAGACCCTTTTTAACAAGGAGGGTTCAAGGGAGAATGCAAGGAGCTCCTTGAGAAGGGAACTAGATTTCACTAGTGGACTAGTGTTTCTCTGTCAACAATCAATTAATGGGGCCTCATAAAACTGAAAAGCTTCTGTATAGCAAAGGACACTGTCTTCAAAACAAAACGGCAGCCTACAGATTGGGAAAGGATCTTCACCAACACTATATCTGACAGAGGGCTAATGTCCATAGTATATAAAGGTCTCAAGAAGTTAAAAAGCAACAAATCAAGTAATCCAATTAAAAATTGGGGTACAGAGCTAAACAGAGAATTCTCAATAGAGGAATATTGAATGACAGAGAAACCCTTAGCAGCTTTTAATATTCTTTGTATGTTTGGTGTTTTTATTATGTACTAGTGTGAATTTTTTTTTTTCTGGTCCAGTCAACTAGGTGTTTTGTATGCTTCTTTTACCTTGATAGATATCTTCATTTTCAGTCTGGGAAAATTTTAGTGGAAATAGTTTTTGTGCCTTTGATTTGGGTTTCTTCTCCTTCCTCTATTCCTATTATTAGATTTGGTCCTTTTATAATGTTCCATATTTCATAGATGTTTTGTGCCTGGATTTTTTTTTTTTATATATATACTTAATGTTTTCTTTAACCGAGGTACCTATTTCTTGTACCTTGTACGCAATGCCTGAGATTCTTCCATGTCTTGTATTTTGTTGGTGAGGCTTGTCTCTGAGGTTTGTTAGGATTCCTAAATTCTTTATTTCCAGTTTTCCCTCGGTTTGGGTTTTCTTTATTCATTCTGTTTCTACTTGCAAGTCTTAAATTGTTTTTGTCATTCCTTTCCACTATTTGTGTTTTCTTGATTTAAGGGCTTTCTTCTTTTCCTCTTGAAGGACCACTACCATATTCATAAAGGCTGTTTTGAGGTCCTTATCTTGAACTTAAGCTGTATTGCATTTCTCAGGGTCTGCTGTAATAAGGTTGCTGGGCTCTAGTGGAGGAATATTATCCAGCTGATACTCTGTTTTCACACTGGCGTCTAGACATCTGGGTTTGGTATGATTGCAATTCTTGGTGTGATGTCTGGTCTTATCTTTGTTGGGTGGCTTTTTTCTTGGTTTCTGTTGCCCTCTCTAGTTCTTAGGAGAATGGTCCCTGGGTTGCCTGGTAGGGAGTGCTTCTGAGAACCTGCCATGGAGGGAGGTTCTGGATAGAATGTGCTCCTTAGTGTTGGAAACTCACACTTAGGGATGGAAATGGGATACAGGAAACCCACGGGAAGGAGGAAAGCACCTTTTCTTATCAGGATCTGCTTAGTTCCCTGGGAATAGAAGCAGAGAGTCAGCAGAGGCCTCTGCAGGTGGTCTTTTTACAGAATTGAGGATGAAACTGTAGCCACAAGTCTTTGTTTTCCTTTTAAGTAGCAGGTCTCAGAGAGTTTATTTGGCTGGGTTTTATTTGCTTTGGGTTTGGTGGGGAGAGTTAACCTTGTTTCCCTTGTGTTTTGCTCTAGAATGATTGTTGTCCAGTTTAATCCCTCATGTCTTCATTGCTGCATTCCCAGTGGTACTGTCTCCAGGTTCTATTCTGTAGTACAGTCTTCTTCTAACGGTTCCCTGTAGCCATCCACTCCTTGCTGTCTCCCTCCAGGAGTCTACTTGATTGAAGGCCCATTCTGCCATCTCTTAGTTTTGTGTTCTTGAGCTTTTGAATTTTATTTTCCTCCTCTGGGAACTGGCAGTCACCTTCATCTGGAGACACCTCAGAAGGTGGCACCTCCTCACTGTTCCTGCAGACAGGTGTCATTGTCATAGCACCACATTTTCTCCAAAGAAGATTCATTAAAAATGAAAATAGCATTTTTTTAAAAGCTTAATAATGATACTGTGAAGAACTTTGCCCTGTCAAACCAGGTGGTTAGGAAATAGGATGAAAGAATTCACTTCAGTATCTTTTTTTATTTAAAATTTCACTTCTTTTTCCTTTATATTCTTCTACTGTTTCCTTTTTAGGTAGGATCCTCACTAGTGTTTTTGCACATTTTTTTTTGCCCACTCCATATTATGACCTACAATAAATTAACAAGTATGTGTACATAAACATGTACATGTGATATGATCCTTCAATTTTAGTATGCGTGGATGTGTATATCATAGACACACTCAAGGACAGATGTATGTGAGAGACAGACAGACACATTGTTCACTACCTATACCATTGTCTGTGCAGCAGAATTTCATCCTATTTTTTATAGTTTCCTTTTTTCTTTTAGTTAATTTCAATTTATTTTGCCTGTTTGATTTGAAGGTTCTGTTTCTAGAAGAACCCCTCCTGAATCTTCTGTTTCTGGGAATACAAATCTGGCAAAACTTTCCTGGACAGCAATGATCTGCCAAATGCTGTTTGGCTTCCCAGGGAAAGCCAGTCCTCACAGTCATGACTAGTGTAGTGGATAGAGGGTCCCCACAGGTGCACAGTTTACAGTGTCTGCTGTAGCCCACAGTGACACTGAGCATGGGAAATTCCACAAGCTGCTCAGGGGCGTCCACCAGACTGGGGAGGGGCAGCTACAGATGAGGATCTCACGTGTCCACTCAGGGACTGCCCCAGATGCTGTGTAACAGCATCCTGTCTCCTGGATGCTAACACAGGAGCGAAAAGACCTCCACCAGGCTAGGAGTGGAGCCTTCATACAACATTTCCCTCCTTGAAAACCCCAGTCCCAGGACAGTTCTCAGTTCTCTGCTCCACTAAGAAAAATAATACCATGTCTCCAAATCCCAGCACAGTGGTCACAACCATAGCATTGTGGTTGAACTTGAAAATTATGAAACTACAAAAGCCTCCTTTCATCTCCAAGAAAAAGGCCAAACCTTGCTGAGTTTCACAATCCTGTCATCTCAGCAATTAGGAGTAAAAGCAGGAGGATCAGGTGTTCAAGGCCAATCTCAACTACTTAGTGAGTTTGAAGGTAGCCTTGGCTACATGAGACAAAGATGTGGAGAAAACTAAACTGTTGCATATTGTTTATATGAGGTAAAGTTAGTACACTGTCAAAAACAGTATGGTGCCTCAGAAATGTGAAATGGGATTATCATTAAGACTTAACAGTTTCATTCATGGCTATTGCCAAAGAAAATGAAGCAAATGTGTTGAAGAATAATTATTGCACCATTGTTCTAATATCCAGGAAAAGGAATCAACCTAAGTTTCCACTGACAGACAGAATAAATAAATGATGTATGGGCTGGTGAGATGGCCCACACAAGCCTGACAACCTGAATTTCATCCCTCAGAATGAAACCATATAAAAAGCCAAATGAGGTAGCATGCATTTGTGATTGCAGCACCTCTGTAGTGAGGTGAGAGGCATAGGCAGAACACTCACCCAGAAGCTTGAGCCCATTAGCCTGGATATGCAGCTCGATGGCAGAAACAAGAGAGAGTACTGCTCAAAACAAAGCTGGAAGACAAAAAAAGCAACTCCCAAAAGTTGTCAAGTAAAATAAGACACAACAGGAAGACAGATCATGGTATCATTTATACATGGAATCTAAAGATATTGAACTTATAGACGCAGAAAACAGAATGATCCTGCAGTAAGAGTTGGTCAGAGGATACAAGATTTCAGTTAGATATGCAAAGGTTTATTATAGAGCATGTTGATGCTTGTTAATAGCAGTGTGTTTTGTTCTGACAATCAGTAAGAGTATATTTTTGTTATCACTCAGAGAAGCAGATATATTAGGTAATTCCTACGCTAAGTGACCTGACTGAGTCATGTTACCTTCCAGCTTAGTGCGACAAGATACCTGAGGTACACAACCTAAATCTCATTTTGGCTCAGAGTTTTAGAACACAGCCTGTGGTGAGACAGAGCCTCCTGGCGGGAAGGGTGTGATGGACCAATGTTGCACACTTTAATGTAGACCAAGAAGCAAGCAGAGCTGGGAAGGCTGAGCTCCAGTATTCCCTTCAAGGCCCTCGCTTCTTCCAACTGAGCTTCTTGTGCAGACACCCTATGGTCCCAGCCTCAACGGTCACTGTAACCTAGGCGCTCAAGACCAGCCTGCACCAGAGCAGCATAGTAAGACTTCATTTCCAGAAATAAGAAACGCTGCCTCTCCCTCCCAGTAGCTCAGGCAGCAACACTGCACTGGGCCCTTTGGAGACATTTAGTCCAAGGTCTGTGGGTGATCCTCAGCACCATGGAGAAAATGACCAAAGCATAGCAAACCACTGGACCATTTCACAGTATTTTAAGAGTATCATCTATATAGAATACATGTATTTACACCTTAAAAAAAAGTTAACTCAAAAGAATTGTGCAAAATACTTTAAATACTTATATTTGCTTGTTATTAAAGTAGAAAATATAAATGGGGCTAGAGAGATGTCTCAGATGACATCTCCCAGAGAAACTGAGTTTAATTTCAAGCATACTGTCCTACACCTTGCAACAGCCTGTAGCTCTAGCTGCAGGGGATCCATTGTCCTCTTCTGGTCACACAGCAACTGTGTACATATCCTCCCCTCTCCCCACCCTCTGCCCCACCTACACATATGTTCATACGTACACACATACACATATGCAAATAAAAATAAATCTAAAAAAATAGTTCAGAGTAGAAGTAGGTGGATTTTGCCATTTCCATTGCCTGTCTCTTCTTTATGTGTTAGGGAAATTTTAATTAACTATGAATTAGACTTTATTCTGCAAAGGTTAAAAAACTCTTATTTTTAATTGAATTTTTCACATATCTAAGTTGGGTATTTAGCCTGTAAGTATATAAAAGGGATTAAATGCGGCTTTTTTTTTTTTTTCTAACATTGAAGTAAAATAGGGATATGATTTCGGTGTGAGTTAAAGATAATCAAAAGCTCCTTCATACTTTTTTTTTTGGCAGTTTTCAGCAAGTTTGTATCTAGTAAGGTAAGACTGATCCTCAACTCTGAGAGGATCCATTCTGTAAGTTAGGAGCTGGCGGTGTGTACCTCATGGGCCATTCGCCTGTGAGCAAGCAGGCGGTGCTGTGCTTCAGACTCCAGCTGCCTCCATATTGGGGGGGGCGCAAATATGGCTCAGTAGGTACATCAGGTGCTACACAAGCCTGGTCTGAGATCAGGCCTCAGAACCCATTAGGGGTGGGATGAGAGAAGTAGCTCTGCAGAGTTGTCTCTGCTCTCCATTTGAGTGCCGTGACACATTGCCTCTTCCCAAACCACACACAATAATCATAACAAGGTTAAAAATAAGTGAATAGTCCAGGTGCTACGGGGCTGGAAATAGTCCAGCATTTTAAGAGCATCAAAAACTAGGTGTGCCACACAGCTACCTGTTAACCCCAGTACTATAGAGGGCAGAGACAAGATCACTGGTGCTTGTTGGCCACCAGGTTCAGTGAGAGCCTGTCTCAAAGCAATAAAGTAGAGACAGAGCAGGACCCAACATCATGCTCTGGCTCCCACCCATACACAGATAGATGCACTTGAGCACATGCTTGTACATATACCATACACACCACACACACACTCTGGTTAGAAAAATAATGAAAAATCAGAATGCTTGAAAAATCTCACATATTAGTTTTTGGGGTCGGGCTTTATGGCGTTCAGAATTCTTTTTGAAGCCTGTGACCCCTATCCTCAGGCTGAGGCACGAGGGTTGCTTGAGCGCAGGAGTTGGAGGCCAGCCTCTGTAGTGTGTGGGGTGGAGATCAGTTACTGACCTTTGTTAAAGATCATCAGACTTTCTTTGAATGTTTATTATAAACAATATAGAAATATTCTGTAAAGTTACCTCCTAGGTGTTGTGTTAAACACTTAAATTGTTTTTACTACTTAAAACACTAGACTTGACACACAGTGTTTCACCATTATTTTAACCTGAATCAAACTTGGGCTTCAGATCTTAAAGTGGGGATGGAAATAATTTTATGGTGTAAATGAAAATGTTCTTTTCCAACTTTGTCAACCTATAGAGGCAAAGTTTTTCCTTTGTTTTGATGAATTATAAAGCTCACTAGTTGTAGTAACTTTTCTTCACTGCTTATTCTCTTTTAGGATTTGTTAACCAGACATAAAGTGTTGGTAGCAGAGTTCTTAGAACAAAATTATGACACTGTAAGTAAATGGTTTTAAGACATCTTTCTTGTTACTCACGGGCTCCTTTTATTCTGTTAGATGGAAACCACATATAAGTGGGGAGTATAGAAGGCTTGTGAACTGGGCTGCAGTCTCAGAGGCTTGTAGTTCCAAGACTGCCAACTAAGGACCTGTGTCCTTCAAAGCCAAAACTTGCAGTTCTAGATGCCCAGGATAGAGGCTTACTGCTCTGCATTTAGGTTGCCCGTTGCCTAGCACTGGAAGGATATGTGTTTGGTGTAGATATTTATTCATCTTTTTAGGGTGGGTGTTCCATTTGGTTGCTGTTGCCCATTCTGAATCCTAGCCATATGGGGTGGCTACAGTAGAAAGTGTTCGGCATTGGTGGGAGACACAAAGGAATGGAGATGGGCTAGGAGGAAAGGCTGAAAGGAACAATGGAAAAGAACTAGGGGATCCTGGGTCCACTGTACTTATATTTTAAATTCACAATTAACATAATTTGTCCAGTGACTATATTGATTATAAAATGCCATGTGTTGATCATCTTTTTGTTGTGTGACAAGATATCTAAGAGAAATAACTTGGAAGAAGAAAAGCTTTATTATGGAATATGTTTTCAGTCCATAGTCACTTGGCTCTGTTTCTGAACCTATTGTGTGGCAGTGCATCATGTTGGAAAGTATGTGGTAAAGGAAAGATATCCTATATGGCAGCCAGGAGTCAGAGGAAGAGTCCGGAGACTCTTGGTTCAAATAGATGCCATATCTAAATATATACTGTACAGCAACAAAGAAGACAGCCATCAACATGTAAACATGCATACATGTACACTACACACACATACACATATCTACAGAGAGAGAGAGAGAGAGAGAGATCATGACCCTTGGTGACCTATCTCTCCTCTCCTAACAATTCATTCAACTATGACTTTATCAACTATTGATGAAGTTAGTCCTCTTATCCATCACTTCTCAATAGTGTTTGCAAGCTGGGGGCCAGGTTTTCAACATACAAGCCTTTAGGGAGAGCCTTCCTATCTGAGCTGTAGCCTTTTCCCTGTGTTCAAGAGTAGAATAAAGGTCTTATGAAGAAGAATAGTGTTGTGACGTTAGTCTGAGCTGCATAATTGTACTTCTCAATTCTAAATTGCAAGTTTTGGTGGGTGTGCACAAAAGCCTGTCATGTAGCACTCTGAGGCTGTCTCTTCTGTCTCTGAGCGTTTTTGCTTCTAGCTGTTTGCTCCTCCACCTGCAGTGTTCTCTGAGCAACGTGCCCACAAATGGTGGGAAGTAGGTACCAAGCTTCCCCAGCTGCTATAATCTGTGCTCCCAAAGGGCCCAGCCCATGACCAATGACTACATTGAGAGGCAGGAAGATCCATGCCCAGGGTCATGGTCATGGCTGCTTGTGAGAATGCATGAATGCCCCACAGGCCAGTAGGGGTGATGTGTTCATTGCCTGACAGTGGTCACCCAAGCCTCACCTGCTGACATTATGGATTCATTATAACTGTAATTCATTCTTTTCCCAAATTGTGGGCAGCTACCAAAGTACAGAGATAGATTTCTTTAGAACAGGTTATCTTGAAGATAAATGTTTTATCAGAATGAATTATTGGAGTATTTGAAATTATTTCATCTTTCAACTCAATTTCTAATTTGTAAAAGTAATGAGCAGCTGTATCCTGTGTCCCTTCACCTCCCCATCCTGATCCTCTCTGTGTCCAGGACAGTAGTGAGCTGCCGAGACCTCCCTGTGAGTGGTGGTGGGGCTGGATCTGAGGGGACCTTCTGAAGGTGTGAGCACACTCCTGCTGCAGAGGATACACTGCCGTTCTTACAGACTTTCTTTCTTTTCTTAGATTTTTGAAGACTATGAGAAACTGCTGCAATCTGAGAACTATGTGACAAAGAGACAATCTTTAAAGGTAATACCAGATTTCTTTAAGCCCTTTAAGCTGACATCTTGTTAACACACAGTATCCACTCTGCACAAGTAAATACAGAAAACTTAGAGTGTTCTTTAATCTGAAAAGTAAGTTTAGGGTGGGCTTTATTCTCTGATTGAGCTTTGCAGTGAAATAACAAAAACAGTAACGCATGCTGACTTCAGGTGTGGGATATTTCACTACCACACCCAAGCTGACTAAGCAGAACTGCGGGGTTCTCTCCTGGGGATCTCCTTAGAGGTGAAGAGAAGCTGGGCAGGTGACAGATGGGAGTGACTGTCAGGCAGGCTCAGGGGAGCCCGTAGGAATCACGTCAGTAGAAGCAAAAGGCAGAATGAGCCAGTCTAGTGCCTCTCCTGCATCTCTGTGCAGGACACTCATGGAAGTGACAGTTCCAAAGTACAGCACACAGAACACCAATTGTCAGTTCCCTCAATGCTTTAAGTTTGGAAGATGATAAACCTAGTATTTTTGAATGGGAGCAACAACTGTTAGGTATGATATAGTGTTTATAGAGTTGAAATACCATGGGGCATCTATGTTAAGGGATGCGTTTCGCTCCCAGGATTATAACAGACTTTCCTAAAGTGCATTTTGCCAACCACATTTCATTGCCAGGTTCCATTCCCCAAGCACTGTTGTGAACCATAGTTTAGCCACAGCTTTGCTATTTAACTTCAAATGCTCAAATTACATGTATAACAAAGAAGCAGAAGAAATGGTTATTCTCAAGAATGGTGTTTTAAACATCAGCTAAGCTAAGGTACAGCTCAGTACAGTAGTAGGACACCTGACTGGCATGCACAAAGGTTGAGTTTGATGCTCAGTACCACACAATAAGAGGTAAGGGGGACTTAAGTGCTTATATGAAGAAACTGTCTAATTATATAAATAAAACCTTGCTAAAAAATAAAATAAAAGCTGGCAGAACTTCACTGGAACAGAATCTGGAAAGAAGTTAAAATAAGGTATAGTTGGCTGGGAAAGAAAGCAAAGCAGGACTGAGGAGCTGTCTCTGAGGGTAATCCAGAGCCCGTATAACAGCAGGATGCATGAGCTGGAGAGATGGTTCAGTGATCGAAAGTACTGGCTGCTCTTCTTAGAGGACCCATGTTCAAGTCCAAGCACACACATGGCAGCTCACAACCCTCTGTAACTCCTATTCCAGGGGATCTGATAGCCTCTTGGCCTCCAAGGGCACCAGGAGGACCCATACATATAAAACTAAAACTAAAAAAGCAGAATGTGAGCTGAGTGCAGTGGTGCATGCTTGTAATCCCAGCACTCAGGGAGGCAGATCTCTGAGTTCAGGCCAGCCTGGTCTACAAAGGGAGTCCATGACAGCCAAGGCTACACAGAGAAACTCTGTCTCAAAAAAAAAAAAAAAGAAATGAAAAGAAAAAAGCAGAACGCGATGGGATATGTGTCTATAATTCTAGCATGTCCCTACAGAGAGGTAGGAGGGTAGGAACCAGAGCTAGGAGACTCATAGGAAGCTTGTGGGCCAGCTGGGACTTATTGTGACAATGCCAGAAAAAGCGTAGTGTTTTAAATTTCAACTAGGTTAGAAGACAGCTTAGTAGTAGGACACCTGTGAACATTTAAGTTCCCCTGAAGGTTTTAAGTTCAGTAAATGATAAACTCTTTAAAAGTATTGACTGGAAAACAACTGTTTATTGTGATATGGAGGTTAGAGAGCTGAATTGCTTTGGGACTTCTATTCATAGCTGCGAACAAGAAGGACCCTGTCTCAAAATGGAAGGCTAGGACCAAGACCCAAGATTGTCTTCTGAACTCTACACTGGTTTCATGATACACATATCGCATGTATGCACACACACACACACACACACACACACACACACACACAGGGAGCTGGTTCTTAATGATCAGAAATGCTGGTGAAGTGTTGGGGAAAGCAGCGGCAAGGAGAATGGTCACTCAGCCAGCAGACACTAACCTGCATCACACAGCAGGTGAGCCTGCTTGGTGGCTTTCAGGTGTGCTAAGCACTGAAAGGGAAGGTTAGCAGACTGAGGCCACATTCCAGTAGAATCTGGAATGTTCCCACTACGAAAGAAAGCCTTAGTTAACAAAGAGTCACAGTTCTTTGGGGCAAGGTTTCATACAATGGAAAGAAAGCCATGTCTGGGGCTAGCTGTGTGCCAGAGCAGCTGGAATGGCAGCAAGTCCTCTCTACCAGTTGGCTTTTGAGCAGAGGCCTAAGTGTGAAAATGTAAAATGAGTCTGAATACGGTGTAAGACCAATAGGCAGTCGCTGTCTAAAGTTACATCCCCATAAATTGCCAGTGGAAATGCTCAAGAGACAACACAGTACAGCCCTGCGCCCTAAGTGCCTGTCCCCCCCTCCAGAAAAAGTTGCTCGGAAACAGCAGCTCTTGGTTGGGCAAGAACAGGTGGGACAGTGTTGATGATGTGGTGTGGACTAGCGCTGCACCTCTGTCCTTCAGATCACACTCGGATTTTCAGCACACTTTTTGTCAGCTAGTAATCCTATGTTAGCTGTGCAGTGTGTATATCTGTCAGCTGCTGGGCAGCTCACTTGTGACGTCAGGATAATGACACTACATATGTTCTTAAAGTCTGATGCATTTTAAATTAAGGTGATGGACTAAGTCTGCTTTGTCTGTATCTTTCTATTTCTTTTCCTGTGGTTTTGCATTAGTCATGCTTTGTCCCCTATATTTATGCTATCACTGTCCCAACTTCTGATATAATTGGCAGGTCAGTTTTCATTCAGCCAGTCACCACTTGTTATTGAGTTCCCATTGCATAGAAGCCAATGGAAGGTGACCCATTGAGAGAAACTTTGTGCTGTGCCAGGGATGCAGGGAACTGACCTTCAGGCAGAGCAGTGATTTCAAAACTGTCCTGTCCTATGTCCAGATATGTGCTGAAGCTCCCTGCTTAGCTATTCATGACTGGCAATTCTGACCAAGGAGTCCTTGTCTTAGTTATATACCCAGTGATGAGTCCATCAAACTCTACTGGGAGGCACCAGACCCATAAGCCTACAGATGCCCTGGTTAAACTGAGTAGCCACAGGAAAAAAAAAGGCCTGGATGTGGAAAAGGACTTGTGGGGATGAATGGGGCTTAAGAGGATAGGAGGGGGGTGGGAGTAGGGAATAAAAGTGGGAGGGGTGTATCTCACATACACACACACACAGAGTTGTCACAGAGCCAATTATTAAGAAAATTGAGCTGAACCCCACTGCCACAGTTTTAGGCCTATATAACAATCAGAAGGACAGCCAGAGGAGCTTATCAGTGTTGTAGAAGAGAGGCCTTGGAGGGAGGTGGCGTTGAAATAGTAAAGATTGAGGAGAGTGCCCCAAGGGCCAGCATGTGAGAAATGGCTATTCAGTGTGAGTGTGACTAAGCCAAAGTAGAGTTCCTATGATACTAAGTGACTGAACCAAATGAAGTAGAAAAAATGAGGGTGTGGTCTTTAGCATTTATCCTTGTACCATTTTCAGCAGTAACAAGAACATGAGCCAGTGTTTTCCTGTCTTTGAGACCTCAGGCTGTCAGAAAGCTAGTGTCCTCTTTTTGGCCTTTCTTGTCTTTCCTTCTTAACTAACAGATTGTCTCCCTGCCCACATCTCCATTGTCACCTCTCTAGCTGGCTTTGGCCCACCTTGTCTTCTTTCCCTGTTCATATTTTAATGTGGTTAAGCCAGACCCTTACTATGGAAAGAACTGCTGGCATATTATTATTATTATTATTATTATTATTATTATTATTATTATTAATTTATTTGTTTTTGTAGTGCTGGGGATAGAACCCCAAGGGCCTCAGTCAACAAGCGCCACTGTACTATATCCCTGCCCAGAAGTCTGACCTTTGTTCAGTGAATCAAACTAGGTTCACGTGAATATTGCTAGTCATTAACCAGAATCACCTTTCCAAGTTCAGTCTCTGAAAGGGATCCATGTCCTTTAGGTAGACTTGGGACGAGAGGGCTGATGAAGGTGGTGCAAGCAGCGCACGCCTGCCCCTGAGAGGAGACCCTGTCCGTGTAGCACTGGAGTTCTGGACAGCACAAGTGGGCAAGTTCTCTGTGCTTGGTGCCCCAGGGCCCTTTCCCACCCAGAGGTTCTTCTCTTTGGACCTGGAGCAGACCTTTGTACCTAATTCAGAAACACCTGCAACTTTCCCTTTCCTACTTATTTACAAATGCTTCTGTGTTCCCATGAGGCTTGTTTGCTGTTCTTCATTAACCTACTCAGACCTGCTTTTCTTGTTAAATTCCTTTCTAGTCCAGGTATCTCAGATTTGACAGACAGACACAATAAAGTAGAGTATTAGTTAGATGGGAGCGGGAGGAGTAGACTAAAGTATGTGTCAAAGTGCAGAACTATAAAAAGGTGATTCAAGGAGAATTGCCTTTGGAGTGCTGGGCAATAAGGCAGAGATGCTGCTGCAGTGGTGCAGCATCCATCACCTGATGCAAGGGAGCTAAGGGTGAATGGCTGGACGGGCTCACATGTTACCATCAGGCTTATTCAACACTGCTGGATCCCTTCTATGTAAGAGAAGAGTTACTCGGGGGAACTCTGCTGATGCAAGCTTGGTTTCCTTCAAGGAATTAGATCTGTGGTCACAGTAGCTACTGTCCTGATAATCACATGCGCAACTATGGACCGTGTGGTTTAGTCAGTGATATCCCGTAATTGTAAGAAATGAGACGTTAGACACTTACAGTGGCAAACAGCTTCATCGATACGAACTAGCTGAAGTGCTAAACCATTTTCTGATTCCAAAGTATTTGCTACCTGCTGCATTCTCCAATCATGTTCTAAAGTTTCCTAGACTTTCTTGGTCTTGGAATGCTTAGAGTCCTGGTGCCAATAAAAAGTAATTAAGAGAGACATTCCTTTTTCTCATGTGCTGGAGCTTAGGAACTTATTTCTTACCTTTCGGAATCCTGGCATTTAATTACTAACTAGCAAGAAAAATTATTATTAGAAAAGAAGCTTGGTGGAACTTGTTTTTGGCTCTGGTCAATTTCATTAAAATAGCACATTTCAGAGGAGAACCTCTTAATTACACTAGCTGCATGATTAAGTAAAATGCAGATGTGTTCCATTTACTTAGAATGACCCTGTTTTGTGATGCTTTAGTATTGCACTGCATTGCTTCACCGTTGTCCTTGTCACTGCTGTTTAAAATAATAACCAAAAAACTTAAAACTAAACATGCTGTGCACATCTTACTACTAAGCTTGAATAAGCAAGCCCTCCCAAATTAGAAGAATAGAAAAATATTGTTACCTGCAGAACTGAGAACACAGGAGTTGTTCCAAAGTAATGCGCTCATTGAATTAAAGAAATCTAAGCTATTCCATATAGCAAAGCACTTTAGGGGTTGAGTATATTACTGAGCATGCTCAATTAAAAAATATATTTCTGAACATGGTTCAAGAAGGAAAGATAGTAGTCACAGTTATGGAGCATACTGAGCTCAAGGTCGTGGATATTGTGTGTATGAGTATAAGATTCTGGGATCACAGAGCTCTGAGTATGCTATCCAAGTGCTCTGCTGCTTTCGCTATACTCCAGTCCCTTATGTTTCAAGACAGGGTTTCCTTGTGAAGCTTAGGCTGGCCTTGAACTTGTTTCATGTCTCCACAACTGGGTCTCTCTCTCTCTCTCTTTCTCTTTCTCTCTCTCTCTCTCTCTCTCTCTCTCTCTCTCTCTCTCTCTCTCTCTCTCTCTTTCCTCTCTATCTCTAGACATAGTTTCTCTTGTAGCCCTGGCTGTCATGGACTTGCTTTGTAGAATGGGCTGGCCTTAAACTCACAAGAGATCCACCTGCCTCTGCTTCCAAAGTGTTGGGACTAAAGGTGTGCACCACCACACCTGGCTAATGTTTGAAGCTTGTGTGAGCAGAGGATAAAATTGAAATGACTTAATCTGAATTGAACTCATAAATGTAACTAACTTCAACAATTCCTCACTAAAAAAAAAAAGAAAGAAAAATCTGTATGTTTGTAAATTTTTATGTAAAACTTTATTGCAGCATACTTTATGTAGTACAGGTTTCATAAATATATTTACATGCTAGCATATCATATACTCTGACCGTATTTGTTTCTCTCTACTCCCCTTAGTTTTCTAGTCCTGGCTTTCATCTTCATGGCATATATGCATACAAGCGACTTTATGTGTCTGTATGAATGAAAGAAAACTGGTGGCTTTTATCTTTCTGCTCTGATGATTTTACTTTTATGGAGGTCTCCATTTGCATCCATTTTCAGGAAAAAAAAACATACTTTATTCTTCTTTATGACTAAATAAAATTCCACTGTAGGGCAGGATTTATAACTTAGTAGAGTCCTTGCCTAATGTGCTCAAAGCTCTGCATTCAGTTACCTAAACTACATAATCCAGGTGTGATGACACATGCCTGTGATCCTGGCTCTAGGGAGATAGAAAATCAGAGCTTCAAGATCATTCTTGGCTACATAATGAGTTCTAAGCCAACCTGGAATACTGCCTCAAGGAAAAAAAAATCCACTATGTATGTATACCACATTTTCTTCATTCTGTACAGAATAGAAAAATACAACTTTACACTTTGTATAAAAGCACCAAAGATCCCAGATAGCCAAAGCAACACTGAGGAAAAAGAATGAAGCCAGAAAAATCACCATACCATATTCCAAGTTATTCTCCAGAGCTATAGCAATAAAAACAGACAAGTAGACCCATGGAATGGGATAGAAGACCAAGAAATAAAGCCACACAGGCATTTCACAGCATGAAGTTTCCTCTGTTACTATGTTGTTTGTCTTACATTATTTTATTGTGTGTTTACTGGGTAGACAGATATATGTTTTTAGAGATGCAAAGCTCTGTGGGCTTTATAGTTAAGAAGGAGGTATCTTGAAAGCTGAGAAGCCCTTTGAGCTAAGTGTTCAGGAAGGCAACACTCCTGTCTCTCTCTCCAGCAGTGCTTGTTTGAGAACTTTTGCAAGCCTCTTTGGGAGATAAAAGAAGTTCAAATATCCAGATAAAAACCCCTGCACAGATGTAGCCCGTGGCAACTCAGTGTCCAAGTGGGTTTCTTAGTAAGGGGAGCAGGGGCTGTCTCTGACATGAACTCCGTGGCTGGCTCTTTGATCACCTCCCCCTGAGTGGGGAGCAGCCTTGCCAGGCCACAGAGGACGACTATGAAAGACAGTCCTGATGAGACCTGATAGGCTAGGGTCAGATGGAAGGGGAGGAGGACCTCCCCTGTCAGTGGACTGGGGAGGGGGCTTGGGAGGAGAAGAGGGAGGGGTTGGGAGGGGATAAGGGAGGAGGCTACAGCTAGAATACAAAGTAAATAAATTGTAATAAATTTTTAAAAATTAAAAATAAAAAATAATTTGCTGAGACAAACAGCTCCCTGTGTTACTGGGTGAATTTTCAGGTGACCCAGGAAGTACAGGAGGTGGTGCTAGGAGTGCAGATGAACCAGGAAGTGAGGGGCAGGGGTGGGGTGCTGGGAGTACAGATGAACCAGGAAGTGCAAGGAATGGTGCTGGGAATTCAGGTGAACCAGGAAGTGGGAGCAGGGAGTTCTGTTTTCACCCTGAATGACTCAGGTGACCACTCCAGTACTGAACTGTGTTCCTAGGGTAGGCTTTAAACCTTCAGAGTCGTGTTTTCACAGGGTTCCCATAGTTTTCACAGGGTTACACTCATGCTGTAATACAATGCCTTCCTGGATTTTGAGGAGAGGGAGATCCTACTTGCTAAGGTAGCCACATGCCTTCTGTGGCTTACCCTTACAGCAGATTCATAGAAATTCTGTATACCGGAAACAAGTAGGAGCCCAAAGGCAAATGCAGGAGGAGGGGTGCCCTCAGCACATCTTCAGAACTAGACATGAGAGGTAACAGTTCAGACAGACAGAGGAGTGATAGTATTCCTCAGAATTTAAGAGAAAAACAGTGAGGAAATGAAGGAGGATGCAGAGATGATTCCCTGTGCATGACTCAAAATGCCATCCTAACGAGTTGTTTCCCCCCTAAATTCCTGGAAAGGAGACATTTATTAATTTGCTTTATAAGTAGAATTAATAAGTAGAGTAGATTTTCAGGAATATCATTTTAATTGCTGAGCAGACAGGACTAATAAGGACTGAGGGAGATCATTGTGATTTTGGAATTATTCATTGAGAAGAGAGGGAGTACTTGGAATAAGGAAACTGGTAGTAAAGATGGGGAGCTGGATTTTCAAGAGTCACTGAAAACAGGAAAATTGGCAAACCTTGAAAAATTTGCTCTGAAAACAAACAAGGGAAAATGGGCTTAGGAAGACATCAGGAGCTGACAGGGCTCAGTGTTACCAACAAGGAAAAAAACAGGGGGTTTAAAGATGATAAGTTAATCAGCCAGCAATATCTAGGTGGGTCTGTACACCAGACAGAAAACTACAGGAGACATCAGTGTTAGAATTGTGCCCACTGATAAAGATGTGATGGTTTGGAAGAAGAGAACTAAGTGTGCATCCTGCAGACCTCCCCAAACGTGGTGGCCAGAGAACAGGCTGTGTGATCGGGAAACCAGGAACACAGGCAGCTTCCAGGACAGCCCTGGCAGCTTTCCAGGGACAAGGAGGTTCCAATAAAGTTTAAGTACACAGTTCCTCACCAGGACGGTAAGCAGCAGGACCGGCAAATGGCTAATTCTTATCACGAGTGTGTTTCTTACTGTTGACTAGACAAAATAAGCAAGATGGCTGTCTCCTAACAGACAACTCTTCCCATAATACCCGCACATACACCTAGAATTCTGTTCTGAGAGACCTAGCTGCTATTTGCTATGCTTTCTTCTTCTCATCCATGATTTCTTAACCATCTGTCCATTAAGTAAGCATGCTGTTCTTAGGATTTCAGGAACAATCCAGAAAGTGAGAGGGGCATCTTCCATGTAAATTGTGCGGTGCGCTTCTTAACTGTCTAGTGGTAGAAGCTTGTGCTGCTAGAAGAGGGAGGTTGTAGAGACAGTGGTGCATTCACTGCTGGAGAAGTTGCAACTGTTCTCACTTTGAGTATTTTAACTTCGCTTCAAAGTAATGTTGCCTTTTCAGAAGCATCGATTTGTCACCAGGAAATATTTTGATAGTACTTTTTAAAAATTCCATGCTAGAGATTAAGGCTAGGGTCTCACACATGTTAGGTAAGTGCTCTACACTTAAGTTGTATCTCTAGCCCTGTTTACTTTTTTATAAAACTTTTGAGCCCTAAGATGGTTCAGCAGGTATACATGCCTGCCACAAAGCCCAATGACCCAAATTTAATTTCAGGGACTTAGCACTGTACAAGAGAACTGATTGCCACCAGTTTCTCTGCCCTATGTGTTTGCTATCACACACACAAACACACACCACTATGCAATTTTTAAAAACCTTCCTGCATATTTGATGTAGATTCAGGGTGTTCAGTTATTTTTCTGACTTTAGATCAGGTTTCAAAATAAAAGTCAGTGGTTAAAAGTATATATTGCTCTTGTAGAAGATTCGGGTTTGATCACAAGACCCACATGTCAGCTGTAACTCCACTTCTAGGGGATCCAGCACCCTCCTCTGACCTTCGTAGGCAGCAATCATGTACACTGTACACACGCTTGCAATCAGACAAAGCAAATAAATCTGATAAAAAGATGAGACTTATTTAACACAAACACTTCCGGTAAACCGGAAGGTGCATTCCTTCAGGAGAGGAAGGGAAACTGCAGTCAGTTTTGTTACAGGAAGTTTTGCAGCCAGTGTTCTGCCTGAAAGTTTTAAGAGTGGTACATGGCTGGGAAGCAAGGTGATGGACATAGATGTAGATCAGGCTGTCAGTGAGTGACTGGAAAACGAACATTAACAAAAACATATGAAAGACTAAAGAAATAACAACAGCTGCCATGCCTGGCGTCGCCTTTCTGTACGTGCCTCACAGCTCTTCACTCTCATGCAGTCTCGGGTTCTCATGCAGCTTTGCTGAGCTAGATTTGAAGACTCAAATAATGGCTTTGGCTTCGTGTCTTCTTGCAGCTGCTAGGTGAGCTGATCCTGGACCGCCACAACTTCGCCATTATGACCAAGTACATCAGCAAGCCGGAGAACCTGAAGCTGATGATGAATCTGCTTCGAGACAAAAGCCCCAACATCCAGTTCGAAGCCTTCCATGTCTTTAAGGTAAAGAGCTGATGCCTGAATCCGTTTTTCACCAACTTTCAAATGGCAAGACCTCTGCTTTTTCCTTTCCTTCATGTAAGAGAAAATTAAACAATCTTTTTTGTTTTGAAAACTTAGTTTATATTCCTCTAGTAATCTAATCTAATCTAGTAATCTAAACCATTACTTGAGTGCTAGCTACAGTTGGGAAAATTTGCTTCTGGCCTTTACATATGAATTTATAAATTCATAAATCTCACATTTGCAACAAGAGAGCCTGCACCCCAGTACCGTGCAGTGAGATAAAGAGTCATTCTCAAATTAAAATATCTTCTCATAATTGATGTCTGCGGTACGCATGAGAGCTCAGTGAGCTCTGGGAATTTTTTGCTCTTAAAGTGTATATTCATGGACAGAATTCTTTGTCTGTTAGTGAAGAACATAGCAATTTATAAGGCAAGTTTATAAGTTTATAGTTGCTTTCACAAGTTAAAAACTTAGTGTTTCTGCTACCAGATATTTATTGTTCAAAAGGCCACCAGGATAATTAAAATGTTAATTTACAAGTTTCATTTATTTCCACTTGAAATCCTAACAGATTTTTTTCCGAAACTTTACAAGCTGATTCAAACTTTGCTTGGTAAAGAAGACATAAGGTCACCTGTGGCCATTTTGAAGAACAGGGTAGAGAGGTCTGCCTTGCTGGATCATAAGCCTGAGATGTGGCTAAGCCTCAGACAGAGTGAATGAAATCAGCACATGTGAAGAGCATGAGTTTTTTAAGTGTGGAAACTTGACTTTGTCTAGGCTCATGTTTTTGCAGTTGCTGTATTGCTGCCTGTGTTAAAGAAACAGACACAGGTATAGGAGAGTGATCATCTCAGGCGAGAAAAGGGATGGGTTAAAAGCAAGCCAGGCTGGCGATGTGCAGCTTGTGTGCATCTGAGATGACACGTGTGCTCTTATTCCCTAACTTTCTTCTCTGGGTTTCACATAAGAAGTAAACAAATAGAATGAAACAAAAAGTGTGAATGTGTAATTCCAGGAAACACCAACCATCAGAGTGACAGCCCTGAGGAATGACAGTGCAGAAAGCTGTGTGACACACGACCCTGTGCCTGCAAGTGTGCACCCTGTCATATGAGATGTGAGCTAGTGTTCTTTAATTTTGTTCAGAAATACATGATTATAGAAAGATTTATTACATGGCAAACTAGAAATAGCTTCGGCCCCCAGACAATCCGAATTTGGTTCCCCTAGTCATTGGACAGAGTAGGAACATTTAAAAATAGCTGGTCACTTGTTTACTTGTGTGTGTGTGTGTAAACTGGGCCTACCTGCACCTCAGCACTTGATTTTTTTACTTCCCAAAAATAATATTTTGCTCCATAGAAAAGCAGAGTCCTAGACTTCTTCATGCCTTTGTGAATGGTCCCCCCCCCAAAAGGAGCCCTATAAAGATGCAGAGTGTGTGGGGCACGCTGCTAGGAATGCTTTTGCAGGTTAGTAGTGCCCCTTCCATCACCTGCCTGAGTTCAGGGACTCGAGTGAGATGCCATTTCAGGTAGTCTGTGGCCCTGGACAGTGCAGCTGCAACATGGGAAGTCCTGTGGCGACAGTCAGGAGAGCAGTTGTGTGAAATCTCCAAGATGTGTCAGAAACCCAGGCAAGGGCAACACCAGCATCCCAGCCCTCTGTGTTAGTGCTTCCCTGGCAGGACTCCGTGCCCCTCAGCCTCCTGAGGTTGAGCAGTTGAAGAACCCTCATTTTGTGGCTGAGGACGCCATGTTGGTGGGATATTCAAGGACAAATTTATTAGCATTCACAGTACCACTGAACTTCATCTCCTCGTGTGCCTTACTGTGACATCAGGTATTTGGGGAAACAATTGTGTGATAATTTAAGAAAAGTGGTAACAATAAAGTAGTGAGAAATTACAGTGGCTGTCAAACATACAAGCAGGAATTGCATCCTTTAATCCTTCTCAAAACTCAGTTATGTTTTGACAGTCAGAGTGTGTGAAAAACTAATGCATGCCACAACATGGATAAGTCATGAGAACACTGTACTGATTCACAGGAGGCCAGGGATATGCAATGTCTGCGGGAGGTAGATGGCAGGTGGGGCACAGTAGGTGTGGCTGCCGATGGGTGTTGGGCTCCTTTGGGATGACAAAAGTGTCTTCATGTTGACTGTAATAACACATACTGTGAACATACTAGAAATCACTGGGATATATATGTGTGTGTACATATATATGTTAAGTGAGCAGACTACTTCATATGTGAATCATGTCTCAATATAACTGGTTCTAAAAATTTTAAAACCTGAATGGCATCGGAAAACTCGATATCCATTCTACAAAACTGCAAGGCTTGATTTGTATAAATCAAATTCATATATTCCATATCCCTAAGGAAGTTCCTAGAAATATTCAAGGATAGTATGAAGAATGCTGGAAAACTTGACAAGAAAAGTCAGAGAGATCCTGGGTTCTTGATGTGTGTTCACTTTTGAAACTGTTGCACAGATGAGGAATGTTTTGAGCATAACTCTCCCCTTCCTTGCTCTTGACTGTGGCTAAGAGCAGACAGATCTAACCAAGGCATCACCTGCCTGCATGTGGCATGGCACAGGTGGCACCAGCCTGTAGCCAGCTCCTGCCTGAGCACTCTAAGCCTCACCTAGAGCACAGCAAGCAGTCTCCCAGACGAGTAATGATGAGAACATACAGTGTGCACAAACCAGCTGGCCAGAGCCCAGAGTCTACCCTGACTTTTGTTCACATGGAGACCAACTCCTAATAGACAAAGATTCTGTCCAGGTCTGTAATGGCAGCACCTCCACAAGCTGACCAGGAGGATCATGAGTTTAAGGCCTAACTGGGCAAAAGAGGGCTGAGATATGACTCAGTGGTGCAGTGCTTGACTGTAAAGTGTAAGGTCGTAGGTTCAACCCCTGGTACAAAAAAAAAAAAAGAAAAAGAAAACTAAATAAAAGAACAGAATATAGACCAGTGTGTAAAAACATTCAAGCTCAGTTTTCTTTAAAATGGAAGGCTGTATGACCAGCGTTCACAGTTACTATGTCCGAGTAGAGGAGTTCAGAGGATTGGTTTTTTATTATTTACTGTGGTGCTGGGATGGAACCCAGGGGCTCACAAGTGCCCTGCCACTAAGCTTAATTCCAGCCCTGTAAGTGCCTTCCTTTCATATTATTTCCCAGGTTTCTCACCTGCACCCCATATCAGAGCAGTACAGAACAGAGTGTCATTGAGAAGGGTTACAAGCAGTTCTAGGAATCTTAAGAGGAACCTCAACTTGAGCCTGCTGGCCTCTGCTACCCTCACTTCCTGCATTGGTGTTCAATGAGCCTAGTTAGCCATGGCATGGTTACCTCCCTTGTAGAGCTTGGCCAGTCATTCTTTAACAGAAGCAAGCTAGCTGTCCCTGAGATTACCATTTGGTACTGGTGGTAGTGGGGTGTGTGGGTGTGTGGGTGTGTGGGTGTGAACCAGTTACTTTATTTACACTTCTATGGAATGAACTTGTACCTGGGCAACTCCATGTCACAGGTGCAAAGTTATTCCAACAGACAACAGAGCTGGAGCAAGCCCTCCCATGCCTTATCAGCTCAAATCCTTCCTGGTAAAAAGAATTTAGATGAGGTCAGTAAAGATGTATGCAAGATTTAATTTTTTTAAAAAGCATTTGAATAGAAAACAAAATATTTTGTTTCCTGGATTAAAAATATTTGTGGTGACTGCCTTTTCTCTATGCTTGAAAACTCTATAAATTACATTTCTGAGACCTGTTATATAGATTGGGGAATGCAGGCAATAAGATAGCAGTTCAGAAAGCCACAAGCTGTTTTCTTTTGTTTAGAAGTTCTTTTAAAATAGCATGTTTTAGGAGGGGAGCAGCAACAGCTGTCTGTGTGCGTCAGTCAGCAGTGAGCTTCCGCTGTGGGGCCTCTTTCATGGCAACTCAGTGTCCTGCCACCTACCCAGGAAGTCCTCAGTGGCAGTATGAGAGGCCAGTGAACAGTTTCCCATGAACAAAATCAAAAATTACCGGGGAATGTGTAAGCTTGCAAACAACCTGAACATTTTTGCTAGGTTTTGGTATGGGGTGTGGGCTTTGGAGCTCATCCAGCATGCCTGCCTGTAATGTCTACCAGGCTTCTGAAAGAAGCGTGGTTCGCCCAGTGTACCTAGCCTTTTCTTCATTTTTAAGCAGCGCTTTTGTGAGCTATTTGTGTAGTTGCCACAAAATGCCAGGCAATTTGTAATTAGTACTTCAGCAGCTCTCTTATAAAATGCCAACCAGAAAAGGCCAGAATGTGGCAATTCCAACCATACTCAGAGATCTTCTGTGAACAGCAGGCATTTGTGTAACAGTATAAACCAGCCTGAAGTACCTTTTTTGTAAGTAACAACTTTAAGTTTATTGTAGCAAAATCCATGTCTACAAAAATTCACATGCTGACTATTTTAAAGGGCAGAGCTCAGTGTTTAGTGTTGTCACCCTGAGGGGTTATGGCAACACATTCTAGCACCCCAGAAAAAACCCTGCGCCCCTAAGCAGTCTTTCTCCGGCCTCTGAGCAGCACCTGGCAGCCTCCATCTGCTTTCACTCCAGGGATCTGCCTGTTTCAACAGGTTGTATAAATGGAGTAAAATCCATGTTGTGGCCTGAGCCACATATTGTTCCTTGTAATGGCCTTGACAGACCCTGTGGTCATGCATTCCTCAGGTGGGGGGTACTCAGGCCATTCCATGTGAGGCTAGTGACTACTCCTGCTGTGGACACTGGGGCAAGGTGTGTACTTGAACAAACCCTTTCCCTGTGTTGGGCAGGATTTTTCAGTCACTCGCTGCTTAGCTTCCCAGGGAGATGCCAGGCTTTTGCACAGCTGCTGCACTGCTGTGCGTTAGCTTGTCGAGGCCACTTGTGAGTGGTATACTTGTTTTCATTTTACATATTGTGATCCACATTGCCTGAAGGCTCTTCTTTCCTGGATTACTGGTCACATTTATTCCTGTTTGGAGAAAGCTCTACTCAAGCCTGTGGCCTCCTGGATGGACTGTGCTTTGTTGCTGAGTTGTTCGAGTTCTCTCTGTAGTCTAGACCTGAGGTCAGTCAGATCTGTGTCTTGCAGGTGTTTGCTCCCTCCTAACAGTGTGCTTTGGAGAAGCGTGTTAGCAGAGCTCATCCAGCTTCTGTTCTCGTAGGCAGGGTTGTAAATTTGTCCTTTGTAGTTTTCTTCACACATCTTATTAGCTCTTACGTGTAGGCCTTTGGTTCATTTTTTAATGATTTTTTTTGTATAGGCGTGAGGTGAGGTCCAAACTTTTATGTGTTTTTTTGCCTATAGATCTTCAGTTGTCCTGTGGAATGGTTTTTATCTTAAGAATATTGAATTTTGTCAAATTCTGAAACAATGGATGACCATGTCACTCACTGTGACATTAGCTTCCTAGGGCTATAACAGAGTACCACAGAGGGCCAGACAGAACAGAAGTGTATTCTTTCCCAGTTCTGCAGACCAGAAGTACAAGTAAAAGGTGTCAGTAGAACTGATTCTTTTAGACGGCCTCAGGGAGAATCTTCAGTCCTCTCTCCCTTCTAGCTTCTGGTGACTACCAGCAGTCTCTCCTTGTAGACACATCATTGCATTCCCTGACTTCATGTGATGTACTCCTCTCTGCATGCCTACGTACCTCCTTATCTGAATCTCTCTGTCACAAGTCCTAGACTGGGGTCCTGTAGTGCAGTATGACTTAGCCTGGTGTATATGTCCGTGTTTCTGTAGAAAGTGGCACCCTTGGATGCTCTGGGTTAGGATGTAAATGAATCTGTACGGGAAACAATACATCTGGAACTTCACTGACTGTGTTATGTGTAACTAAGTCCCTCATGGTTGTTGAATATGCAGTTGTGAATATACAGTGTGCTTGCTTTGCCGGTGTTTTCTTAGGGATTACCCTTTCATTCATAAAGGACATGCCCTTTGAGAGCTCTTTCATTATTTTATCTGGCTTTCATGTCAAGGTATTGCTGGCCTCATAGAATGGACTGGAATGATCCTCCCTTGAAGAAATTGAGAAACGCTAGTGTTTATTTTTCTTTAAATGTTAGGTAGAAATTTGCTGTTGGAAGTCAGCTAGCCTGGACTTTTCTTTGTTGTGGGTTTTAGTTGCTGAGTTGATATCTATCTTATAATAGATTTGTTGAACTTTTCTATTTCTTGAGAGTTTTCTTAATTGTCCATGCTGGGTAATATTGACTGTGCACTTCACAGGGCTGAAATAACTGAAGAGATGAGGCTCTGGGCACATCAGCGAGCGCCTCCCTGAATTAGGTTGGCTGAGGTAAATGTAGGCTGTGTCTTTCAATGGGCTGGAGTCAGAGACTGGGTGAAAGGATAGAGGGGCTGACCTGCCTTGCTGTCTTACTATGGCTGTGGGTGCAGCTGCCTCCACAGCACTGAGACAAGAAACTAGTGCATCATCTGCATTGCAGCACTACTCAGACGTCAGCCATTCTCCATTGAGGTTTAGCTTCTCATAACCAAAGTCTCTGACAGTCTAGCCAGAGGCTTGTAAAGTAGTTCATCCCAAGGGCCAGTTTCTGGCATTAATCATTCTCCATGGCAACTCCCCTGTCTCTGTTCCTTTTGTTTATTGCTTTGGTTTGCTGCTTTTCCTAGTTCCTTATAGTATAAGTCTAGCTTACTGAATGGAGCACTTTCTTCTGAATGTAGGCATTTAATGTAATTAATAAAAAATAATGATTTGCCTGAGTGCAGTTTCTCTATTTTCATTTTCACCCCTGTCGAGGTGTTTACTAATCACCCTTGTGGTTTCTTTGTTCCACTGACTACTGGGAGCTATACTGTGTAGCCAGGAGGCCAATGACCAGATCCTTAGCACTTTGTGGTCTGGACCTGCTGGATGGGAGTGTGGGCTGCTGTCCTTCTGGGGGTGGAGTTATTATGGGTAGCAGTGCTAGAGAATGTTCCTTCCTGAGTGTTCTCAGGGGAGCCTGTGCTGCTTAGAGCCTGCTGAGGGAGCACAGTCCCCAAGGCAGGTGATCATATTCCTGTCACTTACAGATCGCTTCAGCAAGGCATTGGTCAAATGTTTCCCCCTCTTTTCTAGGTGTTTGTGGCCAGCCCCCATAAAACGCAGCCTATCGTGGAGATTCTGTTAAAAAATCAGCCCAAACTCATTGAGTTTCTGAGCAGCTTCCAGAAAGAAAGGACAGATGATGAGCAGTTCACTGACGAAAAGAACTACCTGATCAAACAGATTCGAGACTTGAAGAAAGCAGCCCCGTGAAGATGGGTCCCGCCCTGACAGCCGTTTGCCTTGCCCAGTGTGTACAGTGTTGTTTCAGGGCCTCTGCTCTTGGGAAGGCTTTGAAGGTCCTGTTTTTCTCAATCGATTGTTTAAGGTAGATTGAATATAAATATTTGAATGGAAAAAATCAACCTAGAGTAATACATTCATTTTAATCAAGTCTGTGATTGCTTGTGGAATCAGCCATTATATTAAACCTTGATAAAAGCAAGTGTAACTGCAGAGCTGGACCCTGGGTCACCCTGGCCATCAAGTAGGAGCATAAGTGTCTCTTGAGACAGACAGTGGGGAGGGATTTAGACAGGCTTTTCAGTTACTGAAGAGATAGGAGACAGGGCTGCATTATCTGCTCTGAGTGCACTTTCATTCCCTGCTTGCTACCTCCTAGCTGTAGTAAGTGGTTCTTAATTTCCAGAGGAGCAGGTACCCAACTCTCAGCTCAATCTCTGCTCACTGTCTCTCATTGTGTCCATGCCTGCTCCAGGGCCCGTGCCCATTCCAACTGTTGAGGGCTAGGCTGGGAGCAGTTAAGGACCAAGTTAGACCAACAAGGGCCACAGGGTCAGAGAACACTCATGGGCTGTGGCTCACTCAGAGGAGACTTGCAAACAAGTGGTGGTAGTCACCGATGTGCTTTAGGTACTTTGGGAGGGTCAGTGAGTATGAGGATGTTTCCTTAATAGCTGTTGTTATGGGGTGACTGTTTTGAGAGGCAGGATCACGGGAGGTGGAATCACGAACCATGGGGCTAGAAGGTTGTAGTAGACTTCCATCAGCAGAGAGGCAAGTGAGTCATGCATAAAAATTGTTTTCAAATGACCAAAGGTTCTCTCTTGTCAGTGTGTTCTGTAATAAACTGTCATTCTGTGACTGCCTATCAGTGTCGTCAATGGGCAGTTAAAAAGTTGGTCCCAAATACCCTCTTTTGTGCTAGAATAACAAAGATGTTCATTTGTATCCCCTTAACAGGGACAGAAAGGTGTTTTTTGTTTGTTTGTTTGTTTGTTTGTTTGTTTGTTTGTCTTGTCTTGCTTTGTTCTTGGTGAGGGCCATGGGGTAAGGCCATGGGGTAAGGCCATGGGGTAAGGCCATGGTTTGTCTTCATCCTCAGACATTCAGGTGGATATTTCCCAGGCACTCACGCTACAATTGCTTATTTGCTCTTCATGTCCTGAATTTCCTTGGCACTTGACTGCTGTCTTTCTTGTCTTTGGCTATATATATCTCCACCCAGAGACAGGAAGGGAAGTATTTTCTCCGGTATAAATGTCTGTAGTGGGTTTTCACCGGAGAATTCCCTGGAAGGGCACTTTGCTTCTCGATGGGGTTCAGCTGTATTGCTCCCATGCAGCCCCCGGTGACCTACGTCCTTCCGTCATGGGAATCAGATTTAGTTTAAAATTTTCCCCAATAGTACAGAGTCCCTTAGAATTTGACCCTTCTAGCTTTGCTTATTTGATTACCTGAGAAAAAATGGTGTATGTGTTTCCATAGCATATTGGGACACAAGCAAGGACATATTCTGATTTTATCTCAGTTAAAAACAGTTGTTTTCTCTGGATCTGAATTGGCTCTTTCCCAGCATCCCTTTATCATGGCTGTGTACCTGCTGGGCAGAAAGCTACAGAGTCTGAGAGGCGGTGAATGAGGTAGTTGGGGTGTTGATGTGAGTTTATAAATTATTCACTCAGAAGGGGATACTTGGAGCTCACCGCCACGATGTCACTGCAAATGCTGTAAGACTTGAATGTGGAGAAGGTCATATTTAACAAGAAGCACAGTTAAAATAAATAAAATTACCACACACTCTCAGTCTCATTCTTCTTCCTTTATTTGAGCAGTTGGGCTCTTGTCCTTAAACAGAAAAGGCCTGAAGGCCACACTGAGGCCCCAGTGCGGCCATCCTGTGCACTGCATCAGGAGGCCCAGCTCACATCTCAGGGCCAAGCACCAGCGAGCAGGCACTAAGTCCACGGTGGCTGCTTCAATTAGGAGCCACTGTCAGTAACATAGATATGGAGGTGGTAAGAAATTTCTCCAGCTCCAGGGAGGGACGTGGCAGACAGACACCCAGAGCCACCTGAGGCCCAGTTTCTTTGCTGACCTGAGAAAGGCCATGGTGTTGAGAGCCACATGGTGTTCTCCTGCTGAGACCTGGGAGGTTCCCAGAGTCAGAGTCCTGGAATGTGGCCAGTGGGAATGAGATCATGGTGTTCTTGGATGGGGATGAGGCTCTGGGCTAAAGCCAGGCATCTGCCCAATGTTACAACTGTTCTTGGAGAAAGCTGGGAAGCAGCACACGCCCCTTGTAAATGTTCTTGACTCCCAGCCTCAGCCGTTTCGCATCCTGTGGTGCCTCTGGGGAATGATGTGTGAGCACCTCAAAGTCTCCATGGCTCGCCATGCTGGCTGCTGAGCCTTTCCCAGCAGACACAGCTGCTGCGGCTGCAGCCACACCTGAAAAGTACACAGGACTCAGAATGATTATAATAAAGAGAATAGAAGTCAAACCCACCACAACTGTTGTCTTTAGTTTGTAGTCACTGTGCCAAATAATGGCTCTCATTGTGACATCCTCTTGTGTGTATCATGCACTGTGATTATGTCCCTGACCCTCACCTCCCACCCCCCTCCTGCAGGTCCCCTTCCCCTCACACTCTCCACTCAACTGTTTCAGTGTGAAAACATAGTTGCTTCACTAAGAGATCACACTAGTTTAAGGTATTGAAGGCAATTAGCACCTTATTGTTTACTATTATTATTTATTTATTTATTTATTTATTTGCTTACCTGCATTGTGGTGAGTACAACCATTTTCTCACTGGCATTCCTAAGGAGAGCTCACCATTGGATAAAGGTCTGAAGCATTCGAGACCTTGGAAGGCTACATTTGGTCAGCCTGAGTTAACGGAATAGACTGAAAATGGATCTGACTAGGAGTATGGTTGGCTTTTGAAATATGAAGAATGTCTGTGTTTGACTACCATGATTAAAGCACAGCAGCGTTATGCCTGTCTATGCTGGGCCTTGTAGACATAGCCATACCTCCCGTGACAGGTAACAAACGTAGCCTCAGAAGGGTGAAGGGCCCTGATCAGACAGCTGGCAGTAGAGCCAGGATCAAAGCCAGTTCTAACCCCAGAGTCAGAATCGTGGAAGACGGGTGATCCCCAGAAGGCCAGGCCTCCGCCTCCCTTCCAGGCAGGCCCTTCAAGAAGAGAGGAGCCCAGATCTAGCTATACCGGGTCGACTCCTAGCTGCTGAAAGCCATGCATCTGGGGCTTTCCCAGACCTGCGCACATGCAACATTGTCGTGCTAACCATGCTAAACAAAGGCTTGGTAACCCTATCACTACACAAAATGGGTTAACATTTAGAAAAAAAGCATACACAGGCCATGTCCGCACCTACAGCCTTGACTGTTGGCTGAAACAGGAAGATCACTTGAGTTCATGAACTCCAGACCAGCCTGGGCAGCACAGACCTGTCTCAAAAAGGGAGTGTTGGGGAAGGGGTGAAACCGAGTTAGTACATTTAAGAAGCAGGAAACCATGGGTTTAATCACTGCATCAACCAGGCATGGTGGTCCATGCCTGTAACCTCAGCACTCAGGAGGCGGAGGTAGTCCTATCAAAAAGTCATCATTTTCAACTAGATAGCAAGTTCAAGACCAGCCTGGGATACACACAAGACCCTGTCAAACAAATAAAACCAGTAAAAAATTAAAAAATAAAAAAAATCAACAAAAGCAGTGTCAGCATGCCAGAGAAGTTGACCACAGACCAGGATTTCTCTGTGTCCCCAGCCTGCCCTCCTGACCCAGGACTGAGAGGAAGGGCAAAGTCCTAACTGCAGACTGTTGTCTCTGTGAGGAAAGAAAGCCTCTGCCCTTTCTCCAGGCACAGAGTGTGACACTCACGTGGCTGTGCCCTGCCCTGCCTGGATGAATGAGACTCTGTATTGCCTGGGGTGTGGGAGGAAAGAACAGGGCACACCCACAGCTGGCTGGGCTGCCCCTGGCAGCTTCAGCTATGACCTTCACCTTGAGCAGGGCACAGCAACTTTGCCCAGCTGTCAATTTGCTGTGCCCATCTGAATCCAGGTGGAACATGTGGCCCACAGCCAGGGAAATGTACGTGATGAAAAGGCCAAAGCAAGGAAGGTGGACAGCACCCCTGAACCTCCATATGGGAAAGGGTCTCTCTCTGGCCCCAGCCCCATGGGCCAGATGCTATCCCTTTCCTAGCAAGGCCTTGTGAAAGGGTCTCCTCTCCGAGGTCCTTATGAACTTCAGAAGGCAAGTTTGCCATAAAATGAGAAATCCTTAGGGTTCAGCTTGCCGGGGTGCCGGGGTGACAGTGAGGCTGGGTCTGCCCTATAAGCAGTGGGAGATGTGGGAACAAAGGCTGCAAGAGAAGTGGGACCCAAAGAAGGCTGTGTCCAGCTGTGAGTGTCACCACTTGTCCCTTCCCAGGTGGCTGAGCAACCCAGGCCAGCTCCTGGGTTGCTTTCACCTCTCTGACTCCAGGGAGGAGAGAGGACATTCTTAGCACTCAGGTACTTTTGCTGCTCTGTCCTGAAGTAGGTGGGTAAGTGGCTTGGTTGGTGCCAGTTCTAGCAGGGCACAAAGACAGGTCACCTTTTGCCCTGAGGGGTCTGTTTGGCTCTGGGGTCCTGTCCACACTCCTGTGCTCAAAGGCAATCAGTCTTAGCCCTTGAGGCTGGAGCTGGATACCTCCCTCCTGCTCAGGTTGTTCAAAGTCTAGTTTAGAAGAAACTGCTCACTTAGAAAAAGGAGGACCTGCCCCAAAGGAAACAGAAAACGGTGGGCGTGTTCACGACACAGCCAGCTTCTGCTTCTCCACACTTTTTGCATGTTTTCAGTGACCTCGATCCTCTGAGACCTCAACTCAGATTCTTTAGCTGATAACTGGTTTCCATTTGTCCTTGCAGAGACTGAGTCTACAGGCAGCCGCTTTCTATGTGCCCTCATCACCTCAGCTCATCCAGGCTGGGAGAGACATGTCACATAGTCCAGTACCCCACCTGCCTGGACCTCGAGGCTCTCCCTTCCGCCTTTCCCTGCTTCTTATTGAGCTTCTCAGCATGGACATCTTCCATTGCCAGTTCCCCACCAGCCCTTTTCCTGCTCCACCATCCTGCAGGCTCACCCCCTCAAAGTTGAGATTTCCTGCCCCTCCTAATTCTTCTGCAACCTATGAAGGGTTTGCACTCTGACTCATCTTAAAGGAATCTTTATTTAGCTCAGGAGCACCAAACCATAGTGGTAAACGGACCTCTGTAGGACAAGACCTTTTCAAGTTGCAAGGGATGGAAACACAAGGATAACAATGTATACATACACTCATGCATGCATACATCTGTGCATACACACACAGACACACACACCTGGGAACTCTTAGAATCCATTTTCCCACTCTGGCTGAATCCAGAGACTCAGGCCCCATCGTTAAGGCTCTTTCCACAGCTCTAAATAAATGGTGACACTCTTTGGCAAGATGTGTCACGTGGTGAGAAGTGTGTTACTAACCTCCCATGACCAGTATGCAATGGCACATTATTGAAAAGAAGAAGACAAACCTCCTCTCAGTGTCCGTTTAGTTCCCCTCCTGGTGGCCTCTGAAGACCCCACCTACAGCCATGCTTACCTCTGAACTTTGTCTACTGAAAACATGGTCACATACAGAAAGAATGTTGGGGCAGGGATAAAGGATGCTGTGGAATGGAGGTAGGCTGGCTCTTTGTCTTGCCTTTTCTATTGCTGGGATAAAGAAAGCTCTTTATCTTTATCTTTACCTACTTCAGGACAGAGCAGCAAAAGTACCTGAGTGCTAAGAATGTCCCCTCTCCTCCCTGGAGTCAGAGAGGTGAAAGCAACCCAGGAGCTGGCCTGGGTTGCTCAGCCACCTGGGAAGGGACAAGTGGTGACACTCACAGCTGGACACAGCCTTCTTTGGGCCCTACTTCTCTTGCAGCCTTTGTTCCCACATCTCCCACTCTTTATCTTTTTCTCCTTGCTCTTAAGAAAGCAAGGAGAAAAGGGTTTCGGGCTGGTGTTGTTTTCTGCTTGACAGCAAGGGGAGAGGTCACAATTAAAAGGTCCAGAGCCCAGGGAGCTAAATGCAAATCAAACAAAAATAAAAAAAGGACAAAAAGTCTGATTTGTGGTTTGAGGCCAGCCTTGACTGTATAGTGAATTCCAGGCTGACCTCAAACAAACCCCACACACTTAAAATCGAAGATACTGGAGAGACTGCTTAATACTCACTGGAATGGCTAGAATCAAATTGCTAGGTAACAACCATTAGGAAGATGCAGAGAGGCTGAAACTCACGCTGTGGGTGAGGATGTGCCGTGATGGAAACCAGCCAAGCAGTTCCCCCCACGGTGAATCACAGTGCTGATCATATGGCTCAGCAGCTTCACTCCCAGATGTACACAGCCACACAGGGACTCATATGAGGAAATGTTTAGAGAGGCATTCTGATAGGCTAAAGTCTGGGAGGAGGGCAGTCTGTTGGTAAATGGGCTAAATCTACTGTAGCCACACAAACTATCCCAGCTGCTGAAGTAAATGATGCACAGGTCTATTCCATACCACGTGAGTCTTCGCTAAGTGAAAGAAGCCAGACACAAAAGATCACCGTCTTCACCCATATTCTGCTTTGGTAGCAGAACACATGAGCTCTCGTCGTGTGAAAGGAGGAGAAATGCATCAGCTCACAGGCTCTAGAGGCTGCGGTGTCCATTGCCAAGCCAGTAGCACCTGGTAAGGACCTTCCCTGCACCAACCTGGATAACAGGCCAAACAACAGCACCGCAGCCGTGTATGAAGGCAGAACCTATGGCATAACCTTACGTCTTTTTTTTTTTAATTGAAAATAGATACATTATGTTGTGATTGTGACTTCCCTCCCCCAGATCCTCCCAGGTCCTCCCTATCTTTCCACCATCCCAAATCCACATCCTTTCTTGCTCTCTCTCATTAGAAAACAATCAAGCATCTAAATAAAAAAGAAAGGAAGGAAGGAAAGAACACACACAGAGAGAGAAACCTGACTAGGATAAACAAATGATATGCTCCTTTTATAGCTGAATTTCACTTTCGGAAGAACCAGTCAACACACAGCTACACACTGTTCACATAGAAAGTCCGACATAGAAACATCTAGAGACAGAAAGCTCCTGGGCTGGCTGAGGCTTGAGGGTAGAGTGTGAGACAGCGGTGTGGGCAGAGACAGCTAAAGGTGTGTATGGGGGGTTCTCATTGACGTGACAAATTTTTGAACTACTTATGGTGGTGCTTGCACATATCTGTGAATTAACACACTAAGATCATTGGCTATTAGTTAAATGGACAAGCCACACAGCATATGAAATAGCAATAGAAATGTTCAAAATATGAACACAGACTCAGTATGCTTTATTTGGTCTCCAGAGCAGGAGACTGTACCCACGGCCACGCACATGTTCTAGAGCTAGAACACGCTCTAGCACGGAGCTGTATCACTGCCTTGTGACCTGTTTTATCTCTTGGATATTTCTGTTATTTAATTCTATTTAACATGCACCTTCGTGCTATGTATTATTCCATACACTTGTGCCAGACGACCCCAGCCAATTATTCTTTTGCACCTTTAGGTCAATTGAGTATCAGCATAATGAAAGTGTTTGTGCCCACCCACATTTCTCTCCGTGTGAGAAATCCCAGACTGTGAAAGGTCGCTCCTCTTTCTGAGGTTTGCTATTCCCTGGCACCATCCCAGCAGCACTAGGGCAAGTACTTTGTCCCTACATTACTTCCTTGTGTCTCCACCTCTAGGTGAGTGTCAGTCTCTTCTCTGCTCCTCCTTAGAAGGCCTTCCTGTACCAGATGTGTTCTGGACACATCTTGTTTTCGAGCCCTCTCCTCCCGACTGTCAGTCAGCACTTTCGTATGCTTGACCATAATCCCAAACTCTTGATTTAAAACAGTGGGCCCACAGTGGACCCCTGTGTTAGTCAGCTTTCCCTCGCTGTGACAAAATCCCTGGGGTGTGAGGCAAGGCAGAAACACGATTGAAAGGACACACAGAGGAAAGGCTTCCCTCACAGGAAGCAGAGAGAGACAGGGGTTGGTGTGGGGGGAGGGGCATTGGGGGGAGGGGTGAACCCATTGATGAGATCAGCACCTCAGGATCCAGTCCCTTCCCAGAAGTCCCGCCTCCCCACACTGCTGGCCTGGGACTTGAGCCTTTGAGAGTCCTACTCAAACCGCAAAACTTCCCGACTGACTTCTGTTTCCTGCACTGCCCCTTTGTCCCCGTGTCACACACACCTATCCCCTGTTCCGAAGCCCTGTCGGCCTTGGGGTCCGTAGGCATCCGCTTGACCTCACTAGCCTCTCCTCTGCGCTTCACTTGGCTCACTGGAGCCCACCTTGAAAACCTTTCTGTCTGCAGCCTGCCTGCCCCACCCCTGCTTCTACCCTCAACACTGCAGTGAGTGCTGAGCTGCACCTCCTCACACTTGGAGGAGCCCACTACCCACCCTCGCTACCCTCCCACCTCCTGACATCCTCTTCCTGGCCTTCCGGCCTTCAGTGTGGCCAGATACAGCAGGTGACATTCTGCAGGGGATCATGTCCTGTGCCCATCTGACACCCCATGCCAGCCCGGGGAAAGGGAAAGAATCAGCCTTTCTTTTTGATAGAGTGGCATGGATTCCAAGTCAGCCTCAGATGCCCTAGGTAGCTCAGGACAACCATGGCCTCCTGACCCTCTCCCCTTGCCACCCACAGAGACTGTGGTACTGAGGGTGGAACCTGAGGCCAGGGAACTCCTGCCAGGAAAGTGCTCTGCTAACTGAGCCACATCCCAACCCAGAGGCAGCCTCTTGGCACAGCCCTGTCTCCTCTTAGCTCGCACCCTCCTTGATCCTACATTCCAGTGACAGCACACTAATGTTCCCTCACTTGTCTGCATCTCCTGACTTTGCATTTAGAATCTGTACACCCTGACGACTTCATCTCCAAGGCTCCTGAGAGTCCCATGACCTCGGAGCTCACGATGCACCTGCCTGTCGATGGTTCGCAGGCTCTCACGGGTCCAGGGTTTCGGCAGAGCTGTACCTCCCCTTTCTTATCTGCATTCCAGAATCTTCCAGTGATACTTAAGACAAGTTAGTCACTCTTCCAAATGGCCTCGCCTTCAACTTTTGGACCATGCTGCCCTCTGTTGGCTAAAACAATGCTCTTTTTGGAGTCCTGGGGACTCTGTAGGTGACAGGATCTGTGTGGCTGAGCTGAAACCCACTGATAAAATGACTGCATGTTGGGACTCTGCAAGGCCTGCTCACGCAGCAAGGTCTGCTCACGCAGCACATGTAGCAAAGCTGACAAGGAGCTAAGCAAGCTGCAAGACTGGGTAAAATGCGACCACGGGTCAAAACACAGTGGCATTCCTGGGTCCTCAATCAAAAACCCTTAAGCTGGGAATGTAGCTTCATGGTTCACTTAGCACTTTGCCTGGCATGCTGGAGGCCCCGGGCTCCTTCCCGCACTATAAAAACTAAACAGAGAAACGAGGTGGAAAACCCTAAGCTACTCTAACAAGGGCTTCTGCTGGCCCCTGTGCTTGCCAGTCTGTGTCACCTTGCGCTTGGACTCTCGCAGTAACTGCATATCTAGATCCAGGTCATTCCCGTCCCGCACACTCACGCTTCTCTAGCCAGTGGCCAGACCCTTCTGAAGGAGCTGCCCAGTGGCCGTTTACTCTGTGGTGTGGAAGAAGACAAAGCAAGAGACACATGGGTGTGACAGGGAGCTGGGGAGTGGGGATGGGGCAGCGCTGGACCAAGGCAGTGGGAAACAAGAACCTGCGGCAGGGGTCTCCTTGGCAAGTGAGAGATGTCCATGGGGAAAGGCTGTGGGGACCAGGAGGGCTTGACTTATTAGGAGTGGAAAACATTGTGAGTGAATGAAGGTGAGGGTGCCGAGCAAGCCAGCCCGGGCTTCCAGTTATGGAAGGGACAGGAATATGGCAGGGATTTGCTTGTTGAAAGCTGAGTAAGTGGCACAAAACAAGTTCCCCAAAGCACAGCAACTTCACGCCCAGGAAGGCTCTCCAGCTCAGTAGCCTGGACAGCGCTGAGTGTCTGCCGGCAGCTGCAGTGCAAACAAATGAATGGAGAGCCTGCCTGAGGATGCCCTACTGCAATCCCAGCACTAAGAGGCTGAAGCAGGAGGATGTCCAGCTCAAGGTCAGCCCGGGCTATATATGCAGCAAGACCCTGTCTCAAACAGAAAGCAATGAGAAGCCTACGGGTTGCTGATCTCAGAACTGGATTGGGTCATCTCTGCCTCTTGCTGTTGACCACAAAGTCAAGGATGGAGAAATCTGCACTGCCTCTTGAGGGAGGCACTGACAAAGCACTTTGGTGAACAGTGTTGTAGTGATTTGAATGGCCCCGATAGTCTCATATATTTGAATGCTTAGCCATCAGGGAGTGGCACTATTTGAAAAGAATTAAGTGTGGCCTTGTTGGAGGAACTAGGGGTGGGCTTTGAGGTTTTAAAAGCCCATGCCAGATCCTGTCTCTGTCTCTATTTTTGTCTCTGCCTCTCTCCCTCTCCTTCCTTCCCTCCCGCTCTCTGTCTCTCTGTCTCTCTCTCTCCCTCTCTCTCTCAGTTCAGGCACCACACCTACCCGCTGCCATGCTCCCTGCCATGATGATAATGGACTAAACCTCTGAAACTATAAGCCATCCCCAATTAACTGTTTTCTTCTATAAGAGTTGCCATGGTCATGGTGTCTCCTCACAGCAATAGAACAGTGACTAAGACAAGTGTGAAAGCAGGAAAGGTAAAACTTGGGATCATCTCACATAGGAAACGGTTCCACATGAGAAGAAAGGTGACGTCAGAGGGAGAGGCTGGACAAGAGTCATGACCTCCATGCAGATTATGAATTTGGGGTAGTAGGTTCAGGGGCTGTGCAGTCCAACAGCGGTTACATCCATTGTCCTGAGGCTCCATCTCCTTGACTAGGTTGGAAATTACCCCTACATTGCCTTGTGGAATGAAACCCCTGAAGTGACAAGTCCTTTACAGTCACTTTGCAGACTTCTGCATACAGACATGGTGAGCCTTCAGAATGGGTGGGAGGCTGTCATGGGATGGTGGAACACAGAGACCATCTTCAAGGACTGATGGGTAGTCATGTGGTAGAGAATGAGACAAAGAGGCCTGTGTCCCTGCTAAAGACCAGTGATGGAGAAGGGAGGGATGGGGCGAGGCTACTCCACAGAAATATCAATTTGGTGTAGAGGTCCATCCCAGTGTAATTTTAAAAGGGGAGGCATGCTTCCTCCTCAGAGCCTTAGAACCTAGCCTGAGTGACCAGTCACACCTGGAGAAGACCCGAAGAGATGGCCACACAGGGATGGGTGTATTTATCCACTGCTTCTTGAACAGGGCCCTCACCAAGCACAGCATTCCGTGTAAGGGTCCTGCTCTTCTGGATGTTTCTGGCTGATGCAAAGGGCGCCTGGTGGGTAGAGCTGCACTCCAGCAAAGTCCAGGATGATCGCCAATAATAGAAAATTATTACACCCAGAACCCCTGCGGTCCTTTGTGCTAACCCCTGGCTAGCTGATGTCAGTGGCCCACATGAATGCATGCCCCAGGGTGAGCAAGATATCCCCTGGGTTCACCAAAGCTTTACTACTCTAAAAAAAAAAAAAAATCTGGCTTTAGAAAAACCTTAGATGAGACTCAGCAAGCGGCCACAGAAGCAAACAGTGTGTAGTCTATCCATGTAGGAAGATTCTATTCAATTCTAGGAAAGGCATAGATAAACAGGATAATTACATAAATGCTTATGATAAATGCATTGGGTACTTGAACTGATTCTTTTAGCATGTATGTAACAAGAGTCAGCAACTCCCCTGGGAGACAGCAGGCGCTATGGAAGGTAAAGAGGGTGGGTCGTCAGGATGTAGCTCAATGGTGCTTGTTTGTGAGGCCTCAGGATCCAGCCCCAGCTCTTCAAAGCAAAACCAAACTATGCTCACTGCAGTGAATGGTGCACATTTACTCAACTGTTATTTTGCTTGCTCCAGAGAGTCTTGAAAGGCTCTTTAGAGAACACCTGGGTGGGCATCTGGATGCCTGCCTACCTTTCTACTTCCGGCCAACCCTGAGGGAGCAGAGACAGGAATTGGGGTTCACCTGTCACTTTGGCAGCAACTTCAGTCAAGAAAGAGAGATTTATCCTTGCCATATATATAATCATCTCAAATGTGGCTTTCTGCCTGTCTGTGAGGGTGGGTAGACTCTTGTTAGCTGGCGACATTGGGCTTCTCCTCAGACGTGGATGTAACCTTTCAGCAGCGCGCACACACACTCTACATTTGCGTGGGATTTCTGAGAGTACGCAAATGAGACTGCAGCTGCAGTGTGAGGGTGGAGGCCTTCAGGAGAACAAGAGCCTGGAGACATCCAGTCACTGTACCCCTCTCAGCAGTCCTCTGTCTGGGCAGAGAGAGGAAACCAGGATGGCACTAGGGAATGGCTCCGGTGGGAAAGCACTTACCTTGAAAGTCGAAAGACATGAGTTTGAACCTCAGAACCCATGTACAAATGCCAGGCGTAATGGTGCATGCTAGTAATCTCGGCGCTGTGGTGGCAAGGACAGAAGGCTCCCTGGGGCTCGCTGGCTAGCCTAATTTGTGAGCGTCAGCCAGTTAGAGAGCCTGTCTGAAGGGAGGTTGTTGTGAGATGCTGTTCCTAGGGAGACCTGAATGACATTCATTCTCTCCAGAACTGACAACAAAGTACAGATGCCAACAGCTTGGTGAGCCAATGAGTTTATTGGGGTTACTTACAGGAAATGAGGGAGAAGCATGGTTTGTAGAAGAAGCGACTCAAAGACAACTGTATCACCAATGGCCATCCCAGCATGGGTGGTGGCTAGTGAAAGCCGGAAACCTGGAGCATGCTACGCAACCTCGGGTAACTTGACAGGGTGGACAATGTCCCTGCTAGGTTGCTCAGTAGCTCCGTCTCTTCTGAGCAGCTGGGTTAGTCTGTAGCCCTCTGGGCAGCTCCTCTCATCTCTGCCTCTGTCAGTTGTCTTCACCACTCCACACCAAACCTAGTTCATAAAAAACCTCCTCAACATCACACAATGGGAATCGTTATCCTCAAAGTTTAATAAATTACAGAAAAGCTCCAGCTCCATGGTCCCACAGAGTGAGATGGTCCTGGGGTCTAACTTTTTTTTTTCCAGTCAAATACTGATAGTTTCTATTCAGTTGCTTTCAAAATCAGCTCCATAAGCTGGAAATTACATACAATTAAGATTCCACATGGTAACACCTGAATCTGGGGTGGGTGAGGAAGGGTGGTCCCCAAAGCACAGCTCCAGAACTTCAGAGGGCCCATGACACAGCTACCTGGACCCACATGCCAGTGGTACCACGCACTAAGACACTGTGATCGAGGTTGTGTGTGTGTGTGTCTGTGTGTGTGTACACCAGCAAAAAGCTGAATTCTGACGTGTTGGAGGGAAGGCATACTGGCCTCCTTGGAAAATAAAGATTGCTTTCAGCCTGGTCTGTTGTGAGCAAATCACACTTTCTCAACTCTACTTTGTGAGTGGAGATTTCTGTTTTGTCTCTTTGAAAACTGTTCAAAGCCAGTTAGACTCAGTCGCATATCAGGCTGGGCACCTATCATGGGGCTGGGCACCTATTATGGGGCTGGACACCTATCATGGGGCTGGACACCTATCATGGGGCTGGGCACCTATCATGGGGCTGGACACCTATTATGGGGCTGGACACCTATCATGGGGCTGGACACCTATCATGGGGCTGGGCACCTATCATGGGGCTGGACACCTATCATG